>NC_024320.1:25631193-25646891 GCF_000523025.1 Cynoglossus semilaevis
CCGTTGTTACCCGCAGTGTCAAGGAAGACCGAGAGAGGCGCTGTGGTTTCATCATACCGGAAGTGTCTCCTTTCTTTTCCTTTGGTTTGAACTTTGACCTGCGGCTCCGCATGTTGATGGGCCACTGTAAACCAACGTGGATGGGAAAACATAAGTGTTTTTTCATTTAATTTCTTCGCTCACAAAACTTAACCATCTCATGTTTTAGCGGTTTGGATTTTCGGAGTAGACCGCTCGGCGCCTACAAAGGTAAAGGCTTAAAAATAACTACGGCAAGCCTCGTCCTGTGTTTAAACCTCGTATGGCATAATTGCTATTATGTGTCCAAACCTAGATTATGTTAACTAAAAATCCTAGTTGCTTATTTTTTTGATTTACTTGTTGCATTCATTTGTTGAAATGATTTAACACATGTAAAATGTAAAAGTAACTTTTACCTGTACATGTAAAAGTTAGATTTTCTGCCACGAATTTCACTGAATAGTACACACATTATTTCTCCACATATCACTTATTACCGAGGCTTACTTAAAAACCGTATTACCGAGGCTTACTTAAAAAAAAAAACAACTGAAAAGCATTATTCATATTTTATGTAATATAAAATTCTGTCAGTTTCCCACCCTAAGAATCTCTAACACAACAGATGTCATCCGTAATCTGATGAAATTCAGTGAAATGCTCTTTTTCTGATCACATAGAAAAGGGGAAATGGCTGACGTAATAAATGTACTGCATATGGAACACGGCTCGTTGTAAATCCTTCTGCCTTTTTTAATCTTTGTCTCTGACACAGATGGGAAAAGTACCAAAGAAGAAGAACCTCGCAGACAAGGTCCGCAAGGCCAAAACCTCCACTGAGATCAAAAACAACCCGTTTGAGGTGAAAATTAACAGGAAGAAGTTTGATGTTCTGGGACGAAAAACCAAGCATGATGTGGGTCTGCCTGGTGTATCTCGATCCAAGGCCATTAATAAGGTAAGACAACTCTCATGGTGCCACCTCCACCACATTGTCCTTGCTCTGCAGGGCATCAGTGCAATCATTTTACACATAAAAAACATTTTCACTGTTATAATTTTTTTTTTTTAATTTAATTTGTTGTTGTAACATTGAAGACACATTCTCCCAAGAGCTAAATGAGGAGAGTTTTAAAAAAAATTAAATCCTCCAAGATGTTTATTAGCACAAGAATGTGAAAGGAAAGTTATTGGTAATAAAATGACATGGGATTCTGTGTTATGTTGCTGTTACAAAGTCTACTGTAAATCAATGAAAGATGGGTTTCTGGCAGCAGTGTGTCACAGCTCAGCACTTATTTGCCAGTGTCTGTGCTGTGAAGCTCTGAATTTACAGCATCATGCTGTGTTAGAGATTATGTCCAGGCTGGACTGAGACTTATGTAAGGACAAGAACACTCTGCTCACAAGAGTCAACTTTTCTTCAGTGGTATAAAAAAACATCTTTATCTTTGACTTCTAGAGGAAAGAGACCCTTCTGAAGGAATTCAAACAGAAGAACAAATCCAGCAAGTTCATTGACAGGCGCTTTGGAGAGTATGACACCAAGATGGCGCCGGAAGACAAAATCCTGAAGAGATTTGCCATGGAGAGACAGGTCAGGAATGTGGTCATTGGCCCTAGAAGAATTGTTTTTGTTGTTCATCACCTTGTCAACGTTGTATTTCTGACTGTATTTGTCTTCATCTTCCAGCGTGTCCACGAGAAGAAGGACATGTACAACCTGAATGAGGAGGAGGAGTTGACTCATTACGGACAATCACTGGCTGAAATGGAGAAATTCACTGACGCTGTTAATAGCGATGATGAGTCAGAGGAGAAAGGCCTTCTGTCTGGTGAGTGGTGCTAAGGTTAGCTTGTTGCTAACAAGCTTTAAACTCAGTTTTGCGTTTAAAAGTATTCTTATGAACTCGTTAAGCTGTGAACATAAAGGGTGAGCACGTTTTTCTCCTTTCCACAGCTGAGCTGACGGCCTCCCACTTTGGGGGAGGAGGAGGTCTCCTTAGGAGGAAAACAGGAGATAAGTCTGAGGAGGAAGGAAACCAAAGGGCCAAGTCCAGACAGGAGCTGATTGAGGAGCTCATCCAGAAGTCCAAGCAGGAGAAGGTGAGTGAGTGAGTGAGTGAGGAGGAGCAGGAGCGTGCTGATCCAAGCAGGAGAAGGTGAGTGAGGAGGAGCAGGAGCGTGCTGTGGCTGTTTGGAACTCCTGGTTCTACATTTAAAAACATGTCGTTCTGTGTCATTTTCCCTTCATTTATTTGTTATTGTTCAGATTTTGTTATGGTCCAGATGTTAATGGTTTACCTTTTTCTTCTCAGCGTGAACGGCAGGCTCAGAAAGAGGAGTCTCAGGTGCTGACAGAGAAGCTGGACCAGGAGTGGAAGAACATCCAGGCCCTAATAGTGAAGAAGACACCCAAGGCTGACAAACCAGAGGAAAAGCCCAAGGTAGGGTGGTTACAGTGGACCAGAAGACTGTCCACGGTGTCCGTCCATCTAATTGAAGTCTGACTATTCTTTGACCTCCAGCTGGACGAATATGACATGAGGGTCAGAGAGCTGGGCTTTGAGATGAAGGCTCAGCCCTCAGAGAAGATGAAGACCCCAGAGCAGCTGGCCAGGGAGGAGAGGGAGAAGCTGCAGAAACTAGAGGTACTTTCATGGTCTGCAGTTCTAAATGTACAACACATTTATCTTCAGTGGAAACTTCGTCTTCATCCTCTTAGATCCTGGATTTAAAAAATGTTTTTTCTCTAGGCGGACCGGCTGAGGAGGATGATGGGAGATGAGGCTGTTGACAGCGCACCGACTCGGAATCACATTTCTGCTGATGATCTTAATGATGGTTTCATCCTGGATAAAAACGACAAGAAGACATTGTCCTATAAGGTATTAGACAGTATTTTGAGTATTTGTTTTCTAGTAATTCTTTGATAAATATTTGGGTTTTCACCTAAAACCTAAATGTTTGTTTCTTCTGTAACGTTAGGATGGAAAGTGGAACATCGGAGAAGAGGAAGGTGGTGATGATGAAGAAGAGGGGGAGAATGGTGAGGAGGCAGAATTAGAAGCAGAAGAGGAGGATGAAGATGAGGAAGGAGAAGAAGAAGAGGAAGAAGGCGAATTGGAGGATGAAGGAGATGAGGAGGAAGAAGGGAGTGAATTGGAGGAAGAAGGAGATGAGGAGGAGGAGGAGGGGGGTAGTGAGGCAGATGGCCACTCTGACCTGGACTCTGATCAGGAAAGTGAAGATGAGGGAAAAGTACAGAAGGACGAAGAGGAGGATGGTGCTAAATCAAAGAGTCTGACCAAGGAGGAGGTGAAGGCTCAGCAGGAGGCTGCCAAAGCAGAGCTCCCCTACACGTTCACTGGTGAATACAACGTTAAACATGTTTTGTTTTGTTTTTTTAAATATTCGTTTCATAGAAAGTTTATATTTTTCTGTTAGCTTCAGTATTCATCTTGTCCTCTGGACTTCTCCAGCTCCAGAGAGCTACAATGACCTGAAAGATCTGCTCAGTGGCCACACCTCTGACAACCAGCGCCTCATTGTGGCCAGAACTCAGAAGTGCAACCACCCCAGCCTGGCTGTAGGGAATAAGCTCAAACTGCAGGTACAGTATGAAGCTGGCCTTAGGCTTTTAAAGACTTGTTTTTGTCAGAGTTGTGAAAACAGTGTGAAAATATCTTCATGTGTTTCTATAGAAACTGTTTGGTTTTCTGTTGGAGTACATTGGAGAACTGGCCACTAGAAGTCCACCTGAGCTGAGGACCATCGATAAACTCATCCCGTGGGTTATTTTGAATCTACAGTAGTGTTCTTAAAGTCTTAGTTTGTTGTTGTTGTTACAATTTACTCTGTAAAAAACAAAAAATATAATGACAGCTGTAGAAGACTGAAGGTAATGAATCTGAATTTTACGTGGAATCTGGGTTGGTTTGTCAAGAGAAGAGAAGAGCAAGTTTAGAGAAGAAGTTTAAAACCTTGAAGAGGTTTTCATCTCATTATTTTTCCCGTTGTTTCTGTCCCTTTGCAGAGAGCTGTACGCCCTGTGTCAGATGTTTCCAGAAGCAGCCTGTAAAGCCATGCAGACCGTCCTGGCAGATGATGCTCACAGCATGGAGGAGGTGCTTGAGGTCAAAGGGCGAATCCCTTTCCCATCCTTAGAAATGGTGAGATTATTTATTATTTAAAAAACTAATGGCTCTAAATATGTCTTGTTGTGATGACTTGATAAATCAGTCATCATTATGAGAGTATGTTTGGGCGTGTTATTAAAACTAAAATATGTAAATGTAATGTTTAGTATTTGCTGGTGTCGTCAGTCTAACACTGAACTTCCTGTCCATCTGAAAACCAGTGTGGGACATTCTTTCTTCTTTTTAATGACAGAGTTCCATAACCTGTGTGTGTTTGTTGTTTCCAGCTGATTTACCTGAAGGTGACGGCGCTGCTGTTTCCAACCTCTGACTTCAGACACCCAGTCACTACTCCAGCTCTGCTCTACATCAGCCAGGCTCTCACTAAGGTAACTCACAGAAACAGAAATATACTGTACAACCAGACCAAATAACACAGCAGCCATGGTGATGTAATTTAATCAGATACATTGACTAAGAAATGCTGCAGGGTTTTCTTATCAGACAGATTCCAGTCTCCACAGACTCTCCTCACGTGGCGCTATTAGCATATGAGCTAACAACAGCTAATTGATGCGTCAACGTTGGGCGACAGCACCACTGTCACTGAGCTAAATATGTTTAAAGCTTAATTATTTTTAAACACAAGAGTTGACAGAGCTGTACAATTTCATTTCTGCAAAGCTTTAAGAAGCATTTGAACTTTGTTTGTTAACAGATTTGGACTTTGTTTATGGTTGTAATAACCTTATATATGTATTATGTAAATGTAAAGTTAGCCTTTGTTAATATCTATTATTCTTAATGTTCCTTTTCACGAGTTTACAGCGACAGATGAAACAGTCATATTAAAAATTGTACATTTTATTTTCATTAGTTATATTTTATTTATTTATTTTTTAACATATTTGTGTCCTTTATATATTTGTTTAACAAAGACAAGTGCATCCTGTACAATACTGTACTTGACATTTTATATATATTTTTTTATAAAATTCTTTACATATTTCATGTCAGGCACTACATTTTAATTTAACATTTCATGCTACATGTACAATTTCTTTCACATGGACGTCATGTACATCCAGCAGCGGACTATAGTCTAATACCTTTTCTAAACAAAATAATTTTCACCAAAAATACCTCCAAAAATATTTGTCAATGCCTTTGATATCTGGGGAAATTCTTCTTAAATAGTTTTTTATCTGCGTATATGTCTGCATTACATGTTTAAATATTATTAATATTTTATGTAATTCTTTCCAGATTTTCTTTTATATTTTGGCATACATTATGTTTACAACATTATTTTTCATTTTTTTTAATTGCTTTTTTTTTTTTTCACTACGCCATGATTTCAGCTCTGTGTTTGTCTTTTGTCTTTGTCCGACCTCAGTGTCCAGTGAGATCCTTACAGGACGTCACGTCTGGTTTACTGCTGTGCTGTCTGGCCGTGGAGTATGTCTCGTTTTCAAAGCGCTTTGTACCCGAGCTCATCAACTTCCTGGCTGGAACTCTCCATCTGGCTGTGAAGGACAAGACCTCTCTAGGTAACTGCACATTTTCTCAAGACCGCCATGTTTTTGTCAGCAGCTACGTTCCTAACGCAAAGCTGATCTGACTGACCTCTACTCTCCGTCACAGGTTACACCGTGGCGCCGCCCTTCAGGTCGTCAGGGAAGAACTGTGACCTGCTGCTGGTGTCTGATGCTGAATCATCTCAGAACTGGAGCAAAAAACAACTGCGTCTGTCTGATACACAACATCTAGAGCTCAGGACTGACCTTGACAGAGATCATCACAGGTAGGTGGCTGTAGTAACATACACTGATCTGATTCACCGAGAAAGCATCACTGTCCGTTTCGCTGTTTATATACAACAGATACATGTTACACTGAGTTTTTTTCTTCCCATTCCATAGACATGTGACAAACGTTTTCATTTATTAATATTATTTTTTTGTCCAAGTCACTCGTAACTTGGAAAACTTGTATTTCAGGTAGCTAGTATCTTGATACTTATTTACATATATGTAAAGGGATCATAAATGAGGCTTGAACCAATCAGGTAGTGGCTCCGTATGGACTAAAGGTCAAATAAAGTTTTTTTTTTATGGTTGATTTTTTTTTTTTTTTCATACCTGTTGACTTGACTTGTTTACTCGTAACTTGGAAAACTCATATTTTGGGGGAGCTCATGTCTTGAAGCCCCTCTGTATGTTGTAGCTGTTGTAGATGGGGCACAAACTGACAGACTCACTTTCAAGAAGCAAGTGCTCCTTTATTAGGCAACTTATGACACCTCTCACACCTCATCTTTATGGGTGTGAAATGTGTCAAATTAATCAGTGGTTAGGATTGAGCTTTAAACGCTGTATATCATACCATTACAGGCACAGTAGGATGTTTTTCTCATGTGTGGTGTAACTCAGGGTAAATGTCAAAGAAGTGAAACTGCTGCATTAATATGTGTGGTCGAAGGACTTGATTTCTTTTTTCTGTCAGTAAATTAACACGCAGCACTGAAGCCTGTACCTGTTTCGGAGTTGACTCGTCGGTTTGTGAGGAGTCGCCTTCCTGCTTTCACACAGCAGCTGGTGCGTGGGCTCGGAGCGAGTCTTCCAAACAGGCTTCAGTGAACCATGGAGGACCACAGTGTTTCACTTCATTCAGTCTCTATTTGTTGAATATTAATGATAATATTAATACAAGACGTCGTATAACACTTCCATCACAGCTAACATTGACTGTTAAATAATGATCATCATTTCTTGTTGGGGCATGTGGAGATACGTGTCCTCTTTCCTTCCACCTGGGACCTGGGAGTTTTCTTAATGTTCTCATTTTCACGCTCCTCCAGGCCACACTCTGACACCCGCTCTCAGCAGTTGTGTGTGAACACAGTGTTAGCTGTTGGTAATTACTACCCTGGTGATGCTGCGGAGCCTTGGGGCGAGGGCACTGCTGTAGAAGTGTGTGTGTGTGTGTGTTAACATGTCAAGATGATCACATGACATTTCACCCAGCTCTGTGGAAATCATCATTTACCAACGATTCAAAGTTGAAGTCAAAACTGAGGCCGATTTAATCCGTAGGACGATTGATTTTCAGACTCAGATATTCACAGCAGCGTTCATATCAGGGGACTGACGTTCCATGATGCAAGATTTACTCATCGTAAGCAAGCGTTTAGCATCATTCGTCTGCTGTTAGGGATGCCACAGGCAGGGAAATGTTGACCTGCCTCTCTGTTGGTACGTACTGCAATAGTTGTGGAATTTTAAATGAGTCCAAAACTTCTTTATTTTATTTTTATTTTTTTGCCATTTATAAATTTAAGTAAATGTTTTTTGTTTTTGTTTTTTAAATTCAGTGTTGAAATGTGAACACCATAATCTAAATATCCTCTGGATTCTTTAGTTTTAGATGTTTATGAACCACATGAGAAGTCAGGTATATAAAAAAAAAAAACCACCAAAAAAAAGACTTGATTTTATATTTAGTCCATAGGGAGCCACTACCTGATTGGTTCAAGCCTAATTTATGATCCTTTTACACATGTAAATAAGTACAGTGGGGCTTCAAGATATGAGCTCCCAGAAATTCGAGTTTTCCAAGTTACAAATAACCAACTTTTGCAAGATTTACCTCGTGATACGAGGAAACAGTGTTCAGAGTGTTCAACAGAGCTCCATGTTTGCAAGATTTACCTCGTGTTCAGAGTGTTCAACAGAGCTCCATTTTTCTGTTTTCTGAGACAATAACAAAGGAAATGAGAGCATGAACTGATGTCTCTGCTCCTCCACAGGTTGATGTGTTTGTCTACCAGCCTGGACCTGGTGAAGCGCTGCTGTCTACTGTACAAAGAGCTCCCATCCTTTCCACACATCTTCCAACCAATCAGAACACTGCTTTCCAAACACCTTTCATCTCAAATGTTACCAGAGTCTCTGCAGGTTGGTATCCATCAGAGTTCTCATTTCTAACTGCTAACAACAACATTAGACTGTTTTTGTTAAAAAAAGAATGGTTGTTTTTGTGTCAGGAGCTCCACAGTTCCATCCTGGAGAACATCAGCAGTTCCTCCGTTCCTAACAACCGACTGGTGTTTGAGAAGAAGAAACCAATCCCTCTGAAGCTGTTCACACCCAAGATAGTCGAAGTGTAAGCTGTGCGTCGGGCTGTGTGTAAACACACGGTGTGTGTGTGTTTGAGATATCTGACCAGCCTCTGTGACACTCCTCAGGTTGGACTACGGCAAGAAGCGAGGCTGCAGCAAAGAGGAGCGGGACAAGGAGCGACTCAAACACAAGTACAAGAAGGAGTTCAAGGGAGCTTTGAGGGAGATCAGGAAGGACTCACGATTCCTGGCCAGAGAGAAGCTCAGTGAGGTCATGAACAGGTACGGATGAAAGAGTGGAGCTATAACGATGCCGACATCAAATGAATTCAAAAGAAATTATTGACCTGGTATTAGCCAAGTCTAATGAGTACATACTGTAGTACTGCAGTACTACAACTGATCTCTCCACTAGCCCAGGTACCACCAGTGGTTTTTGCAAGCTGTGAATCTTTGTTTTTCTACTTTTTGTCTTACAGAGACTCAGACCGGAAGAGGAAGGTGAAGGAGCTGATGGGCAGCCTGGCCACTCAGGAGGGAGAGTGGAAGGCTCTGAAGAGGAAGAAGAGGAAGTGAAGAGGGAACGAGGGAGAATTCAATTCTCATTGTTCTTCTCCTTTGAACTTCTGGTGTGGATAAAAAAGCAAAAGAACTCTGAACTGTGTAGGTTCCTTTTCATATTCAACGATACTTCAACATTTCACACATTTTATACCGTTTGAGAATGAGCTAGGATCATGATGGAGATCAAGTTTTTAAATTTCCTGCTGTTTTTTTTTTTAAATAAGTAAAAGAAAAACCAGTGAATTCTGAGCTTTGAAGTCCATCACTCCATCGTGTCTTGGTGTCTTATCAAAGGTTTCTCTATCGTTCTGCAGTTTTTTTTTTCCAGAAACAGAAAAATAAACTGTCATCAGCAAACATGTTGATCTGAGCTGCCTCTCGGTAAAACCCTCTGCCCAGACCAACTGGTCCAGGGGGTTAGCTTGACCTCAGAAAGCAGTGCATTTGTCTTACATCCAGGGGGTTGTGGGATCGATTCCACATATTTTCTATGTCATCAGGCTAGAGAAGTACAAGTACAGACTGTTAATCAGAGATATCTGTGAATTTACGGCTCGCTCGTGGTTCGCCACCCAGATGTTTTCTCTTTTTTTTTAAATGACAGTCTCTTCTGGAGTTTGGTGTTGTTGAACGTGACCGTTTGGTTTTTGACATTTTCTCTAAACACTTGAGGAAAAGGTCTGCAAAGATTAAAGATTATCAGGAGTATGTAAACAATGTATGCAGCTGGTTGAAGACCAGGACAGTGCCTAGTACCTAGACAGTCCAGTATGTGATCTAGACCCGTCTCCTCTTCCACTCTCAGGACCAGTGCCTAGTACCTAGACAGTCCAGTGTGGGATCTAGACCCGTCTCCTCTTCCACTCTTTGTCCTGTTCATTGATGGACTAACTGCGTCACTAGATTTTGGGATTACTTCCTGGTATAAAACCTGTAACAAAACTTCAATATTTTTAAAATGGTTTCCTGTTTAATTTTGGTGAAAGATTTCATGTTTGCTTTGATTTATTGTATTTCAGTCATTGACAACAAAAACAGTTTGAACTTATAAATCCTGCCTTGGAACTTTTTGACTCACTCAGGTATATGAGATTATAAAGATTATATTTGGTTAATCGTCTGATAATAGTGTTGCCCACAGGCCTCTGCTTGTGCTTTAGTTTTCCAAACTAGGGATTTCCGATATTAACTTTTTGCCGATATTGTCCAAACACTTAATTTCCGATTCCGATATCAACCAATACAGATATAGACCTGGTAATATTTATTTATCTCTACAAACCACTGTACGTGTATCAGATTAATAAAGTGAGCTGCAATGCTGCCATCTAGTGACCTGCACTCTAATATACAGCTGTTTATTCCCAAAACTATTTTTAGGGCAGACATCATTTGGTGAAACCCAGGCATTGCATTATTGGCTTTTCATTATCGGAGGAAAAACCAATAACGATTCTTACAGATATTTCATAATATGCTAATATCGACCAATAATATCGGCCGACCGATATTATCAACCCATTTGATATTGGACCGATAATATTCCTAACATATGAAGTTGTTTGTTGTAACAAAAGCATATAGTGTTATTTTTCTTCAATCTGAAGTCCGTCTTTGTAAAGATAAAAATCAACATCAGTCCAAATAATAATAATAATTCATTTTTTATTCAACACAGGGATTAAGTACAGTTCACTCTCGTGAACTCTCGCTCTTGTTCTTCATTAATCCCTCAGGAGGAGATTTGAATGTGTAATTTCAATAGCAGCAATAACTTAAATACAGATGCACAGAAAGCTCAACAGGTCAATGTTTCACTGCAGAAAACTGACGGTTCACAGACAAAAATATAGAATGTCTGTCATTGTCACTGGGACACTGTATTCATACTGAGACACGGAGAGAGACTGCCATATAATTCCATGTTAGAGTTACTGACCACGGAGACGACACACACACTCACACACACACATTGACAGGTGGCCTTTAGGAGGAGGGAGTCATCGTGAATATCAACTTGACACAGATGACACACACCTGAGATTCCTGTAAGGACTGAAACACACACACACACGACATCAGCTCCTTTTACTTACACTGCTTACACATATAGTGCTGTACAGACGCACACACACACACGGACACACACAGATGGCGACCAAACGAGGCACGACGGGACTTGGCAGAGCGACATGGAATGTTTTCGTTCATTGGTCTTTGATTGAGAAGCTCGGGGTGAGATTAGTCGTCAGAGTCGTCCTGAGAGAGGAGAGAGAAAAACAAACTGGGCTGTGAACCAACAACGCAGTACATTTAAATGAAGTACCACTCAGTATTTACTGTCAAAGTTTCCGTGTTTTTGTGTTTCCTCCTCCCAGTATTTTATCTTTTAATTACTACAGTACTTCTATCCAAGTGCGTGTTACACGTAACAATCCTTCTTGTTCCACTACTTAAATCCTTAGAGCAGACCAGGATAAACTATGGCCCGTGGGCCAGATACGGCCCGCTGGGCTGTCTAATCCCGGCCGCCAAATGTTGGTACGAGGTACGGTAAAGACTGACGTCAATCCTTCTGTTTCATGCATTACAACAAATCGGCTGTAATTTCTGTTGATGCCACTAGGTGGCGGCAGATAAACTGTGCCAGATTACCTTTAAACTTTTTTTTTGTCTAAAGAGCCTAAAGATTGGGCTCAGGAGCAATAGTAAGAGGTCAAGTGGTTTGACGAGTCCAAGTTTTCCCTGTTCTAAGGTTATTACCCATAATACTCTACGTATACTGTGTACTATCTGTATACTAACTAGTACTGTTTGTCGTCCTACCTCTGTGGCATCAGGAGTGTCGGTGTCCACCGGTGACTCTGCCAAGTTCAGTGCTGCAGAAGCATCGTCACCCTGGAATGAAGACAGAGCAGTGGAGTCACATGACCAGTGGAGGTCAATGCTAGCTTTTTCTTTTTGTTACACTTTTTGCCATTTTCTAATACATCCTGGTACTTTTTGCTTTATTCTCTGATTGTTTTACACATTTTAAATCTAATATTTTCTTATTTGGTGTGTTTAATTTTTCATTTCAACTTTTCATTTTCCTAGTTTAATGTTTACTGTGATGGCTAGTTGCTAACATTTTAGCTTTTCTATGCTAGCTTTTACTTTTTATAAGGCTCACTTGTCTTTTTGAACAACTTTTAGAATAGCATTTTCTTTTGGATTTTTTTTTAAAAAAGGTTAAATCTGGGATAACTGACTTTTTTGTGCTCTATTTTTATAAAATGGTTATGTTAGCATCTAAAATACAAGAGCTAAAATTAGCTGTTTGTGTTTCTCAGACTAATGTTCCAAATTCTAAGAGGGCAATAACGGCACCACACTTTAGAATTTCAAGGGCAAATATGGATTTTTTTGTGTAGTTTATATGCAGCAACCAAAGCAAAGTTCAAACCCTTGTGTGATGTGTGTAGCTGCAGGACGTTGATTCTGGTTTGTCGATGTCACGGCCTTTAGGAACAGTCGCACAGACACAGACTCATATCTGACTCCTGCTCTCCCCATCACACGGTAAAGGCCACTTGTATTTGTTCTAGCACAGACGATGTGTGTGTGAGAGTGTGTGTTGGTCAGTGTGAGTGCGTGGGCAGCTGAGACGGAGACAAGACAGAAAGTGCTAATGAAGAAGAACGCTGCCGCGGGGCCGTCCCTCTCTTTGAGCTCCACACATGTTTTGATTACCGTGCGCCTTGACCTTTGTTGATGGCGAGTGGTGACAGTGCACTGACTTTCGAGTGTGTGTGTGTGTGTGTGTGAGACTCTCACTGACATATCTTTACCACGTCTGTTGCATTTTAAGAGCTCCGTCTTTTCGACCATGTCTATGACGAACGGCAACATTTTTTATTATTTTCACTGTGGTCAGATCAAAAGACGAGCTAAAATGAAAGAACGGAAAAGGAAAATTCTTCGTCCACAGACTCTCTGTCTCTTTATCGTTCAGCCACACAAACGACACCGGACTAAGACACGACTGTTGTCGTGTGCTCCCTTCTACCGTCCTGTCTTTTGTCTCCTGGTGTGAGTCTCCAGCAGCCTGGCGAAGTGAACAGATGATGAGATTAATCAAGACTCAGTCTCCTGCTATCCACCGTCAACTGGAGTACGTGGGCGTGTGTGTGTGTGTAAGTGTGTGTGTTACAGGACACAGGAGACCGTCTAAGATGAGCTCTCTCAACCTGGCATGATTCTTAAATGAAACCCACGTTAAAAATAATATTTAAATGACCTGGAAATGAGAAAATGAGGACGATGTGCAGTGCCGTGCTCGTCGGTCTCACCGGGAACGCCGGGATTTTTTGTCAGTTGGTCAACACCTCGGGAGTGTGAGAGCTGACTTCCTGTTTGTTCAACTGTTTGTGACAAATCAAGTTTGTCCTGTTACTGGATTTTATAATGAAGTGGGTTATTTCCCAGGTGAGGCGGCGTCACACCAAAAACTGTAGTGTTTTTGTCGACTGAAATGACACGACTGCAGGGTTTGTGTCAAAGAAATGAAATCTCTGGGATGGGATTTCTGTGATCTGTCATTGACCTTTTCTTGTGTTTCTGTTGTCTGAGAATTGACTCCAAAAAAAGGCAATAATGCAACGTTTTCAAAGCTAACCATGGTTTGTCCTGGGGTAGATGTGTGTGTGTGTGTGTGTTACTAATGGCTGACAGTATAAAATGTTGAGGATTCCCTAGTGTTTCTTTGATAATTAAGGGATTAAAAATGACGATGATGGCAACCGACATGAAACAAACCAAAGGAAACGTTAGATCGACTCATTTCCTGCTGCTCTGGGCAGAGAGAGAAAAAAACGGTGAGCACAGGATCTCAAATGACAGCAGATTTTTATCACTTCCTTATTGTGGAAATTGATCAGTGGAGGAGAATATTAGCCCTGAAAAACAGTAACTGTTTTAATGAGGTGCAAATATCCATCCATCTGGAATCGCTTAATTATTTTCAGAGTAAAAAAAAAAAAAGAGCTATTTTTTTTTTTTGATAAATGACCGAAATCCCTAAAAACATATGTGGGAATTACAAAGAAAATGTATTACAGAAAAACTCTTCAGCATCGCAGTAAATGGATGTGTCTGGATGCTCTGTTCACACAAACTGATTGATGAGCCGTAGCCTCAGCTGTAACCACTGTTCACTTATTGGAGGAAGACACGGCAGAATTGGAAAGTGTTGACAAATGAGTCCAGGTCAGGAGGTCGTAGTGACAACGCTGAAGGATTACACGTGTTTTGAAACATTTCCTGAAAAATGAGTAATTACTGCGCTGTATTATTATTATTATTATATTTTAATTTTCCTCTTCTTCTGTTTCTTTTTTAAAATTGCATAGAGAAATTTCGATAAAATAAGAATTACAGCAGGAAAAAGAACAATGTTTTTCTCCAGTCAGTCCTGTGTGCACGTGTTTATCATTAATACCAATTTATTACTGATTTAAAAAAAAAAAACAACCCAAAAATTTTACAAATGAAAAAAAATTCAACATGACAACCATTGCAGGGTTTCTGTTGAATTTCTGTAGAACGTATCTTAGCATTGACTTTCTGGTTGAGCGTTACCATAGCAACAGTTGACTAACGTGTGAGCTGTTGTCCGTGTGGTTGTAAAAATATAATTTTTACTTTTACTGCTTCACGACTGAATCTGTGTTTTTACAACTAAACGGAACTTTTTCTCTAGTCTCATAAACATATGACTTAAAATGACCATAAATTGTGAGAGTTACAGCCCTCCTTACCCCCTCACCCCTTCAGCAGCACCTGTCTTACCTGCTTGGCGGGCTCCTTCTTGACCAATCCTGTGGCGGCGACGATGTTGCTCGCACCCCCCACGGTTTTCTGGGCCACAGCCGTCACCCCGGTAACCACCGCCTCACCCACCTGAGACACTCCAGACACAGTTTTACCTGCCACTGTGGAGCGGGGGAGGAAGAGAGGAAGATAAGAATGAGAGGAAGCAGAAGGAGCGGGAGAACACAAGAGGGCGTAGTCACACACGGGCGCAACACCTGAGGGGACGAGTACAGCAGGAGTTTCCACAACAGGAAATGACACGTGAGTTTCACTGCACTGTAGTGACTTCTCTTCAGTTGGACGTCAACAGGAAAATACTTATATTAACACGTAGCAAAGGAGCAGTCAGTAAAAACACCGGTTTGGTCTGGTCTTTTAGGACCAAGACAAACCGGGTCATTACCTTTAATGTGATCTGGTTAAGTGAATAACCTGAGGAACAGCCCTGAGGACATCTCCTCTGAAGACAGCCTCCACCTCCTATTGTCTGAGCCACAGAAAATAACTCTCGTTTTGCTGCGGTGACTTCTGTCAGTCTCATACAGTTGTGTAATATAAATATTTACTACTTATATAAACTACATTACTACATAGTATTTTTTTAAAAAATTCTTCTTTCAGCTTTTATTAAACAGGAATTGCTGTGGTGCAGTGGTTCTCAAAGTGGGGGGCATGGAGCGGAGGGAGAGCAGCAGCAATACCCCTAGCTACCAAAGCAAAAGGTTTGGAACACCTCCACCCCCCTCCCCCACCACCGCCATCAACACCATAGTGGATAATTTGCCCTTATTTCCTTTTCTGTTCCTCTTGTGCAGCAGCTCTATCTCGAACATCACCACTGCGTCTCCTTAGTACTGACCCACCATCCTCACCTCTCTAAATCAACCTCCCATCCACTCAACCTCTCCTCTTTTCTAAGTTTCTCCATCCTGCCCCCCCCCCTCCCCCCCCCCCCCCCACCCTCTGCTCCTCTGCTCACTCTTCTTACACCAAATTTGACT
>NC_024320.1:25646922-25670260 GCF_000523025.1 Cynoglossus semilaevis
GCCGTCCTTCAGTCACACATCAATCTTCTATTCTGTAATCTCCCGGCAGATTAAAATGTCTGTGAACAAAAAGATCAATGAAGGCTACTGTTGGACATCATTTATAAACCTGTACATCGACACTAAAAACAAGAAAGGAGCCCAGAGCTCATCCTTGTTGTACCCCGACGCTGTAGTGGATCTGACACTCAAACAGCAGAACCTCACCAGAGGTCTTCCTCTTTTAATCTGCTTCTCCGTTTCACCAAAAGACTAAAATTGAGTTCCTTTTAAATATTCTTATAGTTATGAAGGAGAAAAAAAAAGTTGTACCTGCACAAAACCCCCATAACATCACAGGTAACTTCAAGTTAATTCGAAAGATTAACGTTCGCTCTGAATTCAAAATGGTTCATTTTTGAGGATTAAAAAAACTGATTAAAAACACAACACTTTTCAACACTTTTGACAATTTAATTATTGCCATCTATGTTACAACCGTTTGACGTACCCTGGATCATTTAGCGCACCACCCTCACATACATTTCTGCCACTTCCTCATCCATTGCCTGTGTTCTTTACCTCGATTTTCCTGTTCCTACAGAAACAGCAGAACCAGCCGAGCTTGTTGTTATTCAACACAGGTGTTTGGAGCTGTTTACCATGAGGAGGTCAAATCTGGATAGATACTGAACAAGTAAGACTGTTGGTTAAGTAGTAGTATATTAGCACTACTCGAAATGTACTAATGGTTGTCCCTCTGTCGCCATCTCTGTGACCAAAGATTTTTAATAAAACTGTTCCGTTCAGGAGCTTCAGTTAAGACAAGGGGCAGAAGACAAAAAAATGATAAAAAATAACTGACGGACATTTTTGTATCTCTATCTATCACCAAAGCAGGAATCTCAAACTTGTGGCCTAGGACCAATTCCGGTCCACAAACCCCCCAAAATTCCACACACAACCAGATGTCAATAATAATCTACTAATTAATAACTACAATTAATGTCATTTCTAAATTTTATTTTCAGTAGGGTTGACCAAAGATATCGTCCCAACATTAGCATATTTATGTAATATCTGTAGGAATTGTTGTCTGTTTTTCCTCCGGTGATGAAAATCAGATAACACAACGTTCTGGGATATCACCTCAATTTTCTGGAAGAAAAAACGCTGCATATTTCGGTATCTTGATATCAGAATCGGAAATTAAGTGTTGGGACAATATCGACCGATCAGATATCGGCAAAGGTTAACGTCGGACATCCCCAATTTTCAGTATATTTATTTGTTACAATTATTAAAAGTGGCTTCACTTATTTAAGGTAGAGCAAAAATATATTTGTTCTGCATTTTTTTCTAAAACATCTGTTTGTTTGTTTTTTGCCGTTGGTCATAAGGTTTCTTTCCCTCCGATGATAGCAGTTTTTTTTTTTTCATTCACTCCACCTGCAGTGATGAACAGGACACCTCAACACAGTCATCTCCATAGACGCCTGCAGCACCGGGTCTCTATTGGCCTATCAGCTTGTTATGTGTGAGTAATGGCCGGGTCTGCCTGGCCCAAGGGAACTGAGGCAGGTTGTGCTTAGTTTGAGCTGTGAAATATGACACTCTCTCTTGCAGAGTAATAACGCTGCTCTGTTTCTAACCACCAGGGAAACCTGTTTGTTTCTTCATGGCAAAGAGGACGGTGTGGCATCAGTCTTACACTAACTAATTATTTTCTGTCATGCCCCCCCTTGAGGACAGAAATGTTTTTACACCCCCCTGACCAAAACCCCCGCAATTTGAAATACTTTTGAGAACCTGATAACATGTATATTTTTAACTGTGCAAACCACTGTATGAGTTGCTGCCACCTAGTGACTGGAGGCTTGTTGTCATTCAAGCATTACAGCAGTGGCATATTCCATTCTCACCACCGCCCCTGGCACCTCGCCGTGCCCGCCCATGGGATCCCGCCCACTATTTGAGAAGTACTGCATTAATTGTATGTATGTTTTTGAGACGTTATCTCTTGATCAAAGAACGCAAGTCATTTACAGACAGTGGGTCGGAGGTTCTTAAAGGTACGTCATTGTGACCCACGTTGAGAACTGACCATATCAACCACAGAGTGACATTCAATGTTTCAAATATTTTATACGCTGGTGTTGTGTTGGCATAAGTCCTGCATGACATGACAGCAGAAGCAGGAAGTTTTGGTCATGACGACTATTGTTACAGTCTGTGTTATCAGATCTCCTGTTTAGAATGTAGATCTGAAAACTGAGAGATCAAATCTAACCGAAGATCCTTTTCTGAAAACGGCTACGAGGCATCCACAGTGTTTGGATTTGTCTTGCGCATATAACATTTTTCGGACCTTGAAAAACATTGGAACTGCGGCTTTAATTTTAGATGCAACAGTTTCCATAAAATATGTTTTTTCTTCCAATGTTTAATGTCGGTAGAATCCTGTTAAATTGACTCAGTGTCAGAGGTTGAGCGTTTTATGAAATATAATTGCATTTACACTGAAGAGAGACATAACAGTCCTTATAAAAGGGTTCCATGACTGATTGACAGCTGAGTCATCCAGTAGCATTCTGACGACAGTAAAGTGACACTGACATCAGGTTGTTGTTACGTCACGTGCTGGGATTCAGTGATTCAGGAGGATTTAAAATGGCCTTCAAAAATCATAAAATATTCTTCCCAATTGAAAATTAGTCCACGATTTAAAGGACTGTAATATATATATATATATATTTTTTTTCTCCAGCTGTTTTCATGTTAACTCTGGCGATGTTGACGGTCTTCGGAGTCGTGTTGCTCGTGACCCGTGACCATGAACATGTACTGTACAACGTCTCTCTTCTCCAGGAAATGCAATCAGAAATGACCAAACTGACGTTGTGTCTGATGGAGGAAGACCTTGAACTAACTCACTGTTAGAGCTGAAGAAAATTTCACACGCACTTAGCAACAAACCGGTCGCTTTCATGACAACATGAAGACGTCCATTTATTTGTTCATTCATTCATGGGCTGGAGCCAATCCCAGCAGTCGTTAAGTGAGGGCGTGGCACATTCTGAACAGTTCAGCAGATAATCACATGGTATAAAAAAATCATTCACACTACCATCCACATGTATTAATTTAGGGTGAACCATTAGGAAACCGGAGTTAAAAAATTTAAAAAAGCAAACAACAACAGATTATCACTGGGATCAAACGACTCTCGTTTTCTCATTGTAAGGCAATGGTAGTAACCACTGTACTTGATTGTGACTCAACCAGTTAAAAAAAATCATCAGTTTTTTTAAAACCTCAGAAATGGCTTTGTTTGATTCTCACTATCAGTCTGTGTAATAATAATAATAATAATAATAATAATAATAATAATAATAATAATAATAATAATCATAATAATAATAATAATAATAATGTGTTACCTGTCGTGACTCCATCCATAGTCTTGGTACCTGGAAGAAAATGAATTGATCAAAAACAGAAAAAAATAATTTATTAACAATAATTCTTATATTTATTTATTTATTTTGGCTCTCTATTTTCAGATACAAGGATCTTCCAGCAGGATCATTGACATTCAGCACCCACCAACAAACATGACCCCATCTTTCGTCATCTCCGCGGCTCCAGTCACTCCCAGCTTGGTTTTCTCCGCCGCCGCCACGACCCCATCCTTGGCTTTAGAGAAACCCTTCTTGAACGCGTCCATGCTTCTCCCAGTGCCTCCCTGATCACACACACGCACAGCGCCTGTGACAATGTCAAAGCAGGAACAATGAGACGATGATTACCGGTGACAGTACAGTCACAAAACACAACACAACACACACACACACACACACGCCACGGTGACACCACGGTGCCTCCGCCCTGACAGCTCTGTTCATCCTGTCGAACCCGCTGACATTCCGTGTCCACCTGTAGGATCCGCTCCCGGTGGAGCTGCTCGTTTAAAGGTGGGTTTAAAGGTTGTTTTTTTTAAGAAACAAAAAACATCGAGCTATTGAAGGAAAACTGGGGGAAATTAATTGGCTAAAACATTTATAAATTACGAACAGTAAGAGACAACAACAACAAAAAATCCCAGTCACAGCCGTGGCTGTGGTTTACGCACCTGTTTGCTCTAACTTCCTCCGACAAAGACAGAGAGTGTGTTCCGGGATGACAGCAGAAAGGATTTTGACCCAGAAAGACGAAAAACCGGTCTACGGTCTCCAAACTACTACTGGTGATGACGGCGAGAGGGAGGGAGAGACATAGAAAGACGAGAGAGAGAGAGGGAGAGAGAGAGGGAGAGATGGACAGACGGTCCTCGGGGTGGACAGACGCCTCCCACGCCTCCGTGACAGAGAAGGATCTGCAGTTCCGAGCATTGACTCATGTAAACACACCAAGCCCCTGATGCATTCATTAAAATATATTAAAAGAGTCAGTCATTTTTAAAATGGTGGGTTGTGATCCAAAAGTGGATGACGAGGGAGTCTTCGGTCACAACACTGGATCGGGCTGCATTTACGGCTAATGTGACCAATATGGGCAGCGACCCAGAGAGGCTTCTTATCATCAAAACATGATCTCAGTAAAAGATTGTTTTTAATTGAGGCTATTGTTTACACCATTGTTTCCCAAAGACTGGTTCCCGACCCTTAGGTGGGTCGCAAGAGTTTTTTTTTCTCGCATCATGTTTTCCAGGATTTTGCAAATAATGGGTCGCAAAGGTTTGTGACTTTTAAAATATGGGTCCCCAGAAAAAAAAAAGTTTGAGAAACACTGGTTTACGCCAACGTGCGTTTTCATGTCAGGTCACGTGGTCAACCTCCATCCTCCGTTTCACACAGGCTGTGGGAGGACGGTGGAGAAGGTGAGGGACGGGTTTCCCTTGACACCTGGACTCTCTTGTCCTCTCTTGTCCAGTGGGTTTCGTTAATTGTGCAACGTTTACGTTTAGTTAGTTAAAGCAGCGGTCCCCAACCCCCTTTTTTGTACCAAGAACTGGTCTGCTGGTATCAACTGTTAAATCAAAGTATTCTTAGTATCAAAGTCTGAATGACCTTTGACCTGTTGTTCTGAAACACAGATTATCTTTGAATAAAAACAGTAGAGGGATATGACTGGATTGTGTGAACAATGTGTTCCTCGGACCAGGGGTTGGGCACCACCGAGTTACAGCATCTAATTCACTCATTCTTTCATGATGTGAAGTATGTTTGAATTTTTGATTTTTTTTAAAAAAACAGTTGCATGTAGCAATTCACTGAAACATTATGTTTTTTAAATCCTAAGAAGTTCAGAGTTGGACGACCGGACAACCGGACGACTGGACGACTGGCTGACTGGACGACTGGACGACCGGACGACTGGACAACCGGACGACTTGACGATTGGACGACTGGACGACTGGATGACGGGACGACCGGACGACCGGATGACTGGACGACTGGACGACTGGACAACCGGACGACTTGACGATTGGACGACTGGACGACTGGATGACTGGACGACCGGACGACTTGACGATTGGACGACTGGACGACTGGACAACCGGACGACTTGACGATTGGACGACTGGACGACTGGAGACTGGACCTGCTGGGTTTCGTGCAGATGTTTTCACCTTCATCTGAGAGGCTCCTTCAACTGAAAAACTCCTGGTATTTTTTAGCTTCTAAAGAGTAAATACCTGAATAGATTGTTGTTATAAAGAAACAGTACAGGTCATCTGCCCCCTGACTCAGAGGATAAGAGTTCACCTGAGTTTAGGTGTGGATTGGACAGGGAGTGAAGGTCTGAGATGGTGTGTTAGCGCCACCTGGAGGGACACAGCTGACTGTAGAGAAAAACAAACACAGACAGAGAGAACATGGAAACTCACTACAGAAAAGACCACCAGCTACTAGTTACCAGTCACTAGTTACCAGTTAACACCTGGGATCAAAACCCGTGAACTGTAACTGTAATACCACTGTTTTACCACGGTGTTATTAACACCATTACAATAACAGGCAACCTGTCAAAGATCCTCTACAACAGCACCACACAGTGGTTACTATGTAGTGTTACATATGTGATTGAAGAGGGTCAAATTAAATGCAGGTTTAATTGAAACATTAATTCCTAGCTTTTTCAAAAACTGTTTAAAGACATTTATGATCAACAAATAAAGTGCAGGAAACTTTAATGAACAAAAACACGAACAACAACTCCGTTTCAGAGAGCCCTCCCTTTCTTTACATTTAACATTACTGTCAACGTCGTGGGCGAAAACACGCGTCTGTTAACAGGAACCTACACATGAACACCCACTCACGTTGACGACGTACAGTGATCTGCCCACAGCATGTAGGTGTGGAGAGGTCTTCACAAACACGAGTCGACTCAGCGCATCTGCTGCCGAACCACAAATTAGCGTCAGTGTAATTGTACAGGACAACAGTGGTGAGCTGCCCAGTGTTCCCCCACATGTGAGTCACATGTTCTCAGCAGCTGCATCAGCAGCATCACTGTGGTGTTTTGTTTTCTCCTCCATTACAGGTTAAAAGTCAAGATGAGACTGAGTCACGGGTAGTGTCTGTCCAAGCATCTCACCAATAAGACGACTTTGTCTTGTTCTTCTTCTTAAGTGTTGTTTTTTAAAAATCAAAAATCTTCTTTTTCACAACTTCTGGCTGGAGCTTTGTTTCCACAGGATCACAAAAATATTGACATATTTGAACAACAGTGGGCGCTCATGAGCATCTGTTGTGGCTGACGAATGAACTGCATCTTGCACAGTTCCTAAATTGGTTTGTTGATTCTGTGTGTTTTGCAGTTTTACACCGACCGTAAACAAAGTGTTATTTTATAAATCAAATCTTATACAGTGCCAAGTGAGTGGCTTTGATCTAAAATTTGAACAGCTCCTAAATTAATTTGTTGATTGGCACTTTACAGTTTTTACACCTACTGTTAAAAAAGTGTTGTTTTAAAAATCAAAAATCTTCTTCTGCTTTGTCTTCCTCCTCCTCTTTCTTCTTCATCATCTTTTTTTCAATAGAACTTTCTGACTCATCTTTTTGTATTAGAAGCTCTGAAAGCCTGCTGGTTGGTGCCATACTCTGAGACCCCTGCTGCCCCCTAATGGTTGAGCTGATGAGGCCTGAACTGATAGAACACTGGTCTTTGAGCATCAGTTTTACAGATTAGATGATGTGATCAGTAGATTTTAATATGTATATAATGTGTTCCTTTAGGCAAATGAAGTTAAAATCATAGTCAGTTTAAAGTCTCCTCAATGATGTTTGATCTCAGTCAGTTCAGCTTTAATGAGACCAGTCTCAAAAGAAAACAGGAAATACAAGTTTCACAGCAGAGTTTTCTAGTTGTTGTTTTTTTTTTTTAATCAGCTCTGCTCTGCTGCGACTCTCTGTGTTCACTCCCACACAGACACAAACCTTATTTTGAAGAAAGTTGGTCCGGTTTTTATAGAGTTCCTTCAAAACAATTATTAAAGTTAGGTCATATTCAGGCGAGCGAACAGAAAAAAAAAGACATTTCATTGACCCACAATAGTTTCTAATCACCACTTTATATTTCTGTTGACTCCTTTAAATTATTCCCAAAAAAATGTGGTTCATAATTTTCATGAAAAATTTAAATTCTGGAGGGAAAAATAAGAAAAGAGATTGGTGCCATTTTGTCACTGGTATAATTGCTGGTGTATAAACGGTAAATAAAAAATAACAGTTGTTCAACAGTCTTTGGTGGTCAATTACATTAACTCCACTCTTTACGATGCAACACGGACCAGGGATTAGTTAATGACTTTTTAGGCTCACTAATGCTCCCTGTGGAGGGGAAGGAGAAGAAGATGAGTCATTCTTTATTGTGTTTTTTTTTTTTTAATCTGTTTTCAAGCCTGATGGCACTGTGCTAATTTACCTGTACAACCTGCAGTAGGTCAGTGTGTAAAAAACAATGAATCACCGATGAGTCAGATCGTGGAGGTTTATTGAACATTTATGTAAAAACATGTTGTTGTGTTAGTGTTGCCTCAGTAACATTAGGCTAAAGACACTACAGGACACAGTCATTCATGCACTTGACGTAATGTATTGAAGGACATCCTGGTACAACGTAACAAACAACGTAAGTTCGTTCCCAAGTTTGTCAGTCTTGTGTGTAACTGCAACATCTGTTGTTTTAACAAATACGTGCAAACTAATTCAACAAAGTATATGTATGTATTTACTTCATATAATATGATGTAAGAGAGAGAAAAAAAGTTGATCAGAAAAAATCAACTATTTAAAAGCCCCAAAAACAAGTCTACATTTTGTAAAAAAAAACAGGAGAGAAAAAAAGTTGATCAGAAAAAAATCAACTATTTAAAAGCGCCAAAAACAAGAGTCTACATTTTGTAAAAAAAAAAACATATATGTATATATGTGTATATATGGATGTATATTTATGTATATATATATGCATATACACACACACATATATATATATATACATACATATGTGCACATATATAATGTAGATATCTTTTTATATATGTACATATATACATAAATATATGCATATACATATATAAACTGTAAATTCAGATATATATTAGCCATTTCAGGCGTTAACCAATAGTAGTCATAATAGTTCCTTAAAACATGTAAAAACAAGGAGCAACACAATGAATAGAAGGTGATAAAATATAGTGATCAAGAAAATGTTAATCTGTCAATTTTGGGTCTTAAGGCATCAAATAAAACCTTTTCTAAACGACTTCATGTCCTTGTCCTGGCTCGTCTTAGACCAAGTCCTCTTCTCTGTCCTTCACTGCTCTGTGAGAACAGAAACCTCCATAATTGGTTGTTTGCTACCGTCTGGTTCTTCAGTATCACTGATGTATGAGCTTGGTCAGCAGTAGTGACGGGTCAGAGTTGGAGCAGCAGAGTGTGTAGTTTGATGATTGGAGGTGGTTTTTCTCTGGGGATGTTCAGAGGATGTAGTGGAGCAAAGAAAGATGACTCTGGGTTTGATTTAGTTTCCTACTTCAGACCAGACTCACAGTGGATTTATATATATATATATATGTATGTATGTATATATATATGTATATATATATATATATATTTACTGCAGCTTCTCCCTCAGCTTCCTAGCGTATTCACTTGCTTCACTGAGGATCGTTGATATAGCTACAATATGATATGTTTATGCGATGTATGTAAAAAAAACATCATTTTATTATTATTTGTGACATTTCTCAAATTTCAGGAACTTTCTGACACCATAAGGCGATGTGGTAATACTGCTCTCTAGCGGCGATTATCACTGGTCTGAAGTTGCATTTGAACTCCGTGTCTAAAGGTAATCACACATAGTTGTAAGCATTGATGAAATGTTGAAATGTGACTCTATGTATGTACATTTTCTGGCCTCTCTAAATATAATAACATAATATCTGGTATCAAACAAAATATGAATAAATGAGTGCAACACATGCAGTGACATGATATAGGTATATAAATAATAATAAATACCAATTTGGCAACCACTGACTGAAAGACTGAACCGTGAATAATACATACACATAAAACACACATAAATAAACATACAGTATAACAAACCTCAGTATATTTCATTGAAGTGCCACTAAACCTCCAATAGGTGTCAGCATAGCATTGTCTTAACAGTCGTTCAAGCGGAGGCCTTGTGATTGGCAGTACTTCCGGTGTGTATTTCACGTTCGTTTTCAGTGAAAAGTTTTACTGTGTTTAACGTAAGTTGAGAAATGATGTTAGCAAAAAGTGTGCTGAGGCAGAGTAAGGCTAACAGCCATACACGAGTCATCCTGAGAACATTAGCAGGGTAAATGACAACAGGCTTAAACAGAGGCCTCTCACACAGGCCGGGTCTTAGTCAGGTAAGAATGGGTGGTGCTGCATTAAAATGCTTCTAGAAACATTCTAGAAACAAAGTCTATGGAAGAAACAATACATTGTTATTGTTCAGAAATACAGCATTCTGGGTGTGAGTTGGCTCAGTGGGTATTGAGTGTTTGGCTCGATTTCGGGGAAATAACGCAGTTTGACAAAAATATATTAGCAACCAAACATGCAGAGGATTGCAACATTTCTGGTGCCGTACTTTTCCATACAAGTGTAGGTACCAATAATGGAGCACTCCCTTTTGTTCCTTGCCTAGTCAAAAAGTACTATATATTTCTGAAAACTTTGATTTGTTTTGTTGATGTTTATACAAAGTCGACCAACATTTAGAAAAGAGTTTGCTGACAGATGATTCACTTCCATTTTCTAATTCACTTTTTCCTTCAAAACTATCTTCTATTTTTCTTTAGGTGACGCATGGGCCACACCAGTGACTAACACGCTTCATTTCACTGCATTTACCTGGCCGTGGTCCACAGACTGAATCATCACAAACCGGGCAGAGTATGGAGCAAGAAATGATTGCCGATGGTCCACAGACTGAATCATCAGAGTATGGAGCAAGAAATGATTGCCGGCTGATTAGTCACACTCGCTGGGCGTAGGGTGAGTTCCTGATCCTGAAGGTGGGTGCAGCTGCAGGAGGTGAAGACATGTTCTTCTGAATTGTGTCAGTAACTGCCCAGCTACGCTAGGCTGGTAAAAAAGGGTCTTATAAAGGGGTCAAACTTGGGTTTAAAACACTGGTGTGGCTTAAAATAATTCATGTATTTTGGCTTTGAGTACCTCATGGATAATGTACATCCTTTAGGCAACACAGCTACATTTGTGTGAACTTGATATTTCAGATGACACATTAATGTTGATGACTCATCCAGGATACAAGCTAATGTTTTTCTAAGGGCGTGACTAATTTGCCTGTAATAGGGATAAATATGACCACGGAGTGACAGATGATGCTGCAAATCAAACCTTGACTTACAAAATAACATTCAATATCAATGTTCTGATTTGTCCTTCAGAAACACGTTTCTGAAGCCATGGATACACAGGAAACAGATTAGTTTTGTTTCTTTCGAATCACATAGAGACATTTGATTTATCCAAATGTTTGGTGGAGTCTTTGTCTGTTCATGTGGCTGTTGGTTTCACTGGCAGCCTGTGTAGGTTACACTCTGCCTTTAGTCCAATATAGAGGGTGGAGATAAATGAAGGAATAATGTTGTCATTTTACCTCCATCACTGTCGCTGTTAATATGAAAGTGGCCTGGACTAGTCAGGATGTTTTACAGCTTTTTTCATTTGGAGGTTGAAGCCAGTGTAGGGACTTCCTTTTTTTATTGAAGTATCACTAGATGGCGCCATACGACGCCAGGTGAATCACACGTAAGCGACAGAGCAGCAGCTACGCAGACACCTTAAGATTATGGTAGGATTTTATTTTATTTAATTAGTTAAAAGTTCAGAGCAAATCACAGAACTGCAGTTTGACTCTTACCATAAACAGTAAACCAGAGGGAAGGTTTGGGAAATGAAAAGAATGTTTGAGCGCACGTCAACATGTGATGTGACTAAAAGAATGTTTATGTTCCTTTGTTGATATTTATTATCTTTATAAATCTCTCTATACATCGCAGAAGGATTTTCACAAAACAGGAGAAGAGAAAAAGAGCTGCAACATGAACAAAAATAATTCTTTCACATCATGTGATCCCAAAGTGGTTTTATTTGTAAGGAGAAAGAGACACACGATGTGGAAATTTTGCTTGAAAAATTGTGACGTAGCCCCAAAAATATTTTCAGGCATCCAAAACACAGGATTATTATTATTCAGAGAAAATCTGAATAATAGGGAAAACTCTACAGTTAGAGTAGAGTAGGAAAAATGTTTTAAAGTTTTATGCTTATATATGCAATATTATAATCTCCCAGCTCTTGTTATAAAATCTGACATATTTTTTTAAAAAGAAATAGCTTTGCGTTGACAACATTGCGATGTGTTGGGAATTAAGTTTCACTTTGACAACAGTAAATAGCCTCACATGATCATTTTGTGAAGGCTTTTCAGAAGGGTCATATCACATTAGTGCCACACGCTTGTAGCGATTCAGGCTTTGCATTGAAATTTGAGTGACAAACTAGCAGAACCTGCCGTGAAACCTCATCTAAATATTCACCTGGAAAACACACGCTGCTGAGGCCCTGGCTGAACTTATAACTCCAGGCTGCGGTTACTGGAACTGGTGCGTTCAGGTGTTCTAAGGACAGGATGTTTGTCGAGTAGTGTTAACGTAAAGTCAGGAGGCTCAAGGTCTCAAGGTTTCAAGTCTCTTTTCAAGTCTCTAATGTCAAGTCAACAACAACAAAAAAGCTCACTTTAGCTTCAATCTTTAGGATTTTGGGTCTTAATTAAAGTGACTAGAATAATCGAAATGCAGGCCATGTTGAGTACCAAAGAAATCTGAGACTAGGTCACTGGAGAAAGATTTGGAGTGTTGTCCAGTGATATAAGGACTACAGGACCAGCTCTGGTCCAAATCACCTAGAAAAGGAAAGTACAGTTGAGGTCCGGTCCTCTGAGTTAAAAAAAAAGAAAATACAAAATTGATATTAAAAGTTAGATTTAGATCTGGGTTTATTCCGTAGTGTCTTAAACCAGACCATGACACAGACTGCTGGTTCACGCTGTTGCCCTTCTGTGTACTTGCGTCGGTCGTGCCTGTTCTGTGAAGTCCAGTTGTTAGAAGGAAGAGTCAAGGTTCAACTTTGTGTTGTCACCATCAACAACTGCTCAACGGCAGGTGTTGTACTTTTTACTCGTCGCCTTTTCTTTGCTTTTGTGAATACTTCTTGAAAGGTGTAGTGCGAATATGTCATAATACTCCAGGATGCGCCTGGATGGCCTTGAAAAAAAAAGAAGCACAACAGGCTGTCACCAGTTTGTATTCACGTGCACTCTGTGACAATCGAACCGGCTTTTCTTCTGCTGTCTGCAGTCACAGGGTCACAGAGGATCTGCTAACGAAGGTGGACTGGCTTAATGGATGGCTGAATGTACAGTGTAAACAGCTGGGCGGCCTCCGCTGTTGTTGTTGTATCCTGGTAACTTAGACAGAGAGCAGCATCTCGTAATTAGTAAGAGATGTCTTCTTAAAAACATTTTCCATCAAAGATAAGAGAACACAAAAGGACCTGAGATGGATGAAGAAAAAAGACTGGAACGCTTCCAAAGCAGCTAACATGCGAATAATCCAACAACTGTAGATTTGCAACGGAAAAACATCCATGTGGGCCAAGTGATAATCATCATCAGGAACTGACTGCCAAGAGCTTTACGACACTCAATCACAAGTTTTTCACAATGACAGTGCATTCATCAGACGTCTGTACAACCCTTGGACAACCTGTGGCACGACATTTGTTCCCGTTTTTTAGATTTCTTTGTGTGAAATGTGACGAGACACCGCAGGTACAGTTACAGTTCAGGTTACAATTAAATCCAAATGAAACTTTTTTTTTTTTAATTCTAAAATTGTGTTGAGCGTGCCATTACACGTTACAGAAACACGTAGTTCAACACAATACGCACATTCTTGCGTGGAACGGATCCGTGGCGTGCTGGAGGAAGGCCTGTGCAGCTCTCTCTGCCTCGGCTCTGTGGTTTCAAATACAGATTTCTGGCAGGAACAGAGGTATTCTCACGTTGGCCTGCTGCTCTACAGCGTCACTCACTGTTTCATAACAACATGTTTCACTTGTTTTCTCAACATTACCCCACAACATTGAAACCAGGACTTAAGGCAAAACAAGTCAAATCCTCAATCTGTGTGGTGTGAAATGGTTTATTAACACAGCCAGAGCTTGTGTTGCTTCATCTCAACCCTAATGATTTTATTTACAGCTGAAGTGTTTAGTGTCACTTCACAGTTGTCAACCGTAGGCCATGGCCTTCCCTGGAAAAGCACGGTCTACGGAACATCTGCTTTGGTCCAAGACCGTACACTGAAAGATGAGGTGCCGCAACCACGGGCTGTGCGTGGCTGTGTGTGCGTGCGCTAGTGTTGCTGTTGGAGCAAATCCAGGTGTGCAGATGGCCCTGGTTTGTGTTTGCACAGAACCAATGTAAGCCCCCGCTTCCCTAGTGACCATGACAAATCATATATACACACACATGCATGGACATACATTTGCACACACATGCAGCCATGCACTCTGACCTTTCTGAGTGAGGCTCCAGAGTGACCCTTTAATCGCCTCTCGCCTGACTGTGGAGCTGTATTTTCACCGAATGGCTAAATATGTGTATCCAAAAAAAAAAAAAAAAAATGCATAAAAGTTTTAAAGCATTTTCCAGACACATATATACTTTATTGGAATCTTAGACTACAGGCACTTTAGCAAAGTTGACAGTTTTAGTGGTTTCACAGTTATTATTGCAGATGCAATGAATATTGTTGACAATGGTAATTGATACAGTATATCTGGCAAGTGGATGCTGACAGAAACTGGAAGAAATGGTGAAGAGAGTGAGATGACTCCTCCGTGATCACTGTTACATTCGTAATAAGAGAATGAATGTGAAATTTAGACAAGGGAGTTCGGGGTTAACAAAATATTTTTCTAGACTGGTTAGTAATAGTGTTAAGCTGTGGGAAAGTTACACCGGGGGAGATATTAAGGGTGAGAACGGGAGAGAATAATTGTATCAAATTGTGTGAGCAGTTACCTTTGCTTGTATTGTGGTGTAATTAAATACAATTTGTTTTAGATTATTATTGTGAGACCGTGACTCTTCAAACCACAATAATTAAGTGTCCACTTTGAGTTGTTATCAGAACTAGAAAAGAGCTCTTTAATAACTGACATTCAATTTGCTCCTTTGTTATATATTTAAATATTTTCACCCTTCATATGTCAGAAAAGATATAAAAACATAGGATTTATGAATGTTTACAAAGATACAAAGAGCCACGCCAAGACTAAGGACAAGACTGTTCTTGTCACCGGACTAGGGGAGCGATGCTGCGCAGAAGCCATTTTGATTTGTTATTTATGTCTCCAATAAAACACGACAGGTTGTAAAGGTTTGTCTGTGGGACGGCCCACGGCTGTATCTGATCCTTGACGTCTTGACAGGTGTGTCCGTGCCTCTATATAAAGCTGCAGTTCTATTTATACGTGTTCTATTCAGACGTGTTGTTAGAGGTGTCAGCAGGACGGAGGTGCACCTGGGTACACCTGGGTACACCTGTAAACACTCGCTGGCCTGCTGCCACTACTATAGCAACAACAACAACAACACCGTGTCAGGAAAGCTGTTTCGGAGTTCCTGGGAGATCCTCTGGAATGCAAGCCCAAGTCTGCGCTGATGTTTGTCAGGAATGTTGTCCAGGCAACCAGAGGCCTTGAAGAGGGAAACCCCTTATCTGCTGACGTTGTCGTTCTAACGTTGTCATGGTTCAAAGGACGCTTAGGTAGAAACACAAAAAAGGAAAAGAGCCACAGACACACACCTTAAGGGCTGGTCTATATAGGTCTACGTTATGTGGATCACCATGGAGATAGTGTTTGGGTGGAGTGTACGTCCACAGGGCAGAAACAGTTGTAAAGCAGAGACAGTGGAAGGAGGAAAAGGGTGTCCCTTGGCCTTGAGTCAAGACTGGTAGTAGTCTTACAGAGGAACTCCAAAGACGTGGATTCATGAATGAGTTCTAAACCATAGGCTTGTTTGTGTTTGACAAAGTCTAAGAGGGGTGTATTTTAAAAGCTCGCTCATAATGTGGAATGTGATTGCGACAGTTTCTTCTCCGATCTCCAAGAATTGTGTTGCGCCTTGTGAATTTAATGACCTCAGATTTGGCCAGCGCTAAAGAAAAAGGAGAAGAAATTAGATTTTTGATAAATTTGAATTACTCTTATTACAAAATAAAAAATGTAGAAATCATTAAGCTCAATGATTTTGGATACAACTTCAAGAGAACCTGATGTCCATGTGGGTTCTCAGAATTTTAGATAAAAAAATAAGCATTTTAGCTAAAGGTTAGCAAAGAGTGAGAGCCTCAGTGAAGAGTTTATAATGGAAGCTCTATAGAGAGCTACCTGTTACATGTCTTCATTTTCATGACTGCCTTAAACCTAAAGATCTAAGGTGAGGATCAATGATGTCTCCTCTGACGTTCATACATGAGTTGGGATTATTTTATCCGTTTTATTTGGTTTACCAGTTTTCTCTAATTTGTAAAACACACAAAATGGTGTTCGCTGTTTTGTGTGAAAACATTTACTCGTTAGTCATTAGTGCTGGTAAACCCAACTGTGCTAAACAATTGATCAATATTACACCATGTCTTCCTGTGGTGTCCTCAGGAAGATACCCTGTTGGACAGCTAAAAACATCAAGTGACCTTTCCTTTGATAAACAACATTTAAGGTTTCCTAAGGGCGCTGAGCAATTTGGATAATACTAAATTTATGCACTGAAATATTGATCGGGGCTGATGGACCTCCTGTGAGCAGAAGCTCGTTAAAAGCATAATCCCCTGAGCGTCCCACTGGCAGTGAAAGATCAGACGGGTGTTGATGCTGAGGTTGACCTGCTGAATTAAAGATCAATTTAAAAACCTGATTTACACTTAAATGAACATCAATGATTTATGGTCACGATTTAAAAACAGGCCTTTGTTTAATATATTTAATCACAAATGGACACAGTCCTGTCTCAGCAGCGTTAGAGGTGACGAGCGGCACTTGTCAAGCAATTTGATACAAATTTTACAGATTACAGATTTATTATTATATAATCTGATTTTATATATATATATATATATATAAATATATAAATAAATAAATAATAACAGTGATTATGTTCAGCATTTTGGATTAAATGTTCACCAGGCTCCCAAGGAAATGAACATCTTTCCAGTTTCGGGTTTACATGCCGATCAGTTTCTGGGTTAGAAAAACGACCCAAAATTGCTGCACATGAACAGATTGTAAGAATGTTTTAGGTTTGAAAAAAAAAAGGTGTAAAAGAAAGAAAGGAAAATAAGGAAGGAAGAATGGATGGATAGATAGATTGGTAGGTATGAAGGATGGAAGGAATATTTTTGTATGATATATATGATATAATATATGATTGTTTTAGATTTTAAAATTTTTGTGTAACATTATTATTAAAAATTCTATTATTAAATTTAAGATTCAAAAAACATTAATATGTAAACAGTTTAAATATATAAACAGTTTCAGCAAGATATAGTACGATATGAAGAGAGAGATGGACTCACACTTTAGACTCACCCTCCAAATGCTCCAGACTTGAACTGTTTTTAAAGACTGGATCTTGTCTCAAGGTTGGCACTCATTAACAATCTTCATTTTAATTAAATCATATCATTGTTTCTCATTGTTTTTTTCATTCTTATGGGGTTATCAGTGAAAGTGTTTTGAGCTGTCACTGACAAGTGGCTTTTTTAACGTAACTTAATTTAATGAATTATTAACTTTATTGTTTCATGTCTATACTGGTTGTACTTTTATATTTTTTTTCCCCAATATTTACAATTGCTGTGCTTTATGTTGCTGTCATTCTCCTGTTGGACCAGCAGTGGTGTCAACAGGATGATCTGTCCGTACGGGTCAGACTGGTTCCTGTTTAGCAGCAGTGGACGATAAACACCCGTGTGTTGTGTGAAGCTGCTTCTTTGTACAGGCACAAAGTGACACATGCAGGAAGTGCTGCAGTTAAGTGAAGATCGTGTGAATGCTGTATTGTGGCATGAGGACAAACATTGTAGAGGCCGCTGTATGGAAACCTGATGAAGACCAAATCTGTAGAAAGACGTTTTACAAACACAGAGTAAGAAGTTCCTTCAACAAAGATAGAACTCCTCCCCTGACGTTCCGACCTGTTGAGTTCCCGCTGAGTTCTAATTTGTTCTCGAAACTGGGGAGTGACCCTCGAATTTACATTGACTTGAACTTTAACTGTACACACCTTGACCCAACGTTGCCTTTTCAGTGACCCTGCTCATGTTCCCGTTCTAGTGTTACAAGACTTTGGCGGATGTTGTGCTAGCCTCAGGTCACAGATGACTGACAAGTGCAGCTCTCATTGTGCCGTTGCGTGCTCTATCGCCCCCTGGTCTTGTCCTTTCTATCCGATCTTCCCAGCCGCCTTCTGTCCCCTTAATCAAAGCACAGAAAGATTTAGAGAGGAGGTAAACACTCTGGTTTTATGATTGGGCCCCTTCTTACAGCGTGGCCTGTATAATTGAAAAGCCCTCGGAGACTATTTTAAGATACTAGTGGGAACAGACTCCCATGTGTGTGCTAAGGCTGGGAATGGGGCTCTCTCTTTCTCTTGTGCTCACTGATTGCTAAATAAGTTTGGTGCCTGTAGCTGCGTCTCTTCTGTGATTACTCTACTGTATTGAATATACAGAAACTCAAACAAAAGCTTAAAATAAATAACTGCTGTCTCACCAAAATAAGAATGGGGAATTTTTCACAATCAAGTCAGACAAAGTCACTGCACTGTCACAACTGGCTGTATGTTTTCGGACAGGTTTTTACTCAGACCATCTGTTCCTCACGCTGCTCCACAACCCCAGACCACCAAAGTCCCGCAAACCAAAATTAACGCTGTTTCACTGTGAGTAAAGAGTTTAAACAAACAGAAATATCAGCAGTCAGCGTCTCCTCTCGGCCCCTGTGCCAGCCATAATAGACTCTTTGTTCAGTTGAAATTATAAACTCTTATTTTGGGCCATTTATACATGTATCAACTAGTTCTGTGTGCGTCACTGGGACAGCTGCTTTGTACTGTATGTAAATTTCAGGCCAGACTTTTTGAGCGTGTTGTCAAATAAATACAATTTGAATAATCCCTTTTTTTTTTTTTTTTTTTCCAAAGACGTCCCTTTTGATTACTCGCATTGGCCCGTGGTCAAAGACGAGTTTTACTGCAGAGCTGTGATCACATGAGCTCCTAACCTGAATTGCCCTGAACTCATTACACTGTATTATGTGGGGAAACCAGATCCCAGATGCAGCATCAGTTGGCAGCGTTCAGACAAACATGTTCCTCCGGCACTAAAACTAGACGGACTTCTCTTGTCTGCGCTAAACTCTGTAACCCGCATAGAAATTAGGCACCTGCTCAATCGGCGCTGTGGTGTGTATTGCTAAATTTTCCCGGCCTACAGCCGTAATGGTCGTCGTCGTCTGAGGCTAGACTCGGGCACTCGTGCGCTCTTCACAGTGACAGTGACGGCGAATGTGCTGAGAGGTATAACGTTTACCATGATAGTTTATTTTCTGGTCGTGGTTGAGGAGGATAGCAAGTGATTTGACGAAAAAAATGTGTTTCTGAATGATTGTTTATATGCAAGTACACTGATCATTTTTTTCTTCTTCTAAATTAATTGCATTTCTTATGATCAGAACTTGATTTTGCATCGTGTCAGAAAAATCAGGCATATGAACTCTGGTCAAGTCAGTAGTATTTCAAAGTTTCCCACATACTTTTCCATCTGCTTTCTTATTTTTGGTGTTAGATTTTTTTTTTTTTCAACATCACTCTATTTGTAACGTGGCGTTGAGTCACAGGTCCTTCAAGCTTCAATGTGTGCTTTGTTACCTTTAGTGCCGACAGTGGCTGTAGCTTTTTCTTGTTCTGGCATTTGTGATACTGTGTCTGACTGGGATTAAACACAAAATGGCAATTAACTTTAAATGATACCAAGGAAGGTTGAGAAACCAAACGCTCTGTGTCTTCACAGAGTTACTGTAGAGTTACCAGACATTTGTGGTTTAAAAAAAAACAAGTTTATTTGTTTAGTTTATTGCTGTTTGAAACGATGCAGCAAATTACCACAACATTAAATGTATTCATGTAAGCGAATCTTACGCAATGCACTCATAAAACGAAGACTAAATTGCTAATCCAGGTGCTAATGCTAATAAAATAAACGTACACAACTGTACTCCAAAAAAAAAAAAATCTTTCTGTGTGATTGACACAATGTCACCTCTGCACAGAGAATAATACTGTATCTGTTTAGCATTTAAAAGAGCAGCTAACTCTGACAAGTGCCAGTGAAAGTCGTGCTAAGGATCGGCACGGCGGCACAACAAGTGTGTTTCCAGATTTCCAAGTTTGCCACAATCATTGCATTTGATTCCAGAAAAAGATCAAAGAGAGTGGAAGGGAAGCCGCACCAGTGCAGACATCAGGAAAAGCTCCTCACCAGAGCTGTTCAAAAATAGATGCTTTTTTACATTCAGCCACATTTGAAAAGCAGTGCACATTTCCATCAAACCTCCACACTGCTCTAAGTCTTATACAAAGAAAAAAAAAAGGTACAGAGCAGGATTTTTTTTTTGTCTGCTCAACACAGCAAACGATTAACAGAATTATAGAATGACTTGTTTTATGTACGTCTGCTGTGGCAGCAACCAGCATCGCCACACTGTCTCTACCCATTAAAACACAAAGGCTGTGAGTTATGTGACAGAAGCTCTGGTCAGGTCACAGTCATTGCTACAAAGATAACAAGGATACAATGCATTTTCAGCTTTGTAGCCTCGCGCGGCAAACTGAGTGGACAACCGACAATGTATAATTAAAAAAAAACAAAAAAAACCCAAACAACTTTTGATCTTTCACAATGTGTCTATTATTATATTTTGACCCACTTAATTTAAATCGACAGACTAAAAATATGTCATTGTTTCCCTCAATGTATGAGACAAAGACACTTAAGATGGCGCTACAGCAAAACCTATAGCAGAGCTTTATTCATTTTAACAGATTTCCGTTAAAGTTCAGTTTAAATGTTGACGTTTGATATGAGTTTTAATTTTTAAAGTATCATTTCTTTAAGAATAAATACTTGATCGAATAAAACGTGAAAATGCAAGAAGCTTGACAAAGATCAAACATCATAAAATTAGTTTACGTTGATACCTGAGAGACGTGTTTCTCTCAGACATGTCCTTAATTTCCCTAAGAGATCTATAAATCTATCTGTTTATCTATCTATCTACATTTTATTTATTCAACTCTAACACCTATATCTTTCTCAGCAAACGTTGTGTCTTACCCTCGGATGTTTTCATCAAGTTTTTCTTGGTGGTACTTCGGATACTTCTGACTCTTTACTTTAGTAAATTTTCAAATACAACTTTCATTTCCTGTAGAGTACAGGGGAATTAGGATCATTTGTTTTCTACCGTATATATTAAATTCTCTGATATCGGGTGTTTCAACTTCACTTTAGTCCGGCCTGTTTTCATTTCTAATGTGTTCAGTCAATTACTTCACGTTTGCCGTTACCTGTTTTATAGATGGGAGACAGCAGAAAGCCATATATCTGAGGTTCCCCCACACTTCTTCATCTGCTTGTCTCAGTCTAAAGTCTAACCATTTACATTCCAACTGTTCCTTTAATCTCTGGCTTAATTAGCCTGTAAAACACTAACACCAAATGGTGTCTTTAATGCATGCATGCATACACATTCAGCCACAACCTATACAAGTCTCACCGCTGAAGACTATACCATGATCCCAAACCCTCCAGACTCTCTATTAAACTGGAGTTGAATTAACAGCCACTTCAATAACAAAAAAAGGCAACAGTAGGCAACAGAAGGCACGCTAATGAAGCGCTGAGCTGTTTCCAGCGTGCATCTTCGACCCAGACTTCACTCAAACCCACCAGCATACTTTCCCCTACATCAGCAAACAAAAAAAAACGGCAACACTTTTTTTTTATTATTCATAAAACCAGATAATATAAGCAGTCACTGGCTCTGCAGAGACCCCTTTTAAACTGTGCATTACACTCTTGTAAAATCCCCACATTTTATTCAATACAGCATGTCTAGACGTTTTTTATTTTTTTTATCATCATTATTGCCAGTAGCTAATTAGGATTTTTTTTATTGTCCAAGTCAATTGGGGTTGTGGTGTGCCTTTGTTTTTCTAAGTTTTTGTCATTCCATGTGTCTCTGGGGGAATGCCAGCCGAACAGCTAGTCAGCCACCCACTCAGACTCGGAGCTGATGGTGGAACCACAAGGAACCAGGAATCGTCTGCCTGTCTCCCTCTGAGCGTCACTCTGAAATAGAAAAGGAAGAGCTGTGGTGTGTGTTAAGAAAACCATGCAGCCTGCAGCTAGAAATGATCAGCAGAATGTTTACAGACTCGTACGGTGTGACAGTGTGGATCTGGTGCCATTTAATGCACTGGTTTTAAAACTGATACAGATTGAGACCCGTGTTGAACTGAAGTCTGGGCGACATGATAATACTGTTTAGAGAAAACTCAATTTTTACATCAAAAATAGCCTAGTATTTCACAAAGCTAACCATCCAGTACTGGGTAAAACAGTCAGACATGTACGTGGTGTAATTTGGACGCTTTCCATCCTGTTCGAAAGAAATGTAAGCACAATTATGAAGACAATTTGTGTAGCGTAATACTAGACAGAGACGACGGTTAATACGACGAAAAACCTTGTTGCTTTTTTTTTTCCTTTTACAAATCCCAATACTTAAGACTGGCATGTTGTTTATAAACCAAGTGATTATTTAAATGACTTACTGTATATACAGTCTGTGATTGAGTTGCAGTGAGTGTAACGGTGCACAGTATATTCTGCCTGTGTAAGCATGACAGACAGCAGCAGTTGTCAGAACTGTCTTATTAGAACAGTCAGCGCCGGCTTCTCTTTTTCTGCTTATGTTCACACTCAGATAATGATAATTACGCTGCTGTGTAATTAGATGCACCTTTAATTAAGTTAGAGTATTGTTAAGGTAGTTATCCCATATTAGACTGTGCTCACGGCAGGCGTCAAGTTAACTGGGAACTTATTATTATTAATTATTATTAAATTATTAAGAACAAGTTGAACACTGGTCTGAATATATTTCTAATTTGTATCAGACCCACACATTTTGTCAAATTTACTAACAAGTTAAAAAAAAGTACACTGAGGCTGTGTACTGTATGCTCCAGTTCCAGTTTCTTGTTGTGTCACCCAATCTACTGTAGGCTACGCTATTAAAGCTAATCCCTTCTTAGATGACCCCCCTGGGTTACCATATGTAGCCCAACACCTGTTGTTTATCCGCCGGTCATCCAAACACAAACAGGCTCCATGAAAAACCCTGACAGTCGTTCTCTGAGGGATATCTCGAGGATGAGTGCGGAGGGTAACGTATTCTTTCCCCACCTCCCCTCGCCCCCACCGTCGCTCTCCTCCGGCCTCCACCACCAACAGCTGTGAAGTGGAGAGTCAGCCAGCGACGTCCTCAGGGGGAATAGTTGATGTGTTTATGAAAATGAATGGTTGGCCAATGGTAAATAAAGACATAAAAGACAGGACCAGAGGAGTGAGTTAGACCCT
>NC_024320.1:25670309-25676910 GCF_000523025.1 Cynoglossus semilaevis
AGTGGTTGAAGCCTGTAACTGGACACTACAACCTCTAACACAGGAAGAGCAGCAGCACCAGCTTCACATCTGTCTTCAGCTCTCAGGCTGCTTTCAGTTTCAGTTTTCCTTCTTATTTTGTGTCCTTCAGACCAGTCGTGGAGGTGACTCCACACCTTTCGCAGTCATTTGTGACTCAAAAATGTTTTGTGAGGTAAAATACTGCCATCAGTTTTACTGCGTGATGTAGTCATATAGTCAATAAGTCCTTATCAGGGTCATAAAAAGTAAAGTAAACTGACACTGGCCTTGGAAAGAACCCTAAAACATACAGTCTACAGTTTGGTCTGTACTGCACTGAGAGCACAAATTAATAAACGAGGATCTGATTGCATTCAAACTACGTAGAAAAATCTGGAAAGATGCCGCTCTACAACCCAAAAGATTAGAACCTGCAGTGGTTTGAAAGACTTTTCAAGGTTTTTTTTTTTTGCGCATGTACAAAATGTTAATGCAAAGAATATAACTAAATCAACAACAGATGCTGAGCAGAAGAATACTCACTACAATGTTTGGACCTTAACTAGCTCCACTGCATTATGAAGATAGAAAAGTGATACCAATCTCTTTATTTTTCAGTTTTTGTGGAAAAGCTGCAGCTCTATTTACGTCACAAAGTAACGGTGATATTCTGTGTCCAAAATACGACAGAGAACAAAGTGTGCGTATAATATAAACACGGCCCGTTAATTATGACAAAAACCAACAAGAGCCTCTGCGGAAAATACTCAGTGACTTTGCCAGGCTAAGAAATTAGCAGTTGCTTCGAGCCAAAGGCGCCTGACAAATCTGACGTTTTCCATTTTTATCATTTTCATCATTGTTTGCATTTGTTGTGGAGAACAGTGTTTATGTCTGAGTAACTAGACCTGAAATGAGATTCCCCATCATTAACTACCAGTGTTTTACCACCCCCCCCCTCAATTCCTCTCTCTCTCTCTCTCCCATTCTTTCTCTCGCTAACACGTGCACAGCCTGACAGACTCACACTGCTGCATGCCAAGCACTAATCTGATTGGCAGAGCTGTACCCAAATGATTTGATTCTTACTCCTGCTGTCAGCCTGTGATGTTAAACAGGTGCTGTTTGACCTTCATTCCACCGCTGCTCCGTCCTCCTTCACTCCACCATATTTCATCAGATCCTTCCGCTGCCTATGTCCCTGCATGACTTTTTACCACTCCTGCTATTTTTTTTGTGCTGACAATACTGTAATTATGCAGTGGCAAACAGACTTTTAGCAACATGCTGACAGCCTTTCTTTTTCTCCATTATTTCACCCAAAAAAATCCAATCATTGTTTTGTGTAAACTTGGCCTCAGGCCATTGTTGCCCAGACACTTTTGTTGCCGATAGTCATTATCCTCCCTTAATGAGAGCTTCTTTCCACTTGTTTTGTACCCAAGATCACAGCCGTTGAAGCCCTGTAGCTGTAGCTGCCTCGCTGGGTATGGATCATTTTTCCCAATGATCCATGCTGCGATGATTGTTAGTCTCTGTTCCTCAGGGAAATGATTGATTTGAGTAAATATTTTAACTGGATTCCAACCAGTGTGAATTCAAAGACTGTATTTCAGACTCGCACGTTTTTCTCCATGCCGAGTAAATTAAAATGTAGCTTTATCTGACCTGTTCTGATATGAATCAAAGCAGCTCCAAACTAAAAAAACATCTCTCATTTAATTAGTGGCCTTGTGGTGAGGACGATACCCTCTACTTATTTGGCCAAACATTACAGCTCCAGTTGGTGTAGATGAAACACGCTCCTACCATCATTTAACTCTTTGGTAAGTGTTTAATTATGTCAGAAATTTATGTTCTGAGAAAGTTGATGATTTAGATTAAGTTTGTTTCCCAAGCTTGGGTAAACAACCATGAATTTATTGAAGCTTTTTTCTTTCTGGTATGAAAATGAAGGCAATGAATGTTGAACTCATCTTCCATTGGATTAGATCAGATGGTTAAGTCTTGGTCAGTGTGTTTTTGATTAAAAAAATACATATAATTCTATAGAGTCCATAAATCAAAACTAACCAGGTAAAAACCACAACAAAAACCAGGGATGTTTTAACACAAAGCTTTTGAACTTGTGAAATTAGGTAAACAAGCAGGAGAGGTTTATACAACAATACTATTTTAGGTGAAAGATTAAGGATGATACTGTCATCAAGGACACCAAGGTGCCATCAGTTTGCTTAAGTAAGAAAATGTAAACAAAAGAGAGCCGACAAGTCATGAGTGAAGGACTTACAGTAGCTTATTCTGGAATGGCAGTATTTAGGAAGTCACAAAAATCCAGACTGGAGTCAGACGAGGACGTCCTGAAGAGAACGATGACACAAGATGTCAGATAATGAATAGAGATGTTTGGAAAAGTTAAGAGGAGAAAGAACAACATCCCCGCAGTGAGTCAAGAAGGTGGTGAAGGCTAATGCTGTGGTGATGGCCCAGTGACCAGAGAACTGTAAGTCTTGTAAAGTTGGATGGATGTCTAAGAAGACAAAAGAATAAAAGAACACATTTAAAGAAGATCTCCAGCAGGAAAACTCTTCTTTTGGTCCCTGAAACAGGCAGTTACTACAAAACTAGTGAAGACCCATTTGCAAAAGGCTAATATGAATGTTACGGACAGGTCTGCACAAAGCTCTGACCCACATTTCATAGAAAATATTTCGAGTGAACTGGACTGGACTCACACCAGAAAACCATCAAATCTGGAAGAGCTTAAGAGACTTGCCAAAAACAATGGGCTGGGATACACCAGGAGACAAGGACACAAGAGAGGAGGACACAACTAGGAGTATTAGGATTTGGGGCTAATATTTTGTAAAATAAAACCGTTTACTCTATGTAATATAATTAAGCGTCCTTAATTAATGCAACATTTCTGAAAATACATTGCCAAAAATCCTTGGCTTTTCTCGAGGCACTTTGGACCAACAGCTTAACAGTTTGTCTTCAATTGTTATCTTTTCAACAGTTGGTAATTCACTAATGACCACAACAGGTTGTTCTGGTGAGTAAAAAGCAGTTAATCTCACCTCAGGGCCTAAAAACGGCTCCAGATATCTTTCTTTGCTGTCAATGGTGAGATGCACAAAGACGGGAGGGTGAGCTGGTGTAACCCAAGCTCTGGGCTGTGTTGCTGGATAGCGTGCTGACCGCGAGAGGCCTAGATTGTGCCTTGTGTTTCCCGTGGCTCAGAGAAAAGAGTCGATTCTCCTCGGTGGTGTCTCGTGTCACTGGCTGCTCTGGTTACTTACGTATGATAGCCGAGAGAGTGAAAATAATATTTTTTTTCATATAAATTTTAATGGCACAAAAATCCACCGTGACAAATTCACAAATTTAATTTATACCAATCTGCAACTCCAGCTGTGTCAGAAGTCACTACGTGTTACAAGCGAACACATTCCATGGTCAATACAGTTTCATACGTAACTCCAGCTACAATGAGCTTTTACAAATCAATACCAAATTTATTAAACGACTACAACCGTCTAAGTTATCCAACACTTGTCCTAGGGAAGAAAAACGCAGAGTACGGAGACCGCAGACATGCTGTAGGATAAAGTGACACAAAGCAACAGGTGTGGGAAAAAATGTCCACGTCTCTCCCACCAAGTATTTGGTTTTACCATCGAAACCATGAATAGGTTGGGTTACCAGCAGCAGAGTCTTGGTATGAGTTTTGACAACTGTGGAGTGGCAGTTGAACTTCTAAACTGATTTTTCCAACCCTCGTATCAACTATAGGGAAAACAAAACAACGTTTCTGTAGCGTTAGCTGAGATCTGTATATATAATATAATACAAGATATATATATACTATAATACAAGAGGTGTTATTAGGAGGTTGTATTCATTTACTGCCCACCCTTATATTTTATTGTTTACCGTCATTTTATCAATATAAATTCTAATTAGTCTTTTTACCCAAAGACCAAGACGACTGTCTTCTGCAGTTTACAGTTTATAAAACAAGTTTCTGATTCTCTTCCTTTGCGTGTTATACCTGATAGAAAACATGCTCTAATCTAAAATAAATGTATGTAGTATGAGCTTAAACCTTTGGATGTTTCTGTCATCATGTTTCTCTCATTGTTTTAAATTCAGATTTGTCCATTTTTGCGTGATTCCTCCGTCTGACACATTCTCATTAGAGGTGTGACTTTGGTGTAAGTTATCTGGATTCAGTGAACTCTCCTCTCATTCAGTAACGGTCCTGCTGAATTCAGGTAGTCCCATTCATAGTAAAATGGCCTAAACAACAGCCTATTGTCATTTGACTCTTGCTCCACCTACCCCTTTTTTATGTCAAACAATTTTTAAACAGTGTTTTGTATTTAAAGAAACATGAAGAAGATAAAGGATTAACATGCAGAGGCCTGTGTGAGAATAGTCTGGCAGTCACCGCTGGACTCATATTTCACTGAATCTCTACTGTATATTAGCAGGCTGTGGTTTGAGGCAAACGTTCGTTCATGATCCTTTGAAGGGCGAAAACACTATCTGCTCTGATGTGTTTTAGGCCCTTTGGTTGGGCTCGTAGCCCCTCCGGCCTGTAATTAGTCCAGATCTGGTGCAGCGCTCTCTACAGAACGCGCTCATTCACTTTGAGTGATCTGCTCTCGTTTCTCACACTGGTAATGAAGCCTTTACCTTCTTTCTGTGGCACATGAGGAGAAAGAGTCAGACCGTCACTGGTGACTTGTCACATGCATTTCTGAATGCAGAATCAGATCAGATCTTGCAGGCTTGGTGTTGCCAGATCTCTCCTGAGAAACAAGCAACCAGGTTTACAAAAACAAGCCTAAAAGACTCTATGTATCTATCTTTCTATCTATGTATCCATCCATCAACCCATCCATTGTCCTCCTCATTACTGGTTAGCGTCCACCCATTAGAATTACCTGTGTTCACATGTAATTCTGATGGATGGATGCTATTTATTATTATTTCCCAGAATGACCCAGGAGATGAACCAACCCAACCAAGAAAGCCAATGGGTACTAGCCAATCAGAAGCCCAGTGGGTGTCTCCCATGCCTCGTCATCCATCTGTTGTTAAGGAATTCTGTATGGGACAAACTAGGCATTTTCATTGATTGGCCGGTCATGACAAACAGGACTAACCCTATAAAAGCAACTGCACGTTTCAAACAAGCCAAAAGACCATAACCTGGGGATATCAATAGTTTCAAGCAAATTTACAGAAAAACAAGCCCAGAGTTCCTTGTAATAAGTGGACTTGGCAACCACAGATGAATTCCCAGTTACACTTAATACATACTGAAATCCCTTTGGGGGAAAGCAAATGTTTTTTCTAAGTTTCCTTGGATTCCCTCTGAAGTGCTTCTTGCCTCTGCTGCCAGACGAAACAGCATGATTTTGTCATTATTTCTTGTTTTCTTCTTCTCGTTCCCCCTCCGCCCCCCAAATATACACTAGACTGAAACTCTGGTTGCTGTGATATGTTCCTTTGTTTATGTGTCATCCAATCGTGCTAGGTAAATGCGTCATCAGTGTGCATTCAGAGAGCCTCATGGGAAAGCCCAGAAGGTACGCTGACATCAAAAGAAGGAGTTTATGTGAGACTAAAGTGCAGAGGAGAGGAAAAAAAAAGAAACAAAGTGAGGCAAACCCAGCAGGGAGAGGAGAAATTTGGATGTAAAATGTCACAAACATCTGTTATTCTGTGATGCAATGGTATCAGGCCTGCAGCCTAAAGGGGCTTTATGGCTTTATGAAACGGACCAAACCCTTCACCTTCAGGCTGGACCGTAGGCAGCTGTGTCCCACGTCAGGATCAGTGGTCCGGCACGGAATGCTTACTTTTTGCTTTGTTTTCTCTTTTTTTCTTTGTTGGTATTTTATGTTAATTCAAAGCTCTGAGCTAGCTTTGTTCTGTTTTTCTGTCGCTAATACCAGATGAAATGTATGGAGCTAGAACAGTCTCAAAAAGCATTGTTTATTCATTTTACCTACCATAGCATCTTTATAAGCTTTCGCTAATTTGTTTATTATGATAAATTAATGTTCATTTTATGTGTAGTTAATGTGTGATTTATGGTTTCGGCAAAATTATTTCTTTTTGTAAATGTGTGCAGTGTTTAATGAGGCCTTAGCATAGTTAGCTCATAGGACATTCACTTACCATAGAGCTAATCCCAGCCATGTTTTGCTAACTATAGCTTGTCTTTTTCTCAAACTTCTACATTTATATGTACTGTTAAGCTGTAATTGTTACTAAGTTTTTTCTGCACATATTTCCATTTTTCTTAATTGTTAAGCTGTAATTGTTACTAAGTTATTTCTGCACATATTTCCATTTTTCTTAATTAAAATGGTTATTTAATGCTATTTCATTGCAACTGATTAGCTAGTTCAGAGCAAATGCTAATATGCATTTTTGCTATTCTTTTTCTATCTACACTAACGCTGTCAAAACGCTACTGTGCCTTAGCATCGAACAGAAAACAAGTGCGTCTGTGCCGTCAGGTGGCACGATGCCCAACAGTCCCGGATTTGCACTTCTGTTCTGGTGCGAGAAAAAAACAATA
>NC_024320.1:25677090-25726156 GCF_000523025.1 Cynoglossus semilaevis
AGAAAAAAAAAAAAAAAAAAAAGAAAAAGCAGCCACACTGGAGCTGGTCTGAGTCAGCAGAGTGAGGATGGTGCCCTGCAGATTGAGTCCATGTTTAGGGAAGTGAGTTAGTGGGGGAGACAGAAGAGACACGGTGGAGAGAATGAGAGCCTCAGAAGTAATTTAGTACAGAGCTCAGCTGTATTTAAAGCTGCTGTGATGCCACAGTCAGAGTACAAAGGTAGTTGAGACGTAATTGTATAATGATAGAAAATCAAGGACTTTGGTTCTTACGTACTGCAATATAATTAAGTGTGGACAAGCCTTCCATATTATTAAACATTTAAATAGCCTGCTGTAGCTTAACGGCAAGTATAGATCACCTGTTCGAGTTTGCATGTTCTCTCCGTCTGTGTTGTTTTTCTCCAGGTTCTCTGGTTTCCTCCCACAGTCTGAAAACACGCAGTTCGTTGTTCACACTTAAGTGACCATTAAGTGGAGTATGATTGGTAGTTTCTTTGAGTGGCCCTGTGATGGACTGAGGAACTGTCAGTTACTGCTGGCACAACCTTTAAAAGAGTTGAGTGGTGGACGGTGATTAAAAATAGCTCGCCTCGCTGAGTCAGAGTGGGTAGAACCCTTTACAAGCAGAGCTCTGACATTAAATAGTCATAACTAACTTCATATACTGGACCGAGTGGTGAAAACCAGACATTAAGAGAAAGTCAATTGGTAAAGGTTTTTTTTTTTGTTTTAATGTCATGTAAATGAGGCTGAGATGTGTGTGTTGTAGAGAAGTCCTGGTGTGTGTGTGTGTGTGTGACATAAGCGCCTGGACCACTCTGCTCTCCTGGCTGTCTTGATGGAGGTTGGAAACAGTGACACTGTCAGAGTTTTACGACAGTATTTATTGCACCCGCAGAGACGTACGCTACATGTCGTTTGTGCCTCGCTGCTGAAATTTGTTACAGGGCTCACTGTAAACAGCTGCTCGGGTGGGCAGCTCCGGGCTACGCTAACGCACGTCTTCATGGGACGTTTCAGTGCCTCATTTGAAGATATGAAATTTTATATCCGTCATTTTTTTTTTCTTTTTTTTTTTTTTTGGAAAAGCTAACGGAAAACCGTGTCCTCGGGCAGTGTGCTGCGGCTTCTGATGCTAATTCATGAACGTTACTGTGCAAATTGATGAGTATCTGGAAAGTGTCATGTCAGTCGGTAAAAAGCACTCGTCCTGCGAAACAATAAAACCTGGATTTATCTACGGATGAAAAGGGGGACGTATTAATGTCCTGATTTATACTGTAACCTTAATCAGGATGTGATGATGATCTGAAGGAATTATTTAGCTTTTTTGTTCCTCTTCATTTTAGATGTTCATTCCCAAATATAAGTTACATCTCTTATATTACATTTATACTCTATGGCGTTCCTGTTCCAATTTGCTGGAACCAACTTTTGATTAGCTGATTGATTCAGGTAATTTTTGGCTAACTTGTAGCTGTCTTTTCATCAACTCCCACTTACACTGTGTCTAACTCTTAGCAACATCTCTTATTTCCTTCCACAAACAGCTATTTTTGGCATGACCATTAATAATGATTTCATTTTGGCTAACTTTTATGCCTAATCATTAATCCTTTGCTGTATTTCAAATGTAGTTTTTCTTTATTTTCCAAAGTTCATTTTGCAGCTAATCTTTCAGAGAGAAAAAAATCTGCTGTAACTTTTTTGTTTAGTTGTCAGATTGACAGTTTCGTCACCTGTGTTCTGGTAGGTGCTGAGTGAGCGGCGTTGCTTAAATTTAATGTGGTCATAGATTTGTATAAAAATAATAAATAAGGATGTACGGTAAGTAAGATGAAGCAGGGTATATATGCTGCACACTGATCCTGCCAACTGTCGTGCCCTCGGAGACTAGACTGCGTAGATATTGGCCGTGAACCAAATGATTTTAAATCATTTTTATTTCCCTAAATACTGCACTGTTGCTTCAGACCAAAGTTAAATGTCTCATTTACAGTGTGACCGTGTTTCTGCTCTACACTCATCTGTTCCCTGATGATAATCAGGTCTCGGTTGTTACTCAGTTTCCCAGACAAACGTCGGGTCTATAATAGGCCTGTGCCATTCAGTTTATTTGCTCTTGTAAATTTCATTCACTGGTCTGTGCCTTTAAACAAAGTCTCACAATGGAACTAAAAAGTCATGTCTTTCAACTGCTCTGCTTTAGCAGTGACTAGCTTTTTAGCAGTGTCACAACTTACCTTTAGTAATCTGTTTGAATTTTAATGTGTAGTTGTTTTTTGTTATTATTATTCAGATATTTTTGATTAATTAATTGACATTTTAGCTAATTATTCTTAATCAGAAGTCAAACATTTTTTGACATAATCCGATCTCATTTATTCACTTTGAACTTGAACTTTTCAACCTTTCAACTTTTTGTCTTCCATTTTGTTAATCATTCTTCAGAATACATGTTTCTAACCTTTAGCTATTAATATTGGTTGTTTGTTTTCTTGTCCTTGAGCTCCTGCTTATCTGATGTGTAATTCTATGGCACTAATTGTCCTCCACGTCTGACTTCCTGAAGGTTGTTGACATTTTGAGCCAGGTTTCGCTAATTCTTTTGCAGTAAAGATTTTAGTCATGAGAATTTTCTTTGCCCCGAGTGCTTCATAATTCCGACGATGACACATAGAAACACTAGTCTTAAGGACGCGCCACAAAATCAACCATCAACTTTTACATGAACCCTGAATAATAGACAGTAAACACCTCATTTATGTCACCTCATAAATAAGCTTTCTGAGCACCTGCAGAACCTGACCTGAATCTTCCTGGATGTAGATCGGAGAATTCTAGTCTCGAAACCCAGAACGTGTGGGGGATGAGAGCATGTGAAGGAGGATAAAAGGTTCTGATCAGCGATCTGTGAAATGTTTATGATGAGTGGAGTCGGGCCACATCCCTAACCTGATTTGTCATTTGGCTGCATATTTCGTGTTTGATATCACGTTGCTCTTCTGTAATGTATCCATCTGTCTGAGGTCAGAGCTGTTTGTTAGTCTGCAGAGAGAGAGAGAGAGAAAGAGAGAGAGAGAGAAAGAGAGAGAGAGAGTGAGAGAGAGAGAGTGAGAGGGGAAGCATATGCTCCCTCAGGAGGAGGGTTGTGTTGCCCATCTCCTGTCTCCCTAAATTCTCTCCTTTTAATTCTGAGAGCATATGGCCTCTAAAGAAGGACGACAGGACAGGACACGGAGGGAACTTACTGGAGAGGACAAACGGAAAGTCAGGCAAGGGCAAAGCATAGGACGTTAGCACCTAAGATGTCAGAGGAACCTTAAAAAGTGAATGGAAATGGAATAAAGTTGTGTAAGTGAAAAGGAGTTGGACCAGTGCCCCTGTCTTTAAACACCTATGTTTGTCCTCTGGAATGAGATTGAACGAGGGGAAAAATGGCTCCAGCTCTGCCGATGATGCAGCTGGCTCACTGAGGAGGGGTGTGGTGAGGACACCCTTCACTGAGTCTGTACCCACTCTCTCTGGCCACAAACTAATCTCTGTCAAAGTGCATTAACTCTCCCAGGTTTATTGTGTTAGTAAACCCAGAGTTGAGTGTGACAGAGTGTTTAGTTTTTAAATGGTTTAAATGTGTACTTTAGTCTTTTTTTCTTTTCTTTTCTTTTTTTTTTAGGTCAAACTCGACTGATAAAACTTGATCTACGTCAAAGTCAATAGCAATTAAAAAAAAAAACAACAATAACAATAATTGACAATGATGTGTGTGATTTCTCAGGACGTCAATGATAGACAGAGGTCAGATAAATTACACGGACCGACACTTGTGGTCCACCCAACACATGTTTGGCTCAGAGGTTTGAAAGAACTGGACGCAGTCCTCGTGTGCGTCCACTGTATGATTCATGAAAGATGTCTCCATATAAGAACAGTTCTACAGGTGCAAAATGGAAAAGTTAAAACCAACATGTCAGAAGAACCAAGTTGATTACAATGAAAACATAAAAACATCAGCAGCAACATCGATTAAAAATATTCAACAGGAACAACAGGTAAAAGTTAGTTAGATGAACTGAAGGTTGACGGAAATAAAGCAAAGTTACAAAGTGGTGAACGAAAATGAACCAGAAGACAATTCACTACTAGACCAAACTCAGCTAAAGGATGATCCATATATTTTCAAAATGAAATGATTTTTTTACCTTCAGCTTAGTCTTTAAGCTTTGGTCACCACAGCAGTAGTCTGCATGGTGATTTGGGCCTAACTTCTACCCCTCATACCCAGATGAAACCCACTGAAGGATTTAGGGACATAACAAAAAAAATAATAATTTGACGCCCGTAATGGACTAAAGGTAAAACAAAAATCGTCATTGGAGGAAAAAACAAACAAAATACCACAGAATTAGCTTTGAAAAAATCTATATAAGAAAAAAAAACAACACAAAGCTTCATTAAGTAAGATTTGTGTGCTCTGTTCCTGTGTTCATTAAGTAAGATTTGTGTGCTCTGTTGTCAGACGCCCAGCTTGTTTACTTATTTATGCTAGGTCATGTTTATTTATGATGACTCATGATTGATCACGATGACATTGTGCCTTATCCTTCTGACTCTGCCAGATCTTTAGGAAAACAGCCCCCTAGTACTTAGTATAAGTATTTATTTATTGTATTTCATTTATTTAGATATTTCCTGTCAGTGTCAGTTCATGGTGAATGTGATGAGACTGCTGCTCTCACTCCTTATTGTCTGTGTTTGCATCATCATCACTGTTTTAGTGAAAGAATAAAATAATATTTTAGTTGTAATTAATTATCTAATTATTCCAAACATGGGCAGGATCTAGTACTGATTTCACGTGTCCCTGGGGCGCGGCCTAGAAAGATGTGATCTCCACAGTCCCGGGTCTGGACTCTGCCCTCATCTCAAATTACCTCTGAAGAGAAGCACCTAGGAGGCGCCTCGATCAGATGTTTTATTAGAAGAGCAGAGTCTTTCTTTGGCACCACGAGAAGAAAATGTGCTCATCACACTGCCAGAGCTAATTACAACTAACCTTATTAACTCATGGTCGACATTACAGTCGTCCCTTTATGGTTTTAAATAATATGTGCCTGGAGAAGCGACTGTTGAGGCTGAATATTGCAGATCCAGCAGCAGAGGTGAAACAGTGTGGCTGTCAAAGCAAACATCCTCTCTGTGGAAATCAGCTGTAGACGTCTGTTTACAGCAGGTGTGTCCAAAGTCATCCGTGACCCTTGGATGGATTTGACATGGCAAGCACTTTCTTTTTATGACCAACATTAAAGCAGTAATTATTTTTTTTTTAATTTTTAAGACCCCTTATTTACCCCTCTGAACTGAGACCCTTGATGTCATTACCTGTAAATATCTGTTGGCTAACTTTAAATGTTTTTTCTAGGCTATTTAACAAAGCTTTTGTGTTTTACTTCTTCTACTGCTCCTGTTGTCATTTATATTTTAGGCAATTGTTTATGGTAATATGGACAACTTCTAGGTAACTATATATTTTAACCTAGCTTCTAGATATTTTTGGGCTAAATTTTAGTTTTAGTTTTGCTAGCATGTACCTGTTTTTTCCATTTAAATTTTTTTTTACATGCAAATACTACTAGCACACTCTATCAGCTGTATTTTTAGGTAATCATAGCCATTTTTTTTTTGCTTCCTCTGAACAATATTATGCAAATGCAGGTGCAGTTTTTGTCCCACGTTTCCTTTTATGAACCTGGTTCAAGCCACACAGCAAGAAGCAAAGTGAGAAACACTTAAGATCTGGACCAAAGTATGAAGGGGATTTTAGTCTGTTTGTTATGGCAAACATCTCGTTTAGCTTTTCTCAGTCTTTGCTATTGCACAAAACGCTGCAGATGTTGCCTCACGATGAGCTCATTTCATTGGCCGATTGACAAATCAAGTTCCTTTTCAATCACAGCAAAACAGTATCTGAAACGATTCCCTTAGCTCCGTGTTAGCACTAATTGTCAAATGAGAGTTTTTAACCTTTGATTATCGGAAAGTTATTTCTCAAGAGATACGGTTCCTCGGAGCTGGCTCCAGTTGATGCATGGTGTGAGGAATGTGCTGATTTCAGATGTGGCGAATGGCATCCGTAATGATCGTCAAATCTTTACAGTGTTGTTATTGAAACCATGTTTGACTCAGTGGGAGAGACTTCATCCAGTTTCAAGAAACCAGGGGAACCACAGCAAAGGTGACAATAAATAATTGTTGAATCTAAGGATTGATTTTCAAAACGTGTGATGAATCACATCAACACTTGGTTGGGTGATGTTATCCAGAAATCAATGTAGCTAATACTGTGCTAAACATTAGCCAAAAGATACCTTCAAAAACTCTTCAAATCTGACTAACTGCTTAAAGTTAACTAATGGTTTTGAAAAGTAGGAAAGAATTAGATAAAAGTCGACATTGAAAACAATAATTTACAAAAATGTTCCCACAATTGTATTGTTTTTTTTAATGTAAAAACAAATTACACACAAAAATATTAACTATATCTGAATTACAAAAAGCCAGAGAATATACTAACGCTAACAGTTAGAAACAATGACCAACATTTAACCAAAAACAACAAAAAAAAGATCTAATAAAAAGCTAACAGTAAAATAACGCTAATGGAATATCTAAACATTAGCCAAGAAATGGCTAAACAAGGGCTAACAAAAAGCTAATTTACTTCAGAAAAAGCTCAAAACAAAAATATATTATCCTGACCACTGCCAAAGTTAGTCCTTAAGGTTAGCTGGAAAGATTTTAATTTTCTTATAAAAACATGAATTATCTACACTGATGGTGGTCCTTAAACTAATAATTAGACTTAATTTATTAGTATTTTTGAAATTATAAAATTGATTTAATTTACAACATCAGTTACTAAATCCAAAAATGACACAGAGACATATTTAACAAGGAAACAAAGCCCTGTGCACTGTAAGAAATGATGTTTTGGATCCACTCCTGCTGGGGTTGATCTCGGAGTCATTCCCATGGAATTCTGCAAAATGTGATGCAATGATAATGTTCTGCTGCACTTCAAAAACCTAAATCAAGTTTAATTCTTAGTGCACACAGACACAGAGGAATGTGGAGAGATAAACAGAAATGATGCTGCAAAATTAAAGCAATAAAAATATAATCCCAGCTGAGACATTACATTGGCTTACAATTATATTTGTGCTGTCGGGCCTTGGTATTTCAGCGGGATTAATAGCCGGAGTTTTACACATTCCTGTGGTCCAGTCCCTGAGACAAAAATCATTGTTTGCTCGCGTTAATTCTTTGAGCAAGACAAAGTCGACGTGTCTCGTGCATCTGACTGTTCAAAGACAAAGTGGGCGGGACTGAAAACACTGCAGCAGCACAAGAATTAGAACGAGAATTGTTCTCACAAATCATCCCCACCGTCCTATTGGACAAGTTCTTTTGTAAAAGTCATAATGAATTGTCGTTACGACAACATTGTTCCGCAGTTTGAGATGATTCCTCAGGGAAGTGTCTGACTGGACAACATCAATCTTTCAGTGCGAGAGTGAAGCTGAGCTGGAGGAGGTTCCAGCATTATATCATTGTAATTATCATAACTTCACTCAGGCAGCGGGGATTGTGGGTAAAGTCAGTCATCCAGAAAAAGTGTTTATCTTCGGAAATCCTAAATCTATATGAGACAAATTGGTAACTCCATACCAACAGAATTTGTTCTGATTCACCTCATTCTAAAGCATGCAGTACAATCCAAGTACTGTGTATATTAAGTGTAGTAAAAGGAGCAATTACACAAAGAAATAAAGTACAATGGATCCAAATTTTGTATTTGCTTTAAGGAAGGAATACAATCAAAAAGTTTAAAAAATACATGATTTTATTTTATTTTTTTCTTCTTCATGTCCTCCATTCCAATACAACACTCTGATGGAAACAATGTTTCTTAGTAGAAATCTGTAGGACATCTTTCATATCTTTAAAAAAAAAAAACAACTCAGTTTGATCACTGGAGCTGAATCAAGACCTGCTGGTAACTTCAAAAATGTAAACGTTACATCTTGGTTAAAAATCTGAAACTTTTTTAGTGTTTAAAACCAAAATGACCGCAGCTTTTTTTAACACGTCTTAACGTTTAAGTTAAATGAGACATTTGTTTCCATCAAATCTCCTCGACACAATATTTTGGGAATTCATGTATTATGGAAAATCCCATAATGCCACTCGTTGGATCAGCAATGTTATGTCCTGCGTCCAGTCGACTCTCCTATTTCTAATTGGAGGATAAGTAGAGAAAAGCTTTGTCACACATTTCTGTATCGGTTCCATTACCGTTGTCTGAACGTGTTCCTACCCTCAGAAACAGGAACTATGCAAATGAAGTGCAAGTTGTCAACATCAATCTTGTAACGTTTATTTCCCTGCAGCAGAAATTATAAGCATCAGGGTTAGGAATTTGGTTACGGTTAAGTAAGTAAAATAATTTGGTTAAGATTTTGGTTAGAGATTAAAAACTAAACAAAAATATGGCCAGAAAAAACTGGTTTACTGTAAAATTAAAAAAAAAAAAAAAAGGTTTTGGATTGAGCTGGGAATGAAGTTTGGGTCACGAGAGTTTAAGGCCATATCCACCCATCCACCAGCCTGACCACAACACCCTCACTTTCCACCACATTAGTTCAATGTGCAAACCACTGGCTGTTTCCTTCACATAATCCACATGTGGTGGGAAAAATACCTCTGTCACTCTCCATGAACACGGATCTATCTGCACTTTTCGAGCCTGAAAGTTTCATAGTCAGTGTTTTTGTAATGCACACGAGTTGAATTCTATTTACGATGAAAAAAAAATAAAAAAATAGTCGCGCAACTGTCTGTGATTGCACAAATTAAAACCCTCTTTCCACTGACATTTCTCCGGGTCTCCGTGTTCCAAACGTCGCTGAGAGAGTTCCTAATTAGACCCAGATATAAGCTGCCAAATTCTTCTCAATGGTTTAGTGAGCGCTGATGTCAGAGATGCAGTGGAGGTGAAAGTTGAAGCCAGTAATTCAGCTCGCCTGTTAGAATTCGAACAAGTAAATGGGATAATATGACTATAAGTCATATTCCTTATTTGCTTTTGACAGCCGTGCTGTATGGAGTTTGAAAAGTTAAGAGTTTAGATCTACAGAGTTAGTCACTCATTAAGATTCATTGTTTTGACCAGAAACCTAATAAAAATCTAATTAACTCCTAGCCTTTCGGCGTTGAAACCATTTTGACCCGACTGGAATCAGTCCGCCTGGAATAATTACACATTAATTACTTGGTTTATATTTCATACTCATCAAATTTTCGTCGAAAACAACCCAACACATATTTTCCCCCATTTAAAAATCTGGTTGTGCTCTAATATGGCTTCAGCGAGTGTGTACAAAGATATTACACACCTACGGAGTCAGAGATTAGACTTAGAAAGGTCACAGGAAAAGCTACAAACAAAATTACAGCTGATTAACCAAAATATAAATACAGGGTTTTATTTTAGGAAAACACGTCGGTTTCATGAGCTGTGACTTCTGACCACATGTGGTTTTGCTTTTAGAAATGTCAAAGGTCATCATAGAGTTAATCAGAGGAATACAACCGTCAAGTTTCACCTATTGTTGTCTGCACCGGGCTCCCATTTCTGAAATCGATAGACTTTGTGGGGTTTTTTTTGTGTCATTTGTGTATTTTCTTAACTTTTTCGACAAATATTTACTTTCAGTTTGCATTTTCTCACCGGATTTACACAAACACACCTCTAGGGGGTTACAAAGCAGCAGAATTTTTTATTCTGTGAATAGTTTAAAAACTGAAACTATGTACTGATTGTGTCGTGCGCTGTGATGCAAAAGACTTGAATAGACTAAACAAACACCACCCCCTCCCTCAGGAAACTGATAAGACCTGGTCAAATCAGACTTGAATAGACTAAACAAACACCAACCCCTCCCTCAGGAAACTGATAAGACCTGACGGACCCCCCAGACGTCTGTGTGTCCTGCAAATGTGATTAGAGTCAATTTGGGGGGGAGACATTTTGACACCTGTCTCGTGTTTAGGGTGAGAAAAGTGAGACTGTGGAAGTAGGTGGAGATGGGACCCATGTCAGAGAAGATGAGATGAGATAGATATCAATAGGTCAATGTTCTTAAATACATATACTGTATATGGAATATAGCTTGAATTTAACTATATATGTACATATATATTGATACATATACATACATATACAACATATACTGTATATGGAATATAGCTTGAATTTAACTATATATGTACATATATATTGATACATATACATACATATACAGATATATATGTGTGTGTATATATATATATATGTGTGTGTATATGTGTGTATATGTGTGTATATATGTATATATATATATATGTATATATACATATATATATACACATATACACATATATATATACATATACACACATATATGTATATATACATATATGTGTGTATATGTATATATATATATATGTATATATAATATTCAGCCCAGAATAAAGCAAAACAACCCAATCAAAGACATTTGGAGTCGAATGAAACTGTCATGGAATGATTGAAAATGTTCTCAAAAGTTAAAAAAAAAAAAAAAAAAAAGGTCATATGTGGAAGAAAGCTTTCAAAAGTGAAGACAGACAAAGGCATATTAAGCCAATTTAGCTCCATGAGCTAAATGTAGATAGCCTTGAATAAAAACTAAACCATAATGGACTAATAAAAACAGTTAAAAGACACATACATTAAAATGGATATAAATAAACCAAATATAAAAGATTTAATACGAGTCAAGTAAAAGGAGAAGCCAAGTGTTGAACAAAAAAAAAAGTGTTTCGTGCCTGGACCAGTGTTGACTTTGAACTCCCCTGGTCTGTGTAATTATTTTAGATTGAAATCTTTCACACACTTATTGTCATAACTACAGGAGAAACAGATCTTTTGATGTTCAGCGGGACGAGACTTTAACTCGCTTGGGAATGGCTTCACAGCATAACACATTTCTGGTGAGAAGGAACATTTACAACACTGGCGTGACCTCACGTTTCTGCATGCGTACTTAAAGGCAGTAATATAGTGAGCCTTCCTACGTCACTGGGCAGCTGAGTGAAACCACTAAAGCAGAGCTGGAACTCTTGTTTGGTAAACACTCCTCTAGAAACCACCCGATCAGAATGTGGCTTGGCGGTGGCTGCCAGAATTAATATGCGGTTAATGACAGGGTTTGGCAAACTGCCCCGTACTATTGATCCAGCATGGAATTCTTTCCCTCGGCTTTATAGCCCTAACGTAAAACATTCATCACTGATGATTTTCTTGTCCGGCTCAGTCGAATACTCCACAACTGATGCCGTCCCCCTTCTTGGTGGCAGTAGGAGGGAAAAAAATGTTTTAAGATCATCAGATTTGCATCACATTTAAATTCTTCAGTCCTCTATGCAATTTTAATAGGTTAAAAGCCGTTGGCTCGGCGCCTGGTTGTTGATGTGGCTGCTGAAGTCACGCAGCGTCTTCACATTTTATTTCCCCCCCTTTTTTTTTTGGAAAGGGCAAAGTGAGTTAAAACATGCATACAATATAGTAAATGGCAGTTTATCTTTCACATTACGTGACCGCACGTCTATAAAGTATTTTTGCCTGAGCACATGTGTATTTATCATGACGACATCTGGAGTTGATCTCCACAGAGTGGCAGCTTGATGTCACAAATGCCTGACAGCCAATGGGGAAAAAGGGACGATTACTTTCATGGACTGCTCTGAAAGAAACAACACGTTGAGTGTCAATAAGGTAGTTTGGCTAAGGCCGTCAACAGCTAATTAGCGAGTTAGCAGGCAGCGCTAATTCTAGTCTTTTGACTAAAAAGTGTTACCTAGTGTTGGCCCACGTTTTGGGCGACAAAATTTGCTTTACTTTTATCTGCTCACATCTCAACTTCTGTCCAACTTTTCTACTCTTACTTTCCTCTCTAACACACAAAACATGACCGTTATATTTACCTCAGAATTGAAATATTGACAAACACACAATCTGATTCTGCCCAAGGAGCACTTTATATACAGAACTGAGTGGCCAAAGAAAACCTAGCCCTGTCTGCCTCAGATTGTTTGAATTAGAGCGATTGCGTCTTTTACCCTTCCCTCTACTGCCTCTGCACACACACACACACACGCATACACGCACACACATTTTGGGAACAGTTATTGACACAATGCATTCCTTAACCATTTCTACAAACGTAATCCATTGCTGTTAGGTACATAACTTTAACTTTAAAGTCCTGTCAAAGCTCTATTCTTTGAACAGTTATTCAGAAAATGTCAGGCCCAGCACATCTGTCCCTGCAAAGCTGTTTTACCCTGGAGTCATGTAATGGGCTGGACACCATCGGTTCCCACTAATGTGTATAACAAGTATGAGTGTGTGTAAAACACGGACAGTCCAACATGTGCAAGCAGCGAAGGAATTGTTAGAATCCAGCCTCTCCTCTGAGGCTGGTCACTGCCAAGAGATGATGATGCTGATGATGAAGCTGCACTGGACGGCGTGCCAGCGTTGGTCCCCTGATGACATCACGGGCTGATGTCATGCAGATGGGTGTGGTGGAGTGGACAGGCAGCTGAGAGGGGTTTATGTGGATGTGTGTGTGTGTGTGTACGTGTGTGTGTGCGCACATGCATGACGGGGCAGGGTGAAAGTATGCAGCGTCCGTGGGGAGTTTCTGCAGTCAGTCAGAGATTTGGATGGACACTGGTGATTACAGGAGGAGGAGGAGGAGGAAAAGTGGAGGAGTTACAATGAACATTTTAGCAGTTTGACCAAATCAGTCAGAAGTCAGAATTGTATTAAGAATAAAAGTAGTTCACTCTTTTTCTAGTGAGTGCTGTTTATACAGGAAGTGAAGTCAAAAAGTTCCAGGACACATTATGTTTTTTTAAAAGTGTCAGATATTAATAACTTATAACTCAATCACTTATGTTATGGTGGCTTAGTGGTTTGGAAGGGTGGGTCCGGAAGGCTTCAAGTTCGAGTCCACCATCTGCCAAGTTACCACTGAGGTGCTCTGAGCATGGCACCGTCCCCACACTTAAAGCTGCCCACTGTTCACTTTGGTGATGGGTTAAAAACAGAGGTCACGTTTGGTTGTGTGCTGTGGTGTGCTGTGTCACAATGACAAGTAGTTCACTTTCCTTTTCTATTTGTCATGAACCTAGTTCCTCAGCATGTTGTGCAGGTTACAGTAGTTATGCATGTGAAAGGCTCTGTATTGGTTTAGGCCTGGATTTTCAGCTTTTGTTCTCCGTGTCTTTTATAGTCAGTCTGATCTATTGAGATAAACATGCAGCTTATCCCTCTCTCTGTGCGATGCCCATCAGCCAATCAAGTTCGTGCATTTACCCCAGAGACCTGACTTTTGGTGAAATACACAGTACAGAGAGGAGCAGGAAGAAGGATGTTGTTCAAATGCTGTGGTCAAAATAAAGAAAACTGGGTTCCAAAAAGAGGCTTTTTGATCAGAGTCAGAAATAACAAGAATCATTTTCACAGGAGCTCATATGTTTGAATTATATGTATGAATAAATGTTGTTGCCATGTTTTAGAAATCTGTTGCCACTATCTTACTTTGTTATGATTCACCCAAGAAGTGATGATATATTAAAGAAATATTGTGCGTTGTTAATATTAATCAAATTATCCCTGAATTCAAGTTTGGACCATGTGAGGGAACCAGAGTTGCTTCAGGAAATCCAGACACACACAAAGACAGTCGGTTAGCTACAGGTATCGTTAGCTACTGGTGATCCTGCTGGAGCCAGAATGAGCCGAGCTCAGGACTTATGCACACCACACCACAGGTGTGTGAAGGAAATCACAGTCACCCTGCTGTGAAGTGTGCAGCAGATCAAACCTTAGAACAGATGATATTTGGTGAAGTAGCTGTGACGGCACGTTTGACCTAATCTGTTGTATCTCTCCCCGGGCTCCTGAGGACTTTGCTTGCCTCCCTTTGGGGGCATTAAACTGATCTCTCACTCTAGTCTGCGGGCAATAAGAGGATACAGTACGGTAGGAGTGACTGTCGCTGCTCGTAATTCCACAGATGTCACAACACAGAAGGAGACGTGTGCACGGTAGTGCTGTTTGTTGCTGACAGAAGTGACACATTTTTATAGGAGTGGGTAAAAAAAAACAAACAGTAGACAAACTTGTTTCTTCAAAACTGAAGTGAGGACAAAGACTCTTTATCAGATTGCAGGTCGACGATGAGTCATATGTGGGTGAAAGTAGGCCAAGCTTAAGAATGAGCCACTAGTTTTCCGATGTGGGATATGGCCGTGGAGTTGAGCCAAGTCGCTCCCTCTGTGAAGCAGGTACAAGATTTTGCAAAAATATGCATGAATTAATTAGTAAGTACTGTTACTACAACTGCAGTTCTACGAAAAGATCTTTTATGTTGTGCAGGTAAAACACGACTGTAACTTAGTCAGTTTCTCCTTGGTCATTAGTTAAATCAGTGCCACACCATGGAAGAGTGTTTAGTTCTCCTGCCTTACAGTTACTGACAGTCTCTCTGTATGCCGTGTTCATCCCGAGTGTGCATGGGTTTTGTCCAATTTCTTTTTTCATCGTCTTATCTTGTTGGACAAGGTAACAAGTTGTGTTGTTATATTATAAAACACTGTGATGCCAGGTTTACCACGGCTTTAAAATCCCTAAATGACACTTTATTGACATGTAAATTTTATGAGAACAGCTTTACTAGTTTGAAAGTCAGTGTAATGATAAAGAGTTTCGGAGGATGAAATCTTAACTTCACATAACTCTCTAAAGTACCATATTAACCTTAAAGGATCTGATACAAAAATGGAAGATCAGAGGAAACCAAACCTATTTAATGTGTCACATGACATGGATCTGCTAGTTACATCATGAAAAGTACAACAAGGGCTTTGGATATTCATCATTGTCATCATAATTGTCGGTTCCGTAGTGTAGCAGTGTAGCCTGCCTCAGAAGCAGAGAGCATAGTGTCTCAGATCGCCTGCCTCAGAAGCAGAGAGCATAGTGTCCAGGGTTCAATTCCCAGAGGAACCACATGCTAACCCTTTGATGATCATTGGAATTTGGCACCAGTTTCTAAATGATTGTTATCTTTGTTTTGATGGTTAGCTTTTGTCAACTAGGAAGCAGCTAGCACTCATTTGTGTGTTCTTCCAGAAATGTGTCAACAACGTTCACACCTTAAAGGTGTATTGTCAGATATTTGACTTTAAGGTTTTTTTCCAGCTCCGTTTTTAACAATGAACAAATGAATGATCATTTTTTTAATCGTCTCATATTCGCCATTATTACTTACTTTTGCCCAAACATATTTAGCTAATGCCTTGGGGGCTAGGTTTTGACACCTTTTGTGTATCTCTGGTCAGTCTTTGTGTTAGTGTTGGCCAAGTTGAGATGAAAATAGCACCGTAATTATGGATTATTGTTTTGGTTTAGGTTTTAGACAATTACAGTTGGTGTAGATCTAGCTAAGTTGCTAGCTTTCTTGCTAACAGCGACAAGAAATTCCACCACGATGCCTGTGTGAATCCACTGACAGTTTTCTCCACATGGCTGTCCTTTGGCAGTGGTCAGCTCAGCTCCTTATTTCAAACTTTTCCATTTATAGGCTCATACTTTCCCCTGACTTCCTTAGGGATCACCCAAACACACACACACACACACACACACACACACTGTATGATGGAAGTGTGAGCAGACAGACAGGTGGGGCAGATACACTACGAAAGTCTGACAATCCTGATCACCTGCCAAGAGGGTGTGGGTTCACTTCCTCTGCTGGTGCTGCGTCGGACTGTTTCGGGGCCTGTTGGTCCAAGCTGTGGGTGGAGGGATTTGGTGTCATGTAATGATGAAGTGCCCCGTCATGGCAGAGGAATGAAAGCAGGGAAAGTCAAGGAAAGCCTGGATTTGTATGACACTACTTATGCTTGTGTTTGCCCATGGGTGTGTGTGCATTCCGTCAGAGAGGGGCCCTTTTTGTTAGCATCCTGAGTGCGATTATTAATAGTAGTAGTAGTTTTCTTTTTAAAGACTGACACATGCTTTGGTTCAGGGCAAACACACAGAGCCAGTGTCAGTGTACATGTCAGTGGAGAAGAAAATGGCAGCGCGATGACAGCTAGGAAAACTGAATGACCAGATGTACGGCTAACTGCTTGGTGGTGGGTTGAGTGATCGTCAGACGTCATCGTGCAGATGTGTTCAAAGTCCTTTTGCTCTCGACCTTTTACCTTGAGCTATTATTAGCCAGCCAATCTCTGTTCCATTTAACATTTCTAATTTGACGTCGTGTTGTTGGCCTGTTTTGAATTAACTGTTTGGCCAACTGGTAAAAAGATATTTTTGCTATATCTACTTTTGTTATCTTTTATTAAGGTTGTATCTTTTAGCTTTTTGGGGAATAACTATAATATTATGACACAGTTAAAATGTTTACTTGGTTGTTTTTATTTTTTTAATATGTTTTTCTTATTAATAAACTACTTAAAATTGGATATTAATTTCTTAGCTCTCACCACTTGTCAATTTTTAATGTATTTAATTAATTCATTTTTTGTTTTACCAAAACTTTCATGTTTTTGTTTTTTTTTTTTTGCCAAAAATACATTTAGTATAATGCAGTAGATTTGGCCCAAAGGACACAAGTAAACACAGGAAACCATGTTTCCCTGATTCTAAATCTCAATTTTCTCACTTCTGTATTGATCTAAGGTGTTGAATAATTTCTGCATAAATTGTTTATTCTTAACTCTTACTTATCTGAGTACAGCTCCCTGTTCAGGTAGCCCGGTATTGTTACAGAATAGGAACAACATTAGAACTGACTCAGGTGTGTGTGTGTGTGTGTGTTTGTGTAAAAACTCCACCTCTGTGCCATTCACAACACACAAATGTTGGCTCAGAGTTACTAAGGCGAAAGGACATAATAAAGCAACAGCAGCACTGTTATCTGACGCTCCCTTCCCTTTTCTTTTCCTTCCTCCCGAATCACATCTGAGTTCTTGCCTGTTTCTCCACCCTGCCCTCCTAGAGAGAGGGTGGTGTAAAGGGAGGTGGTCTGTCTGTCCGTCTGTCTGTCTGTTCTCAGCACTTCCTCTCTGGCGCTGAAGCTCTTACATAAGTACAGGTTGAAAGCCTAATGTTATGAGGTCATGTTTCTGTGACCAACATCAGTCCTGTGGGCTCCTCTGCAGCTCAACTCAAGCTCAGGCCTGTTCCTCTTCTTCTCAGTGCATTGTGTGATGTAGTGAAAGTCTGAATGTGAGCTCCTTTAGGAGCAGAGGTCAAGCAGAGAACCGGGAAAATAACACAAGACTAACATTACATCATAAAAATGCTGCATTTCTTTCATCAGATTTGACTTATTTAACACTGAAAATATTATGTTAATATCACTGCATTTCTTTTACCAGATTTTACTTATTTAACACTGAAAATATTATGTTTTTTCACTGCATCCACCTTAAAGTAAAGATATAGAGTTTGGTAAAAACACACAGATTGAACCACTGCTGCAAAGACTGTTCATTCATTGTTATTCGCACATCTTTCTTAGACCTTTTTGACTTACCCTCATGTGCATCGAATGACCCGGTCAGTTTAAAGCATTGCCAACACAAGCACCGTCCTCCATTACCAGTCTATTTAAATAAATATTTCCAATTTATTTGGTGGGATTTTTCCTCTGATGGCAGTGATGACACCTTCTCATAATTCAGTTTCAATCATGTCTGATTTGTATAAACTAAAGGCAGTATTTTCTGACAACAACTTTAAAAAATAAAACTGTGGCATCTGTGTGCTTATCAGCTGAACATCAGTTGGCTTTCAGCTAAATTGTTGTTTTAATAATCACGCTGTCCTTGTACCAGAACGCTAGCCAATTAGTTGCCAATAATTACAAAGCTGTGTGAGTTTTAGAAATGGTCCTTGGCCATGAGTAAAATAAAGTGTTGTGTTAAGACACACAGGAGGACGGAGACACAAACAAACCCTTCAGGCTCTGACTTTGGTAATATTTGTCAACACACTTTATCTGATTAAACTGCAACACTGCGACGCTAGAAATCGAGGGTCGGTTTAACATTTCCTACTGCCAACATGACAGAATTATGGTTTGAGACAGAGATTAGCATCGAGCTGCTATAATTATCCACAGAAAGTCTCTCTGTGAGTCCGATCATTTGTGGCTCAGGCCATGGTTTTCGGAAAAAGAGCACCTTTTGACACAGGACTGAACGAGAATCAGTGCGGTGTAGACAACAGAGACGGCGTCACAGGCGCATTCGTCTGAAATTATCAGGTGAATGTTTGAATTAGGGTTTTTAGCTCCCTTTTACTTGACTAAATTTAGAGTCAATATCAGGTCTGAACCGTGTAAACAGATTTTAATGATTGCAACAAACAGAATAAAGTCAAAATAACAGTGTGGTTCTGTAGTGTCAGCTCAACATACAGTGTTACAGACAAGATAAGTGTTACGTAATACAGAAGTAACTCCCGCTAATCTTAGTCCAGGGACATGCAAGCTGGTCCAAAAGGGTCAGTGGATGGGGTTTTTAAACTTAATACAAAAATATCACCAAAATTCAATTAGTAACTAGTTAAACCAAAAATTCAATAAAAAACATTCAGAGTAACTGCTACTGCACAAGAAGTATTTAGAAAAAAAAAACGTGCCAAGCCTAAAGTGGGCAAAAAACTTGATAAAAATGGATACATATAAATACATATGTATATATCTATACATATGTATGTATATATGTATGTATATATATGTGTTATTATTACTTGTATTATTTTTTATTTAAAAAATCAGAGCATTCACTTTCAGGATTCCCTTAAAAGAATCCTCTGTCTTTTCCTTGCTGGCCACAGATGCTCATCCAGAAGTATATATTTTTTTGTTTTGCAGTATTTTCCTTTGACTTCTCACTGTGTATCATCACTCAAACTGTGTGTATGTGTGTACCCGATATGCTGTATTTGTAGGGATATATATATATATATATATTTTTTTTTTTTCTTTGGTGGAAATGACACACATCTTTGTGGCGACACACTTTTTCCTGTGTGGACATTTTTGCAGGCCCTCACTTGGTGAGAGTGTAATTTGAGATTTAAGTTGAAGTTCAGATCTGATTGGGTGAGATTAGAGCAAAGATAAGGATTAAGATTAGGCATACTTTCAAAACTTAAGGTTAAGGGCCAGCGAATGCATTACGTTTATGTGAAGAGCTAACACAAACCAGTGTGTGTGTGTGTGTGTATGAGTGTGTGTGAACAGTTGTAGATGAAAGGCTGCTCCTATCTGTGGGCAGAGGGCGTGTTCACCACATCAGCACACACTTTATCGTCAAGTGAATATTTACTCTCTGGCCTGGAGCCCTGGCTTGTATCTGACGCTGCCATCTGATGTGGTTCCTCTGCCTCTGTCTTCATCGTCCTGTCTTGTCTCTCGACTGCACCGCCAATCCTTTCCTGAAGCTTTTTATGGAAGCTGCCATGTTGGATTTATACGTTAGCCCACAGTGGACAAAACTGCTTTAACCACATCTACTGACCACTGTATGAGGGTAAATCAGAGAGTTCAAAGAAAACATGTTGTACTTTCAAAAGTTGTCTGAAGTACTGCCTCTCAGGTCTAAGTTTTATCTTTATACCTTTGTCTGTTGGGTTACGGTTTATCTGATCAGGATTTTCAAACCTGGGTGGAGATTTATTAAAATTGTGGAAGCTTTTCCATGTAATATTTTTTAAAAATCAGATGAAACAATTTCCTAGCAGAAGCATATATTTTACATTAAAAAAATCCCACAAAAAGTACATGTAATGAGGTATAACAATCTTCTGGTTTCAGTTTATTCACAATTTAACCACTCAGTGTAAAACATGAGCCTATTTAGTTGACACATCATTGATATACTTGCAGGAATTGACGAAAGACGATCTTCACTAGCTCTGAGTCTCTCTCTCTCTCTCTCTCTCTCTTTAATTGTTTATAGCCATGTGAAACGCAGAGGAAAAGTATCCCATTGTTGTAACTGTCACGAATGAAAGACAAAGAACAAAATATTTGCAGTAAATAAATAATAGCTTTCAGGCCAATTATGTGTAGTTGGCTAATTTTCTACGGCACACCCTGTGATCACTGCCCAGTTGTTGGGAATCACTTCCTAAGAGGAGGCAGGTTAAAGCAGGCTGTGACCTGGTTGAGAAGAATTTCTCAAAAATTCTCCAAAGACGTAAATCTGAGCAGAAACACCACTCACAGGCGTGTTTAGAGTTAAATGAAGGACATGGGGTGACATGGCTTTTAAAATTTCAAAAATGTCATCTTCCATCTCCATGTTTACAATAGTAAAATTCTACACACTTTTCTCCCAAATGTTGTGATGCCAAATGTAATAGTGTGGCTGGCAGAGTCCATGATTTCATTATCATGGAGGTAACACCCTCATCATGGCTTAAATTAGTCTTATAGAGTGACCTAACCCTACAGGGAGCCTCCTTCTCTGACCTACACCTCTCCTACTGCATCCTAAACACCTATTTCTTCAATGCCATACTTTCCTGCATAAACTTTTCTCCAAAACTTTTCTCATCCACTTTTCAGCTTTATTTTGGGCATTTTTTTTCCTAAGCACCAAAACAAAACACAACAAGACAAAAGCATCGCTGAAATAAAAAAGGAAGTAGATAGTATCTCCATAGTGACGCATATCTACAGTATGACGGAGGCCTTGCTGAGGCACGGACTTCTCTGTTGTTTCGAAGGCAGACATCACTTAAAGCTCATCTTTGAAGGCTTGGCACCGGGATCCTACAGCACAACAAAAGCCATTATGTAGGCAATGATGTAGGTGATGATGATGATGAAGACAATAATAGTGGTGAGAGCAATGGAAGTGTTCTTATTCCTGTACTGGCTGCTTACGCACATGTGAGAGTGAGTCAGAGGGAGGGAGGGAGGAGGGCTCTCGCTCCCTGCTTCGTAACCATGCGTTGAGGTTTTTAAGAAGCGATGAGGAAAACTGTCAGACCAGTTCTACACTAACACAATCTGGACGCTTTGCTATGTGATTACAGTCAAGGAGGTGTGTGTACACTACTCTGTACATGTGTATGTCCTGAAGATACCCGAGGCCAAGTATTCCTCTTTGAGACTATGTACACTAAGTGTAAATGCTACCCCAACGTGTTTGATTGTTTGATTGAGTGTATAAGAAATGCCCTTGGTTAACTGTGACTAAATCTAAGCCACACAGTGTTAGGGAGTGTATTACTAAATCAATCTGTTTCTGCTCAGAAATCACATGGAAAACTTACTTAGTTATGTGACCAAGTTAAATACTTTCTATTTTTTTAACATTTTTTTCACATTGTTTTTCTGCTAATCTCTATGCTGTAAACCTGACTTTTAGAAACACACCAAAATTCCCAGTACATCTCTACTTCCACACCTGTACTATTGTATTTTTGTTTTTATTATTATTGCTATTTAGCACACAGAATAACGTGATAGCCCAGAAATCCAGAAAATAACAGCAGACATATGCCGAAAAGTAAGGCGAAAGTGACACAAATTGAAGAAATAAAATAAAATAAATTAATAAATGTCACTGCAGTAATTGTAAAAAAAAAAGTAAGACTAAAGATAGCTAAGGAGCATCTAAAGCAAGTTTAGCAGTTTAGCTCAAATATAGCTAAATGCTAGTGCTATACTAGCTAGAAGTTAGTCCAGTAGTAGTGTCAAGACAGATAAACTGATTAAACTAGCTTAGCTTAGCTAATGGTTAGGCCACGTGGTAGTTCAAAGAACAATACATTGTAAACAAGGACATGGCTAGCCTGAGACAATAGCCCCTTGAAATGATCAAAATAGCTTAGCAAAAAAAAAAAAGGCTACAGTTAGGCCAAAGGCATAAAATTACTAAAGTTTATTACCAAAAGATGATAGCTCAGAGTTGTTAGAGAAAAGGCTTCAATAAGTTAATCAGTCCAACATAAAAATACTGGTTGAAATGGTGTAGCCAGTTCTTATTTTCACTGGTTCTTAGTTAATTACGTCTGTGAACTCTGTGATATCACAAACTGGGTTAGTGACTGTTGGAAATCAGGCAAACTGACTATCAAACGAGATTATCTGGTAATAATTTTCCATTCAACGTCAGGCTCAACCACTTTATCGCTCTCACCTTTTATCTGTGAAATTACTGTTACCATTAGGCCTAGATACGCACTGTGTGAGTCAGCAGCCTGTAACTCTCCTACTGTTCTACTTCCTGTTGTGCCTGTTTAGTCATAATAAAGAAGTAAAAACCAGTGGGGGCTACATGACGCCCTACTGCACCAGGACCACTGGTTCAATCCCCAGTGTTAGCTTCTGTCTGGAGTGTGTGTTGTGTCTCCAAGCGTTTGCTGTTGAAGAATATGCAGAATTGAGTTCATTGTTCACTTTAAATTGACCATGAGTGTGAATGTGAGTGTGATTGACTGTTCTTTATGTGGCCCCATAATGGACTGGGTGTACCCTGACAGTGCCCGATGACTGCTGGGTTCAACCATAGTTTGTTTTTGTGTCCCTGAAAAAAAAAGAAGGTTATTTAAGATAAGGATGGATGAATGAATGAAACTACACTTTATGATTCCATAAAACTTGGCACCATTTAACAATTGGAGGTTGGGTTGTGTCTGCTCATATGTCTATTTTCTGTAAAAGGTTTGGTCACATTTAACAGTCATGTGGTAGAGAATTTAGGTGCCACTCTTTGTTAGCCCCCATATGTTAGCATTTAGCTCCATTAGACTTCAGTGTGTGGCAGCTAATAACACGTTGAGTACAGTAGAAGAGGTTTCCTCTTTGAACTCTTTGAAGAACCATAAAAACCTTTAAATACACCTCGCTGCTGTGATTATTTTGTTCTGCGGCCATATTCATAATCCTGTGAGACAGTCCTAAAAAAGCAGTGTGGAAACGGAGGTGAGCTGGTCCAAAAGTAGTTTAATGTGCTCTCTGCGGCGGTGTGTGTGCTGTAGCAGCTCAGTAACACAGGGCTGAAGCCTCTCCAGTGAACCACTATCTCCTCACATGTACAACATCCTGCTCCTCCGTCTGTACGTCTCTGTCAGCCTTGTGTACACGTGCCCAACACAAAGACACTAAAGATAAAAAAAGAAACTGTCTGAGTGAATGTGAGTGCTGTCCTGACATCAACTCTGCCACAACAGGTACACACACTGTCGATTGTTCCCGTCTTCACGTCACCGTGCAGACTGCCGTGCCAGCTCATGCACTTGTTTGCTCTCTTCAGGAAGGAGCCCCTGACTTATTTAACAAGAAAATACAAATACCACTGCGGCTGAATGAGGCCTTTATTGTTAGCAGGCCTGTGCTTTAAATAGCAATTTGACTTTTTCTTGCTCCATGCAAATGTGGAGACAGTGGAGCTGGAGCCTCCAGGACAAATAAAAAACCTGTACTTTTCCTCTCTGCGTACAGAGTGGAGGAACGCAGGAGCCTGTACGCACATACACTTAGACGCTGATGTTTGCCTACACACGTCTCCCTGGTTTTCTTTATGTTTCCATGATATGTCCAGGCTTGACCACAGCTGTGTGTTCGGCATCATATTTTCCCTGGTACCAATGGAGCTCATGTCTGCCATGCATGTGTGCGGGCATACATACTGTAGCATGGCATTGTGTGGTAATGGAATAAATCCATACATCCACACACGTCAAACACACACACAGATTTTTGTTTTTGTTTCCACACAGACATTATGTATTTCATAGCCCCTAACGCTGACCTCAGCTATTATTACTATTTCACTTTAATCGGACCCTAATTCTAATCCTAACTCCAAACTAAATCTCCAGCGTCTCACTTGGACGCCTGCAAATTGTCCCCTCGTTCAGTTCTCAAGGTATTAGGACTTATATTCAGAGAAATAACATTGATGTTTGATCATTTTTTAAGAATTGTCTTAAAACTTCTCAGTTGGCTCCAGAAGGATCTGTAACTTGAAATCTTTGCTTATGGTCTATTGTAGTAGGGGACCATGGTTTTGGACTGGACCATGGTTTTGGACTGGACCGTGGTTTTGGACTGGACCATGGTTTTGGACTGTAGTAAATACTGTGTTTTAAATGTCCGTGAAGATTCTCATTCATCCAGGTCATGTTATCCAAAGAGTTTAGTTGTAAGCAACTGGACTTCTTCTTGGAGCTTGAAAGACATTTCGTTCCTCAGTTGAGACTCCAAAAGAAGTGCAGTTGTTTAACTAAACTCTTTGGACTGTGTTTTATAGTGTTTGTACTTTCTTTTAAAATCCTTTTTTTGTGAATAGTTTTATGTTGTAAAGCCAAACAGTGGTGTTTCATCAAGTCCTTTATTCATCCCAACTAACTAAAATTTACAGACATTATTAAATTATGACATTACTAAACTTCAAAGCAAGTTACAAATAAACAGAAATCAGGACCATGTGTGTGATTGAAACCTTTGGTGTTTGATTTGCTTGATACGTCATATTAACCAATCGCTGTCAAGATTGGTTATAGTCACTTAGGTCTGCCACTACTGTCAGCTAACTACCATTATAGATAGAAAGAACAGTTCAATTATCAGTAATGCGATAAAGTCGTCAATCTATGGTTTGTTTTTGTCATTTTGGAAATATTCATCATGCATTGTATATTGGGGCACAGATACATGTCAATAATTGTCATACGTCTGGCATTAGACACGTGCTGTATTTTTCCATGACTTTTACATTCTTTCATTCTGTGTGAAACCAAGACAAACTCGTTCTCGACCTGCAGTTTAAGCTTTAATCTTAAATCTCAAAACCAGAGTCCTTACTCTCAGGAAGAACCTCTTAAAATACTCTCACAATGTCAAAATGTCCTCACACAAATGGTTTGAAACCAAAATTAGTCCCCAGGGCCTAATAAAAACTAACACACACACACGCGGTCAACAAGCTGGACAGCGTCCACTTAAGCCCCAAGTTCTATAAACCAACAGAGGGCAACGAGGTCATTCAGTGAGAAGCACAGCCTGTGAGTGAGTCACACAGTGGACTGTAGAGTCTTAAAGAGTCAGGGTGGGAGGACGGAGAGGGGAGAGCACATTAAACTACACACAGCAGAGTATATACTGTATTCACAACATTATAAAGTCAGACAATAACAATAAAACATTCATTAACCACAGATACTGGTGGTGAGTCAAAAAGTTCTAAGACAATTGAACCCCAACCCCCCCAAAAAAAGCAACACTTTATTAATGTAAATTAAAAACTTTCTCTACTGATCCTTCATGTCGGTCTGAACACTTTTGAAAGTTGATGTTTCAATCTGAGAATTCCTTCTTTTTGTAATTCCAGGGCTCACATCCTGTTTCTTTGCAGGCTGGACTCAGGCCTGAAATTGAGTTTCATGAAAGAAAAGATTCATACGGAGTTAGATCAAAGACTCATTGACTCAGAAAAGATTCATACGGAGTTAGATCAATACCTGTTGCAAAGATTTAATGAAAATAATTTAATAAAAAAAAACAACTCATGTTTGACAAAGATAATAAAAGATAATGATAAAACTCTGTCAGACACGCCTGAAAGAACTTTTTGACTTGCTCTCCTAATCTAAGCGTGTGCAGGAATTGGCAAACAACAGCTCCAGTACTGCATGATTTACTATTTGTTACTGGTATTTCTGCCTTCCAATTTAGCCAGCCCTGCTCACAATGACAGTCTTTGATCTGCTTCTTCTCAGTTCACTCTTTACTCACAATAAACTCACACACACACAATAAAAAAATGACAAACAAGGAAATAAAAGTGACCTGAAACACAGAGAAGATGATCTATGACTGTATCTCTCAGCGGGTGAACTTGATAGCTGTTGATTCTGGTAAACACTTCACCTCACTGTCAGCCAGCAGCTAAAAAGCCCTCTGTCTCTGGCTATTGTATTCATACAGTATTACATTGTTCTTAAGCCAGTAGCTGAAAAATGAGACAAGTCATTTAACAGGCATCACATGTTATCATATATCATCAGTGAACTGATTTATGTCCTTTCAGCAAATGCATTAAAAATAAAGGTGGCAGGTTCTGTTTGAGGCCACCAGGGGCGTGACAAGCAAATGAGGCGATGGTCCAAAAATGACCAAACGTCACGATACAGGCGTTGGAAGATTTTTAGAAACCTGACATCTCTGGGCGACAAATGAACTATTCAAGGTGCTAACACCGGCCGTACTGAAGTGTTCCACGTCCCAACTGTAATCTTATTGGATTCTGTGGAACTGTTCTGTCATGACATAACTAAACTTTTACAAGCTCGTTGTCGAACACTTTCGAAGCAACAGTACCACTGATCTCAGTTTGGATTTAATCAGACCGTCTCTGATGTCTTTCCTTTTTAAAGTCTGTAACTGAGCGGTGTGTTGCTGACGTGGCATTTCTCCTATTTTGGCTCTAAAAAAAACCCACGTGAACCTACTAATTTAACCTACTTGTAGCAGCCAGTTTTCTTTGCAGACTCATTAAATCCATGTGTCTAATCAACAGTCTCAGCAGTCGGATGCATTTTCGGTGAACGTCACGGTGCTGATTGCTCTCAGACGGCCAGCTCTACTTTCTATAAATGTCCTGAAATTATTAAACATCTACTGTTTGTTAACGTTTCACTTACTATGACTAGTTAATTTAGAAACAACTCTTTATTCTTGTTACTGTTGTGTATATGTTCTCATACCCATAAAAGCTCGGCTCTGATTGGCTTCTGTGGAGTGGACACTGATTGGATAAACTGTCATGTTTTCATAGTTGCTTCTTGATTTTTATTATTGATAACTTTTAAAAGAAGACTCAGACAGTATCATAGTCATTGTAACAAATACAGAAAATGAAAATCGACTTCTGCATTTAAACCATTGCTTCCTGAAAGCTTAGTGAGCGAGGGAATTTTGGTGCTTGCTCAACACACCACAACCACAGCCAGATTCAAGCCTGCCCCTCCGATAACAACCTTAATCTATTTACCACTGGACGTGGGCCGTTTGAAGTCCATCCATCCATCCATCCATTTTCATCTGCCTATCCGTTACCAGGTCGCAGGGGCAGCAGTCGCCACCCAAATCACCTAATCCTTCCTGCAGGTGGTGAGTCCACTGGAAGGTACCAACCGCCCTAACCGGGATTCGAACTTGCCCAGGAGGTGAACCCTGGGGTTCCACACCAACGACAGAGACATTGCCTCTGGGGCAAAGCGCCACCGTTTGAAGTCCAATTCTTATTAAATTACTTGGCCCTAAAATAAGCAACACTTGTTTCAAGGAATGACAAAATAGAAGCATTTTATTTTTTTAAAAAAAAATGCAAAAAAAAAAAAAGAAAAAAATGCCTTCCTTACTTTGATTTTACATCAACTTTCAAAGGCCGGCAGATGATCCTGAAACTCCTGAAAGTCTAACAGTGTGAATTTGGCTGAAGCTAAGCCTGGAGCATGTCCCCCATGTCCCCAGCTACATGTACATGTACAAAACACTACCATTAATCTTTACTCCTTACTCATGGCAAGAAAACCTAATGAGCGTTTTTCCCACAATGTCAAATCTTTCCCTTCAGTGCCATTCATTAGTATATATCTTAGCTCTTTGTGCAAAAAAGAAAATTGGATGTTTAATGCATTCAGTTCAGCGTGCAAATATAATAATCGTTACCACTTATTTTCCTTTGCCAGTTTCAATGGTCTATGATAAATGGCATGGTTTCAAGTTCGTACAATTTATTTCAATTTGACAAAAAAGGCCAGTTTTATGACATTTTATTTCATATTTAAGCAGGGGATCGAGCCAAAAAAGAGAGTATAGCTTGTGTGGAGCGAGCAGTTCATGAGCCGGTGGCCCATCTGGTTTAAGTTACTAAAACCCCCCCTCCTCAATTACACTCAACATGATGTCAATAAAACGTCAGTCTGGAGAAGCTATCACTTAGCTAAATTGGGCTTGTCAAGTATTGTTCTTTTCTCAGCATTCCAGTGGAGAGAATCAGTCTGAAATGATTTGTATTTTGATTAAAGTTACCACAGGTTGCCATTTCTGATTTGGTCTGGGCACAAGGTTTTAAAACCTGGCCAGGTTTTTTTTGTGTATTAGTAGGAAAAAACAGTGAATATTTTCATTATGGAACTGGATTATTTACATCATCAAAGAGAAAACAGGTAGATCAAGGCATTAAGAAATGAACTGCAGTATTGAAGGCTCTATCATTTTGATCAAGTATGAATAGAAAACACAACTAAATACTGAATGCTTGCGAGATCTGAAGGTATTATAACAAAAAAAGGAAATGCTAAAAGCTACAATACATTTTAGAAGCTAACAAGTTAAAGTTAGCCTAAATATTAGCAAATACAGCAAATCCTCAAGTCAGAGTTAGATAAATGTACAATAAGTGTAAATAATTGCATCTGTAGCCAATAAAAAAAAAAAGATAGCTGGTAAACCAGATATGAATTAAACTGAGCCGGTATTGTATCAGAAATACCTCCTGGAGGATGGCAAAATTCAAACTGAGAAACTGGCAAAGGCGTAAGAAAATAAATAGCTAAAATTTTAAGTAAAAAATGTAGCTTACAGTTTTGTCTAGAAGGTTCTAAAGGTATCTAACGTGTCAATCGTCAAAAGTCAACGTGTCCCGTTTGACTGTCCCAATTGGCTAACATTTGACTTTCTTGTCTCTGGTCCTGTATATTCTCAGCTTCTTATCACTGGGCAGTTGATATTTATGTTTTTTCTCTCGTATTGCATGGAGAATTTATGAGGACTTCCCTGGTTTTAATGAAGGGAGTATCCAAGTAAGACGATCTCTTTCTGCACAGCCTGTACGTGCTGATGTTCAGGATTACTATTGTAATTTTAACATCCCTGAATACTTGTGCCATGTTTTCAGAGTCAGTCCAGGACTTGATCCATGGAAAAGGTGACACACTCTCCACTGCTCCCAGGGGTAAAACGGGAGAGTCCACACCTTCAGAGGAACGCAGAGGCCCGTACTGTCCTGAAATCTGACAACAATTACTGCATGAATTTCAGCATATCACAATGCCAAATGCCTTATCTCCGGACCTTCACTCATTTAGGAAAATCTGGAGATCATCAACAGAGAATGTGTTGGTTATTTTGTGTTTTCGTTCAAATTAAGCTCCAACTACATCTGCAGGAGAACTCCGAATTGATGCCTGAAAAAGAGGGTGATGATACAAGTCATGTAAATCACTAAACTCAGAAACCGCTAAGCCTTTATCACATCATCTCAGATTCCAATGTGCCTCATGAACATAAAGATTTAATCAAGTGTTGTGAAAATGCGACAGCCACGGTTTTACAGCAGGGCATTCAGAGGATAAGACGACCTACGAGCTGCCTCTGAACCAGAGCCAGAGCCACTCTTGACGGTTTAAGAAGACTGCTGATTGCTATAATTGCTGTGCAGCAGGAGTCTGTTACAGGCAGGAATAATTAAAAAAAACAAAAACTTTTAATACTTTGTTTCTATAGGAACCCTTGTAACACTGTAAAGATGTGGTCTGGGTTCAGTGACGGACTGCGCTCTCAGCTTTTATGGTACAAGTGTGACTGAAAGCTCTTTGGTTTTAGATTTGATTGTTCTGCGAGTCTCGCAATCGTCTGGAAAATACTTTATGAGCAACAGATACAGCGGTGGGCAAAATCATGGAAACCTTACAAGAAAAAGAAAACGACCTCTTCACGGGTGAAACACGTGCGTCATACGCAGTTGCTGATTAGATGGAGTACATAAAAAAATACACGATGGAAGTCGGACGTGCTGCAATATTTCACGTGATCGGTTTCAGCTTGTAGTTTTAAAGATTTTTTTTATAGCCGACAGATGCTGCAGTATGGTAAACAAATATTGGTGACCTTTTTTTCTACAGACGGTCAACTGGTTTAAAACTCCACAGGAATTAAACTTTAGTTTGAAATCAGATTAAAAGTGATTTGAAACGGTGGGGAAATGCTCACCCCTCCTCTGTTGTGAATGTAACAGTAGAGACCAAATCAGTCAGTGCAGTTTATGACATTATACTGGCGCCAAATCTGTCACATCCAACGTACGTAGATGCAGACTTGTCCAAGTTCCCCGTGTGTCACCAAGGTGAGCTCATGGGAAGTCCCTGATTCTCCGCTGTCAGACGGACAGAGAAGCACATTCTCTCCAGCTCTGTCCACTTTCAAGCTCTCTTCTTTTTAGAGGCTTCTAATCCTGGCAGGTCTCTGGTCTGACGTCACAGGGCCTTCCCTGCTCCCTGATGACGGCCGATGTGCTGTATGCACACTCTGGTTTCCTGCGCTGCTCGTAAACACCCATCCCTGCCCTGGCCCTGATGTGTGACCATCTGATGTAGACGAATAGAGCAGCAGAGCAGCCGAGAGGGTTAAACTCTGGGGGGAGAAGGCGCGGAGTGAATGTGTGGGCCGGAGTGAGTATAAGGCACCCAACTATTTTCTCTCCTTTGCTTCCCCTCCTGTGAGTCCAATATTTGGCTGCCTGGATTGCACCATGTGACCAGGAAGTGTGGCTCCCATCCATTTCCCCTCCTGACAGAAAGGAAATATTGTAAGAGAGGGGCCGGCGCTGGGCTCTGTTACGTCGCTGGTTAAAAATAACTGGCATATTTAAGGCTGCCGAGGAATCCCAGGGCAGGCAGAGGCTGGACAGCCTGCCGCCCGGCAGGAGCTCCCTCCTTTCCTTCTCTGTGTCTATTCTGCTGACTTCTCTTTCTTTTTACTTCCACTCATGAACCTTTCACTCTTCACTCAGCCACTGCAGCACGACCGCGACCACCACCCTGTCTACAGATAACACTTCTACACCCGTGGAAAATCACCAACAGAAATAACCAGTTGGTAAAACCTCAGTATTTGCTGGTACAGCTCTGTGTCCATTAACAAGCCGTCACACAGCTCTGCTCGCCAACATCATGGCCGCAGCGAAAACAAATATCTAATCATTTTGTAATAGAATTGACCACAAGCAATGTATTAATTCCAGTTACCAGCCATGGCATATTTGTTCTGCGTCACATGCTCTGTGTTGTTGGCTGCATTATGACTTTCAAGGGTAGAAGATGTATTTTAAACAAAGCGTTTGCTGTCTTTTGGTCGGATTGAGAGAACAGGGAAAAAGAGGGAAAGACTAAAATGACTGAATAACTGAAGAAAAAAAACCCCACAATTCATATAAAAAACAGTTGAACTGGTTCCACATTCACTCATTTTTCCATCCTGTTTTTCTTACTTTTTTATCTTCAATTAACCAGGTTTCTGTTGTTGTATTTTTGCCGTCCCTGTCATACTCTTCCTTCTTCGTCTTTCTTTCTTGGGTCAAACTCGTTCTTCACTCAATGCATCACATTTCTATTCATTCAAACATCTACTCCCCTTGTAATCCTCATCAGGGTTGTTGGCGACCGTAGGGTTATTTCTACCTGGTGATGGTGAAATAATCCTTTAGTGTTTTATGACATCACTCTTGATCCTCGATTCTATTCCTTACTGTATGAAAGATGTTCTGGTTTTGAATCCTTTTGTTCCTTTCGTTTCCACTTTGTTGTGGACCTTAATCCTTTGTAATTCTTTTCTTCGCCCCTAGTAGCCAGTAAGTTCATTATTATGATTCTCTGACCAGAGTCAGTTGATCCATGGGCATAGGAACCAGATCATCTTTGTCTCACAATATTCCAGTTCTGGTTCATACATACTATGGACTCACCAACTCTGGTCAGTGAGGAACTACAGATTCAACAGCCGAGAAAGGAATGCCCCCCTCTGGTGGATTTGGCTGAATATGAGGTCATCTATCTTCCCCTGCAGGGTCTTCTAGCCACTGGTACCACAGAGCAGCCAAAGGAACCCAGCAGAGGTCCTTCAGATGTAGCGTCAGAGTGCTCACAGTCGAGTGAGGCCTTGTGTCGGTCATTTAAGTCCTTGTTGCCTCCTCATGTCATCTGGGCCCTTGGCACTACTCAAGTTGCCCTAATAGAGAATAAGATCCAGCAAATTGAGTTTGCAGAAGCAGCTAAACAACTGGAGGAGGAAGCTTTAATCGACGCAGAGGAGGTGTGGACCGCTAAGGAGTGCGCAGAGATTCAGGCTGCGCAAGAAAGACTCCAGAGGAGGCGACAGGAAGTCCTTGATTCCAAAGCAGCTCTGCTGCGACGGGTGACCAGACAGCGCAGACTCCGCAAAGCCACCAGTGAAGCCTGTGTAGCTCAATTAGTTGCTTCAATGATAGAAGAAAGAGCGACGATGCAGCCTTTGGATAAAGGCTCCATCTCCTTCAACCAAAGATCCTCGCAGCTTCACACTGATCTTCAGAGCTCTCCCGCTGCAATCCAGGAAAAAGCTGTGGTTGCGGTGGATACGGTCGATGCAGAGCTGCCTGCACCTGCATCTCCACACACTTCCATCCTCACCCCAGCAGATGGTGTATCAGATATCGCCACAGAAGCCGCAAGTACTGATAAGCCAGCAAATCATTATGACCCGTGGACTGTGCTATGCAAGTGGAGCATGCAGAAAGTTGGAGTAGAAATGACCTCCTCTCGTCACGTGAGCCATCTGAAAAACTAAACGCTGGTGATGGTTGTGCCTCTGTAAAGAGTGTTGTTACTGAAATAAAATGTTTATTAAAAAAATAAATGTCAGACGTGAGGATGACTGCAGTTTTTTTCATAGTAGATAATATTAAAAATAATATTTAATAAAATAACATTCTAAATAATAATATTTGCTACTATTCATTATCTACCACTATATGGTCATTGTCTCTGCTTCAGCTTCTTGACCCACCTGTTCCCATTAGGTTTGGGAGTCAGGCAGTAGGTGGAGCTCTTTCCTACATTTTGGCCAAACATTGGAAATACCTGATCAAATGAATTAACGTTAGCTAGGTACAGTATATCTGCTGAAATCGCATGAATTCAAAAATCCTCTTTCCCCCCCGAAATGTTCAAATTAACATTTACCTTTTTACCACCTTGACATTCCTGTTCTTCAATTTCATACTTAACAGTTGTCTTTAATTAGTTTAATCTGTTAGTGTTGACTGAGTAGTTTAGCGCCAAACATTAGCATGCAATAGTAGCAGGAGACATGTTGTACTCGGTTACGTGTACTACACTAGTGAAGTTGTCCATTTAGATTTAAAACTGTAAACTAATAACACAGCTCTTTACTTCTTTACATTAGAACTGTATTAGAGTTAATGTGAGCAGAAGGGAACTGAAGTGCAGCAGAATAAAAAAAAGCTTGAGTCAGCTTTCAAGAATTAAAGAAGGAATGAAAGCTATTTTTTAATTAGTGAGCAGCATCTGGAACAGAGTACTGAAAACCTCAGTATCTGCACTTATGATTAGCTGGTACTCATATTCACTTGGAGTCTTTCCAGCAGGCAGAACTTGACTGAGACTCACCGGTCGGGAAGTGGTGTCACTCATGCACACCAACGTTGAAAAAAACCAATAGTGTGCAGCTCAGTTCCTTTATAGTTCACACTTTATTTACACAATATCAGTGTTCACAGCTGCATGGCTCCATTAAAGACTGTTTGTTCTTGGTTTGACTGTAAGCATAACCTTTCTTTTCACTTTCTCAGCGTTGCTGCGGTTGCATCAAAGATGTGTGAATGTAGGATCGATCGAAACTCCCGGCAAAGCCAAGAACGGTGGCTGTGAGTTCCTTTTAGAGAGTAGCTGTTTCAAAGAAGCCCTGACGGATGTTTGATCTACGGCATGACAGGAAGAAACTTCATCAGGAAACATTTTGACAGGAAAATTGTTCCTCACCAAAGTGTCAGGTGAGCCAGCACTGTTGATACAACAACATCAGCTCACAGTTATGCTGCCAGTGCCTTTAATGCAACATGTTCCACCAGTGACACCGCTGTGGCACTTACTGAAGACACAGCTAATGGGCCTCAACTGCTACATTTGCTAACCTTTACATATTTGCCTATCCCTTTGGCTCACCTTTATCTACTTCAGTTAGTTGCCATAGTTTTGGCTACCGTTTAGGGGAAAATTCCAACTATTGCTCAACAAAAAAATGTCATTTAACAGTAGGTATTTGTAGGCTTTCTTTGTTAAACATTTTGAAGGTGTGTTTACATTTCTTTAGCTGATATGCAGCTATTTTTATTATGACTTTTTATTGGCTTACTTCAAGCTTTTTTGCTACTGTTTTGTAGCTATATTGCAGTGATTTTAAAATAACAATTAGCTCTTAACTTTAATGCTTTTGAAGTGAATCAAGTTTAAGTATTTGTACTTTAAATTTCATGATATTTCGTGGGTAATATTTATTCACAAACCCATCCCAGGCTAATCTGACATTACTAATGGGGAGATCATGTTAGAAAGTAATACATATACTGTATAACCCGCAGTGTAATTGTATGACTATTAATTAAAATCTCCACTATTGTTAAAGAGAGGCGTTAGCATACTTTAGCATCAGTGAATCTAAACAAATAGAATCTACCTCTTTAACGCTAATGTCATTTTTGGAACGGTTCTACAGATTCACTGTAAACAAACAAAAAAAAACTGAAATGTAATCAGTTTCAGCTTCAGTAATCAGTACTAATCAAAACACAGCATTTGAAAGTAAACACAGTGGATTCTGCATGAACAGATTCCATACATACGCTTTGGTGTGAGTAACTAAATCAGCACAACATCATTGTGTCAGGAGAAGCTCACACACAGTGGTGTCGTCTTCTTCCTCCTTTATCTCTTCACTCCTCGCTCTGTCGTTACGGCGACGCAAAGCACCTCACCTGTCAAAGTTCAACCTTTGTTTTCGGGGGATCATTTTCAGAAGCATTGTCTCCAGCCATAAAGATTATGGTTATAATGACACAGCTGCCATTGTGCAAAAGGAAACAGGTCTTCACCCTGGAACAAGAGACACAGTGCAAACACGATGGGTTTTCCTTCATCAGCCTTCACTTTGCCAGGGCAAAACTGAGTCGACGGGCCTTCACAAGTCAGTGTTTGGACTCAAGTTAGTGTCCTACGGTAAATACACTCACCAATAAATTGTGGTTTCCCTAACAGGATATGATTTCAATTGACAGAGCTCTCATGGCATTGTTGCGTAGATTCTTCCCACCAGTTAATGTTTGCCCAGCCAAGACAACACGACTTGATTCAGGTTCAACCCCGGATTGAAGGCACCAGCGTACAGCATCCGTGCATGTGTCTCGTTGGAGCGACGGCTTGTTTGTTGACTTACCTAACGGACAAGATCCTGATGCAGCAGGATCAGCAGCGAGCGCTTTGTTTGCTCTCGCACTGAAGTCTTGAGTTTATGTGTCTAATTATGTAGGATAGAGAGGTTTGTGTTAGCTCGCTGACTCTGAGCAAACACTGACTGAACCCAAGTCAAACTCAACACCGCACAAAGCTGTGGAATCCTGTGATCCCATCCATCCATTCCCATACAGAGGGACTGGACCGTACACTGGCTTTAATCAAATGACAGGAAACGTACGTGTCTGTTTTATTACAGACAATGCAATAAAATGCATTTGTCTGGTAAGTCTAGTGTATACATATATTTGTAAGTTGCTATTTTATTAACATAGTTAAATTCACAGTGTGAAAAGACAAGTCTATCAGCTGTATATTAATATTATTCCTCCCTTGTTTACAGCTAAGTTTTACGACGAAAGTCAATATATATATGTATATATTGTGTTTATATATACAGTACGTATATAATTATAATTAAGTTTCTATATTTCCACAGCTTATTTAAGCTTTCCCTGAGATTTTTTTTTTTTTTTTTTGCTCTCCAAATCCTAACCAGTATTATGTATTTACGTCACATGGACTTTCGGAATTGTGATAAGAACGATTGAATATATAAAACCTAAATGACACACAGGGGAAACTACTCACTGTCTTTTACAGAAACTTTAAGAGCAGCTGATTTATTTATAAGATGTTGATCCTGGTCGAGATATTGCCACAGACAATGTTGATGTTTTTCCTCTTCCTTCGTCGTCTTCTTTGCGTTTTTAAGAAATTGGTAAGATTCGAGTTGCCCAAAGTAGTAAACATTCTCACCAAATGTTTGCACAAAGAGCAGGGGAACATTGAAAAAAAGAGAAAATAGCTGCAGAGGGCACGGCTACTGCTGATAAACAAACACTACAGTATTCTTCCGGTGCCTGGTAGCTAAGTAGATGGCTTTGGCAAACTCTTTCTTTTAAAACGTGTATTCTTTTTTGTTTATATTTTCCCAATTGCATGTAATGACTTTCAAATTTTCCATGCAGGTGTAACATTTGCCTGCAGCAATGATCGAATAAAAGTCAGCGCCGTGTTCCCACGTCACTCACTCTCTTTTCTCGTTCACCTACATTCACAGCAGCAGTCAGCAGAGGTGCCGTTGCTATGAATACAAACAAACCTCTCTCTCTCTCTCTCTCTCTCTCTTTCTCTCTCTCTCCCTGAGTCTCTTTCGCTGTGTAAAACCACGTGATGTTTTCTCTGTTGGTTGCTAGGCGACGTGGGCGTGTCCAGTGTTTTAAGGATTCCTCCTCTGACGCGCCTCTTTCACTTCAGGCTGCCGGTCAGTGCGTGAGCAGCACAGGGACAGGGATTCCCCCGAAGCCGCTCCAGACGACGCTTCTCTCTGCCCTCTGTCAGAGTAGGAGGAAAACTGATAACTTTGAATTTAACTTTAAGAAAAAAAAAACGTATATAGCTTTAAATTAAAATTAAAAGAAAGTCAGTGTTGGCTGTCTGGAGCACAACACCATGTCCTGGAGCCTGCTGTAACCACAGACCGGCCGATTCCAAAGTCACTCCCGGGAATAACAAAAGTTTTCAACAGACGAAGAAGAAGACGGAGAAGATCCTCTGAGCGGACCCCACAGATGAGGTGTGGACGTGCAGAACCTTCTCTCTGATGAACATCTCCTCCACGCATGGACTACCCCAGGCTGCTGCAGCTGCTCCAGGATCTTCTCCCCAGCAGGATTTACCAGCTCGTCGTTTTCTCTCCGACTCCAGGAAGCCTCTCAATGACGTGGAGATGGCTTTAGGTGGAACACTGCTGCCATCCATCTCCACCTTTGCCAGCGGACCCACTCTGAAGAGCAAAGCCTTAGGAAGTGCCAACCCAGTGAGTATCACGAGACTGGAGGCTGGTGTCCACCTGTGCTCCTGTTACGTAGACTGTTGGTTCTCAAGTGGGGGTGCGTGTACCCTTGGAGGTACATGAAGGCACTCTAGTTGTACATGCATAAAAAAACCCTTTATATATAAGTAGCATTTATTCAATAATAGTTTAAAATAATCATTTATTATTTATTTCAATAATTGTATAGAAGAAATAGTTCACAAACTGACTGTTTTCTTATAGTGCTAAGATTAAAAATCTGGATTTTTTTTAAAAGAATAAAGCCACTGTGTTACATGTTATCATTTAGAAAAATATTTTGCATTCTTTCAAGCAAAACTAAAAGTGAGTCATTTAATGCATTTTATCTTATTTTTATTTTATTTTCAAAAATGTTTTGTGCTGGTCACTGCTTGAACGATGAAATATTTTTTGATGGCTACATCGTTTAAAAAAGGTTGTTTATAAAAGGTTTATAAAGGTTGCCCATGACTGATATAGACAAACACATGTTCTCCTCAGTACTGTTGCATTCATGTCTTTCATGTATACCGTCTAACTACGGTCGTAGTACTACAGCAATAACACGCTATTAACAAACCTCCTTAACCCCCAAAAAACAAAATACAGACTGTTTTAGAACTGCTGGGAAACACACACACACACACACACACAGACACACAGACAAAAACATAACTCTGCTCATAAATTCTTTTCAGGATTATTTAATGGTTGATGTAGTTCAACCTCAACCATTAGTTGACACGTTAATGAGAAATAAACTACCAAAACAGACACAACTGTGTTTTACTGTGTTTAGAGCTGACTTTTTATCTCTGCCTCTAAAACTATAAACTGAATTTCTTTGGTTTTCGGTGGAAAACCAAACCATTTGACAGTTTTAGAAACAGAGACAAAAAAAAAATCACATTTTCCACCATTTTTGTTTTTTATGAAGCAAATAAAAAACAATCAGACACTTACGAATCAATCCAGTGTGAAAACAATGTCAACGTTCAGTTCCAACCCTAACCATACAGAGCAGTTTAGGTTGAACCATAGGTTAATTACAATTAACGCGTACATTTAACTTGAGTGGAACTTTTGGTTTGGTTCATATCATGAACAATGACACATTTGTTGGACTATAGGTTCTAAAGATATCAGCAACAGTGCCAGTGAATAGGTTAGAAAAACAGGGATACACACAAGCAAGTGTGTGTTTGACACCACGGGGCGTGCACTGTTTACTTCTGGCTGTTGCTCAAGTGCTACTTTAACCAGTTATTGTCATCTAGATGAGGGCCGACTTTATTTGTTTTATTTTTATTTTAAGATAATTACTTTTTCTAGAAGATGATGGAAAAGGTCAGGTAATGAGCTGCGAAACATCAAAATCTTTAAAGGTCCTGTTTTTGTCCACAGCCTGAAAGTTTATGGTTCAGGAGCCATAAATGTGTAGAAACATTAGAGAAGCTGAATTCAGAGAACACAAATGAATGAATTACAAAACAATGTAGCGGCCATAAAATATAATCGTTCTATTGAAGAACTTGATTTGTCATTTCTGATCTGAGTTTGAGAAGCTGAAATCTGTTTGAATTCATCAGACACTCACACGAATACTGAGTAACTAATGAGAAATGACTATTTGTTTGGTCAAATGATCAAATCATTTTTAAACTAAATGATCTATCAGTTATCTTTTTCATTATTTCGTGTCAAACATTTTTGTTATATATTATATATATATATATATATATACACGTATAGTCCTTGATGGAGTCAAGTTGAATTTGTTGATAAAAGTTGATTTGTGTGTATTTAACACACCTAAAATAAGGTCTGGGGTCCAACTACGGTCAGAGCAAAGGCAAAATTTGGCCCTAATGTCTATTGATATTGTGTTGAGGAAATTATATTCTATAATTTAATATTTATAAAAATTCACATTTAGTTAATAATTAGAGACCACAAAAAGACACATGGAAGAATGAATACTGTATTCAACCCTGTGATGGACCGTCAGACTGTCCAGTGTGTAGCCCGTCCTCCCCCGTTAGCTCCCCCAGTGACTATAAAAAGTATTAAGTAGTAAAATGAAAACTAGGCTGTGTTCTTTTTTTTTTTTTTAAATGTATATCTCTTGAAATATATATTTATTTTTGTCATGCAATACGTGAGTCAGTTCCACCATGTGCTGTGTTGCTTTCACTTTCTCTGGTCTCACCCTGAGTCAGAGTGAGCTGACACAGACTCGGCTCCATGTTTCTCCCTCATCCCTACTGATTCTCACCAGTGTTGATTGTTTTTTTTTGGTGTGTAGACCAGACTCTGACTGTGTAAAACTATGTTGACTACAGTCAGTGACAGATCTGAAGGTGTTTTTTTTTTGTTGATGTGTTAAAGGTGGACAGAATGGTTTGACACAAGACTTTATTAGAAACAACACCAACAAATTCAAGTTTATTCAGACGCTGAAGGCTGTCGACCCTCACTGCTCTGTTATTTATTGTTTTCAACAAAGGGTCCGTAATCTCTATGTGGTCAGTGTAGGTACTGCAGATGGGTTGATAGTTTTTCTCTATTTTGCACGAGAAAAAAAATAAAAACATAGATACATGTGACATATATAAATAACAACGTGTTTACATGACACTCAACACAGTTTAATATACAATGAATTTCCAAAGCGACCTCTTGAGGGATTAATTAAGTTCTATCCTTCTTTCTAACACTATTTTATATCCTGTACTGCACATACAGTAGTGGAGGGTCACTGCTCCATCCGTATGGAGGATTGATTATAGAAATGTTAGGTGTTCAAACCACAGGTGGGCGCCGTGGGACTAGACATCAACCTGAGAAGTTTCATTATCTTCATGAAAGCAAAAATAACAACTCAAAGTTCGTCCTCTCTGTTGTGGTACATTTGGTAAACGTAGAACATGCATGTCTAGAACTGCAGTCGTTTTTATAATGTAACGTGAGTGTACTCAGTAACAACTGGAAACCAAAGCCTTCAATAATCTTCTTCTATTGTTTTCGAGAACCTGACTGGTTTGTATTCTCCGTAGTGTTCCACGTCAAGGACACCTCTGAATAATCGCTCTGCATTATTGACCCAGATTCTTCCACCTCTTTAAGGCATTAACCTTCACTTGTACCTCTGAATCTAACAGGGGCTGCTTTCAATACAAACTTGTCATAAATCCATCACAGTCTGTTATAAGGGAACGTTGAATCGTGTCAGTGATTTTTTTTTTTTTACTTAGAGATTTACAGCTACACTTTCAATAATACCTCTCTCTCTCTTTTCTCTGACAGAGATGGAAGGAGGAGTTGGCCCTTCTTAGGAGACCCAGTGTGCCAACAGGAAGCAATTGCCACGACCCAGACCATCCCACTGCCACCAGCACCACCAGCCCCAGCATGTCCAAGAAAGACACAGAGCCAGATCTGGACTTAGATTACGACTTCATTCTGTCCAATTCACTCCTCCAGCAACAGCAGCAACAACAGCAGCAGCAGCAGCAGCAGCAGCAACAGGAGGTGATGACAGGAGCCGCACTAGTGGAGGGGGAGGCTGCGAGAGGAAAGGGGAGGGGGACAGGGGGGGGGGGGGGGATAGAAATGTTAGGTGTTCAAACCACAGGTGGGCGCCGTGGGACTAGACATCAACCTGAGAAGTTTCATTATCTTCATGAAAGCAAAAATAACAACTCAAAGTTCGTCCTCTCTGTTGTGGTACATTTGGTAAACGTAGAACATGCATGTCTAGAACTGCAGTCGTTTTTATAATGTAACGTGAGTGTACTCAGTAACAACTGGAAACCAAAGCCTTCAATAATCTTCTTCTATTGTTTTCGAGAACCTGACTGGTTTGTATTCTCCGTAGTGTTCCACGTCAAGGACACCTCTGAATAATCGCTCTGCATTATTGACCCAGATTCTTCCACCTCTTTAAGGCATTAACCTTCACTTGTACCTCTGAATCTAACAGGGGCTGCTTTCAATACAAACTTGTCATAAATCCATCACAGTCTGTTATAAGGGAACGTTGAATCGTGTCAGTGATTTTTTTTTTTTTACTTAGAGATTTACAGCTACACTTTCAATAATACCTCTCTCTCTCTTTTCTCTGACAGAGATGGAAGGAGGAGTTGGCCCTTCTTAGGAGACCCAGTGTGCCAACAGGAAGCAATTGCCACGACCCAGACCATCCCACTGCCACCAGCACCACCAGCCCCAGCATGTCCAAGAAAGACACAGAGCCAGATCTGGACTTAGATTACGACTTCATTCTGTCCAATTCACTCCTCCAGCAACAGCAGCAACAACAGCAGCAGCAGCAGCAGCAACAGGAGGAGGCCATGGCGTGCACGTCTGGTCAGACCTTATCTCCTTCTCCAGGCTCTTTCTCCTCTTCCTACCCCCTCCCTTCCCCTCAGGGCACAGCCAGCGAGCTTCTGTACACCATACCAGACATCAGTGACGTTTCCCCGTCTGGAGGCTTTGTGGCAGAGCTCATGAGGCCGGAGCTGGACACAGCCTACCTCCATCCCACCTCTCTCCACGGCAAGTTTGTGGTCAAGACATCGATAGACATGGGAGAGTACAGCCAAGGCGTGAACGTGAGCAAGGCCTGCGTTAACCCCGTGTCCGAGTCGACTCCTTCACGTGCCTCACCTCCCTTCACCTGCCACAGAATAAAGCAGGAGAATCCCAGTAACTGCACCATCTCGCAGCCCATGGACCTCCACCTGGCTGCTGTCAACTCCCACAGCAGGGGGAGCCAGCCTCAGCCTCAGCCTCAGCCTCAGCAGCAGCAGCAGCAGCAGCAGCAGCGTCCGGCTCATCTAGATCTACACGGATTCCCCGGCGGAGGGAGATCCATGACAGGCGGCAGGTTGTCCTCGTCCTCTTCCCTTTCTCCAGATCATCCATTGACCCGGGAGCACCAGGTGTTGGGACACCCTCACCCTCAGATCCCTCTGACTCCACAAGGATACCACCACGGCTCACCACAGGGCTACAGCCCCTACCCACAGCCGTCCTCCATGCAGTACCAAGGTCAGAGCAACTTCCTGTTTTCATTACTCACTGTCCTGTATTCATTTTCTTTAATATTGTAATTGAAATCTGTGAGACAAACTACAATGGCAGTAGTAGGATTGCGGCTTCTCGTGCAAAGGATTCTGGGTTGGATTCCAGCTGTCCTCAATCCCAGTTTGGGCAGTAGTAGGATTGCAGCTTCTCGTGCAGGATTCTGGGTTTGATTCCAGCTGTCCTCAATCCCAGTTTGAGCTGCAACACGAAAGGCTTTTTTTTTTTATTTAAAAAAATGAATTAAAATGTAGACCCTTGCTGTAATGACTCCACTCCAAAAATATAGATTAAAAGCAGACACGTAGGAGTTGTAGTTGGAGTTCTTGGTTAAGGTATTTGAAAAAGGGAGAGGACACTGGACCAACCCTGAAGGAAACACACCAAACACAGCACATATCAACTTCCTCACAGATAAAACCTGTGATCTTCTAGCTGTAAGGTGACTGCACCAGACACTAGGTCACCGCGTGGCCAAGGAGCTAAGACAACAGTCAGTTTATTCAAGTCTTCTTTAACCTTTAACTACAGTCAAAGTCACAGTGTCTTCACTGACAGTATGAAACCATGAAGTCTTTCATGGCCTATAAGGTGTTTGCATGTTTAAGGTGTGAAGCCGATGTTTACTCAGCTTCAAGCCTTTCCAGTTCAGGGCTCTTCTCTTCTGCCGACTTTTAAACAAACTTTGTCTTGTCCTCCAATCCAAGCTTTAACCCAAATCATATTTGAGTATATTTCTCACTACATTCTTGTTGTACAATTAGAAACAAAAAACTCTAAATCCGGGTTTTTTTTTGTAAACCTGCAGAGACGCTGATGATCTCCAGTGGCGAGTGTTTGCCAGAGGAACCCAAGCCCAAACGTGGACGTCGCTCATGGCCGAGGAAGAGAGTGGCCACGCACACCTGTGACTACGTTGGCTGTGGGAAAACGTACACGAAGAGCTCCCACCTCAAGGCACATCACCGCACACACACAGGTGAGTGTCTGCCAACGAATAATTCTCTTTCAAATACAAATATAAAGTGACCTGCTGTTCAGGCTGACGGCTGTGACTGCACAGGGTGAGAAATGTAGCATAGGCCAGGGCATAAGTACGACTTCTGATGATCTCCAGCGGCGAGTGTTTGCCAGAGGAACCCAAGCCCAAACGTGGACGTCGCTCATGGCCGAGGAAGAGAGTGGCCACGCACACCTGTGACTACGTTGGCTGTGGGAAAACGTACACGAAGAGCTCCCACCTCAAGGCACATCACCGCACACACACAGGTGAGTGTCTGCCAACGAATAATTCTCTTTCAAATACAAATATAAAGTGACCTGCTGTTCAGGCTGACGGCTGTGACTGCACAGGGTGAGAAATGTAGCATAGGCCAGGGCATAAGTACGACTTCAAGTGCAATAAAAAAATAGTTAAAAGAAGATTAGCCTTTTAAGTTAAGCTTAGCCATTAATATACATAGACACATAGGTAAAAGGGAAGAAAAACGTTAAGAACAAAATGGTACATTTAGTCAAAAAAAAAAAAAATCAACAGAAAAATATCTAACTTTTTGGCCTAAAATAATGATATCATCATCCAAAGAAAATAAGTAAAATGTCTTAAAAATAACAAAGGAGACTAAAGCCAAAATATAGATAAAAACTAGGGCAATCAATAAGTAACTGAGAACAACAAAAAGGGGAAATAAATAAATAACCAGTTGGGAAAAAGTGAAAGTGATCAATGTAGACAGAACTTTAGCTAAAAAATGTGGGTAATGGAAAAATGTTAAAGGGCAAAAAAAAGAAATTAAGTGTTTTAATAATGACAAAATAAAATAGTATTTATTACAATTTTTTTAACCTAAATGTTGCCTCAGTGAATCAATATGTAAAATGTTATAGCTTATAAGCTATGATAGTAGCACAGATGATCAAGTTAATTAGTCTGAAACAGTTTAAAGCCTATGAGGTATTTGTTGTGTGCAGAACATTTTAAAGTTTTCCAGAGTAGTTAAGAATTTAAAAAACATGATTGGAGCTGTGGGCTGGTTTGGCAGGTGCAGGTGAACAGGTTGAGACTAATCCCTGCTCAAATACAAACTCTGGGATAATTAGTTTGGTCTTTGTCCTTGGGCTGTGGGACAGGACGGACATGTCTCCTGTCGGTGGGGAAGGGTTCTGAACCTGAGTGGCCGACACTAACAACTCTGTGTTTGTTGTGTTTCCATCGAAGGGGAGAAACCGTACCACTGCGACTGGGAGGGCTGTGGCTGGAAGTTCGCACGTTCTGACGAGCTGACTCGCCACTACAGGAAGCACACGGGCCACCGACCGTTTCAGTGTCAAAAATGCGACCGGGCCTTCTCAAGGTCAGACCACCTCGCTTTACACATGAAGAGACACTTATGAGGCTGGCTGTGAGCTCCAGACTCAGACTGAAGGCTCTTCCAGGAGAATATATATATAGTAGCGCAGCCTTGAACGGACGAGTGGCCCACCCTTTTTTATAATCTGACTCAATGAGGGCAGCTGTGGTGTTCACCACAGAGACGCTGCTCTGACCACAGAGACCGATGTTGTGCAGGTGACTGGACGAGACCTTTCACGCGGGGTCGTAAACTTCTATGACAGGGACCAAACTGGAATTAGTCTTATTTAATCGACAAAACTTGGAGGACCAGGTGCCAACAAATTACAACTGGAAATTAGGGATTCATGAAAAGATCCAATCTGATCAACTGTCTGCAGATAATGTAATCCAAATATATCAATTGTCCGGTAAATGCAGCAAGGTTTCCTACACTGAGAGAGCCAAAGCAGAGCCATTAGCCAAAGAGCTAAAAACAGCTAACCGTAGCTAACACAACCATGTCTGGACGTTTTCGCTGTGTTGGACAGTTTACCTGTCCTCAGCTGAAACTTTGAGGGTGTACCAGTTTCTACACAACAAATCTTATAAAGTTTGAAAGCTCACCATCACAAAAGAGCTTTACTAAGTGATTATGAAGTAGCTGTATCTGTTGACGCAGCAGCTAGCACGGAAGCTAAAAGGAGAGATCTAGAAAGGTATTCCCCAGCGAAAGTAAAAATGGCCAAAACACTAAATAATAAAATTATAGACTTAATTGCCTTCTCCTAAATTTCGATAGAAATTTAAAATGTTGATGATGATTTTATTTAATACATTTATTTCAGTGCTGCCAAACTTTAAGATGCATTATTATTTTTATTTTTTTTATTCTGGTCTCACCTACAGCCCTCAGCGTTTTTAATCCTCAGGTCAACATAAGCAAAAGGTCATATGAAGGTCATTGTTTCTCAAAAAAAATGGGTTATTAAATCATCAGTATTGGCCATGAAGATCAGGAAATTATTGGTTATTGATTGAATCGTGCATCCCTACTGGAATTGTATTTTCTTTTTTGTTAGGGAAACCAGGAGCAGAATCTTCCGTGGCCTTCAACCAGCAATACACCATGAACTCTAGGATCAGTCCACAGACACACTGTCCAAAATACTGTATTAACACATATTTATACACACATTTCACCTGCAACACAACCGATTTCAGGTACATTGTTAATTTATAAAGATGGTGCTCCGTGACCCGGAGAAGGTTTTTTTCTTTAGAGAAAAGGTACCAAAGACAAAAGGGAAAGAAACAAACCAGTGAAAACTATGGGGGAGAAACAGTGCCATATTTTTTTGTTTCTGTGTTTCTTGGAAATTTCTTCCACAATCTGACTTCCTGAATCAGGTGAACACTTCACTTTAAAAAATGGTGATGGCAATCTTTAATGCACTGCAACTGCATAGTGCAATAATTTATATGAGACATTCATATTTTTGTATGGAATGAGTAACTCTGAACAAAGATTTTTGTTTTTGTTTATAGCCTAAATATGTAATATAATCCTGGTTTTTGTTTGTACATTTGCACATAAAATGCTTTGTTATTGTCTTTTGTATTTACAGTATATTAAAATAAAATGTACTTGAAATAGTACAGCCACCGTTGTGACCCATTCTGAATTGAAGATTTGAACGATAATAGTTGTTTATATATAAATATACTTTTCCACAACTGTGAGCATAAAACGATAAGCTAACTACAGAAATAACTAAAGGTTAGACAGTGAGCTAAGTTTTTTTGTCCTTTAGCCAAATTCAAGCACTTTCAAGGATTTTAAGTACCAATACTCCTATTTTTTGCCCTATTAATCCACAGCCTGTCAGCGCTGTGTAATAAATATTAGCTCCATAAAACTGATATCCATGTCAAGTGAACTATCATTAGTCATAGTAATTGTATATTTTCCTGTTAGTGAAATGGAGAAGAGCATTCAAATGGCACCAGTAGCTCAGAGTCAGCTCTCACATGCAGTAATATCCCCCTGATAATCAGGAGAGCGCCCGGGGCCCACCAACACAATGTTGTGGTTTAAAAAAAGGCTCAGAAAATACACTGCTACAATGTCCCGTTTCCATGGGTTTGTCTTTCCACCTGTCACCGGGAAGAATGGGAAGGACAACTGAGTTCCTGGCTGACATTCAAGGCCGACACCAGATCTGAGAGCCAGGATGTGCTGCAGCTCAGGTGCACTGTATGAATGGAAGCTGTGAAGATGCTACAGTCAGATAGCCTCAGTATGCTCCTGCTGACAGGTTCAGGTGAAAGAGCATCCATCTTTGCTGTGTTTGCTCTCATTCAATTCAATGTTTGTTTTCCCTCTCAGAAAGAGAAATATATATATATATGTATATACAGTATATATATGCTTCTTCTTTTTCTTTTGGCTTTGTCCCTTTGTTTCAGGGGTTGCCACAGCAGATCACTGATTTCCATCTCTCCCTGTTCTCTGCATCTTCTACTCTGACTCCAACTATCTCCATGTCCTCCCTCACTGCATCCATATATCTCCTCTTTTCTCCAACCTGGTAGCTCCATCTCTAACATTCTTCTACCAATGTATCCACTGTCCCTCCTCTGCACATGTCCAAACCATCTCAATCTGGCTTCTCTAGCTTTTTCTCCAAACCTTCCTGTCTGTGTTGTTCCTCTAATGACCTCATTCCTGATCCTGATAATATATATATGCTTAAACTTAAATATTCATCTTAAAGTTAAAGTCCGCTCTTACAAACACAATAGGTTCCAAGAGGCTGTTCCTTTGTTGAATTTTTTCTAAGTCCTTATATAATAACCATTTGAGGCGAAATACTACTGAGAACCTGATAACATGTACAGTATATCTGTATCTGTACAAACCACTGTAAGAGTTGCTGCCACCTAGGGACTATAATTCAAGCACAACAGCGGTGATACACGTTGTCCAGCGCGCCATATTCCATTGGAATCCCCTCACGCCCCCTCGGTACCTCACCGTGCCTCCCCCCTGCAAAATGTTATTAAATAAGTTGTCAAAAAAGATTAGCCAGGCAGCATAGCAGAGAGCATTGAAGGATCGTTAAATTTTCAAAATAAAACATCTTTTAGACTTTATTCAGTTTGTATCAGAGTCTGAATGACCTGTTGTTTTAAAAATATTGCCAGAATATTTTTAAATAAAGAAAGTCAATAGATATGACTAGATTTTCTTTGAATAAAGTAAATTAGTAAAAATTAAGTACATTTTTTCACTATGTCCCACTGCGTCCTGGTACCAAATTACCTATTGACTGGTACTAGACTGCGGACCGGGGCTTGGGGACCCCTGATCTATACAGTCTTCCATTTACAACCTGCCCTTCAAGGGGAACTGTATTGCTAAGGTGGCTCCTGATGAAAATTAGTTTGACACCCCTGGTTTAGATAACCCACATATTTGGTTAAAAAAAAAAAAAAGAAAAAAGTTTGCTGTGACTTTTGTGGTTTTTGTCGCCCCCTACTGCGCAAACTTTATTTACACACTTTGTCTGTCAGGTATAACTTAAAATAGCCTTACAAAAAACCCCCCAAAAAAACGTATGCAGTAAAAATGAAATAAATATAAATCAAAAGCAAGTATTAATGAATTCGTCGTATTCAACATTTGTCCCCACATTTAGTACATTTAAAGGTAAAGAGAAAGGAATAGGAACAGAGTTTAGTAGCCAAAAAAACAAAGCACTTAGAGAATGATTTTCACTGACAAAATGAATGCTTTTGATAAACATGAACTTCATTTCTGTGATACAGAGAGTAAAGAGACCACCTGTCAAGAAGATTTGACAAGTAGTTCTGAGACAAAACTATCCGGCTGCACTGGTGATGCTTGGGCTCCCTCTAGTGGAGTGCATAGGACTCTTCTATTAGGATTTAGTGAGTAGCTTAGTTGTGTGTGTGTGTGGTTGTAGAATGAGTAAAGAAGTGATGGAAATAACTCGTGCTAATCTTTGACAGAATTGTTGTTTTTATTGAAGGAGCAATTTGGAAATTTAAGTTGAAATGATTAGTTAAGGATTTGATAGTATCTTTTTTGTCAAAACAATTCAATTGGAAGTTCATGATCATTTGAGAATTGATAGTATCAGTTCAGTGTAGAGGCAAATTCTGGAAATTATGTTTTTAACCCTTGTGTGGTCCTTCTCAAATATATATATATTTTATATATTCATATAAAATACGTTTT
>NC_024320.1:25726256-25729451 GCF_000523025.1 Cynoglossus semilaevis
ACAGAAGCATTTTTCTAAATTTGAAAATGTTGCCCTGTATGTAAACAGTAACTGTTTTTTTAGCACAAAATTACTCTGCTGGGAGGCCTCCGAACATTGTCTAAACACTACATTACAGCAGACAAGTCTTTAGCAGAAAATGACCTTAGCAGAGGGACCTAAAAGTCCACACACTTTAGGGTCATTATAGACTATTTAAGACCAGTTTTGCACAAAGATATTTAAATTATCACGCAAAATTAAATGTTTTAAACAACATCTGTGAGCTCAACCCATCATAACCTAATATACCAAAAAAAAAGGACAAACGTATCTTTTCAACAGTGTTCTTCATAGGAATGATGCTTCCGCTTTTCACGTCAGTGTTCCTGTACATCTCATTCCTGACGATATCCAGTCAACATCTGCAACAGAGGACAAAGGGGGGGGGATTCAAGTTCCCTGAATTCTTGCACATATTTGAAGTGAAATTATGCAGTTCTGACTTGGATGTAGCTTCTCTAAGTTCCAGTCTCAGGTCTAGTGGAACAAAAGGGGGTAATTAACCTAATGAATCCTGGTTGAAAATATACCATCAAAAAACAAACTTATCTTGTTAATGATCCTCTCTGCAGCACCCAGTCAACATCTGCCAACACAGGGCAAGGGGAAGGAAAAACAAAACAAGACAAAAAAAATCAATTCAGCAACTATTACCATCAGTACCAAAATTCTACATCTGTTCCTTTATGTTCTGCTATTTAGCTTACAGAATTACATTTTTAAAGTAGTACTAAATATTATCTTAATCTTTAATAAGTATTGGATTGTCTCTTAGCCAAGCACATTTTCTTCTAAAGACCCTAAACGCGCAATCTCATCTGTGTGGCTACCACATTACTTCAGTGTATTAATAAATTTGCCACCCTAGCCCTGCATGTGTCGAATAAAATTACTCATTTTGCAAGGATAAAATTACGAGATTACATTGCTGGGAGGCCTCCCAAAACGTTTTCTAAATGCCACAGTAGGGCAGACAAGTCTTTAGTAGGAAATGATCTTGGCGGTGGGAGACAAGCCAGAACTAAAACTCTATACTCTTTAAAAAACATTAAAGTCTTTAAGACCAAATGGAGTCAATTGACACAATTGTTTAAATTATCACACAAAATTAAATGTTTTAAACAACATATGTGAGCTCAACACATCATAAACTAATATACTGAAAAAGGACAAACTTATCTTTTTAACGGTGTTCATCATAGGAAACCTGCTTCTGCTTTTCACGTCAGTCGTCCTGTACATCTCATCCCTGACGAGGTTCAGTCAACATCTGTAACAGAGGACGGGGGTGGGGGGAGGAATAAAGTTCCCTGAATGCTTGCACATATTTTACATTTAAAAAGTTAAATTTTGCAAACCTGACCTGGATGTACCTCATGGAGGTGGGGTTGGGGCAGGGGTCAAAGGGCGCTTATGCTTCTCAGTGGTCCTGTTTAGGAGTGTAGTGCTGAACCAGATTGAGTCCAAAACAGAAAACAAAACAAAAAAATCACTTTACAACAAAAACTGATAAAATTACAAATTTAAAAATCCATTTATGCAAAAACACTTAAAATCGCATTAAGTAACAAGATGACAAGACAAATGTAACAATTTTTCAACTTTAATTTTTAAGTCAGTAATAAAATAATCATAAGAACCACCTAAGACAATAAATTTTACTTCAATAGACCAAAACATACAATCATTTTGATGTCAAAATATTCTGCAAAGACCAACACATAAAAAAAAGCAAAAACACAGAACCACAAAGAAATCACAAATTAAGGCACTTTCCTTCCAATTAAAACAAAAAACAAAAACATTAGAACCACAAAGCTATTACTGACAATTCAACTTATGTGAAATACCATTATATAAAATTTAATAAAAATCAAGATTAACATAACCATCAGACCAAAAAACAAAGAAATCTCCAAGACATCAAGACTGTGTTGCCATCTGCCTCTGTAAGGGGTGGGGAATTGGGGGGCAACATAGATGTGAACATAGATTTCACTGAAGGAAAAGAGGGGAGGAATTATAAAGCAATACAAATATTATCCAAGATGACCTGGAGAATAACAAGTTGTAAAGTGTAATGAGTAAATTTGTACTTCACCACCTGTCCAGCACAGAAATGTTGTTGGCACTGTGAGGTTACTCTAAACTGGACAGACAGTTGAAGCTGAAAGTCATGACTCTTTTTGGTTTAACCTCTAATCCTAAAAACATCTGGAGGTCATACATGGGATGGACCAGCACTGAGGGAAAGCATACCTATGCCAAAGGTAATGAAGGGTGGAGAGAGAAGATATGAACAATCAAATTAAGACAAAACCTAGTAAAGAGCCACAAATAAGGTTTAACATAATCATAGACACATTTTTTTTACTTTACATCTAGTAAGACAAGAAAAAAAAAGAACCAGTCAAAACCAACCCAGGCACATAAGAACCAACAACAAAGATAAATAACAATATCCACTTATTTTTATGGAAGATCCCATTAGAAGAACAAAAATAATCAATATTATAAAAAGCCACAAATGTTTCATCATAAAAAACTAAATAAAAACAGATAAAATATCCAGCATTTGTTCAATTTAAAAACCATAAACCAAAGAAAACCAAAGTCACTCAAATTTATTAAAAAAAAGGAACTGAAGACCACAGCAAAAACACGCAAGAACCACAAACTAGATCAAAACAATATCCACTAATGTTTATTTAACTAATGTTAAATAAAAATGATTTTTTTAATGTAAAAACATTAATATCCACACAGTTTACATGTAGTCAACATTTTACACATTTTTAATGGCATTTCCACAACTCCAGCTCTGTGCACAACTAAAACAGAACCAAAACAGCTCAGGCCTATAAGGGGGACCTAACAGGAGTGGGGTCCCAAGCACAGGGCCTAACCTTCCTAACCCCCAGGCCAGCATAAAAACAAAATGACTGAGCCATTTGGAGGCCTTATATACTACACCTGGGTAAGGGGGCGGGGCTTGGGAGGGGCAAAGGGAGGAGCTAGGGGAGGCTAATTGAGATGTGTGTACAACCTTCACTACACTAAGAGAAAAGTAGAATCTTATTCTGGGATGCCTAAAATGACAATAAGAACTTACTTTACTATGACTTTCATTAAAAAAGAATTTAAATATAAAAG
>NC_024320.1:25729603-25744050 GCF_000523025.1 Cynoglossus semilaevis
GAAGCATTTGACCAAAACCTAAGAAGAAAAAAAACTACAGGGTCCACTTCAATGACCCAACTAAAACCAAACAGTTGTTGTGACAGGAAGTAAAAATGTTTCACATGAAGAAGAAAATGTACTTGTCCGTTTGAAGATGACGTATTGAATATATGTTTATTACTTGGCAGCATTTAAAACACTGACAATATGAATGTGATTGACAACAGACCACCCCACCGCCACCCCTCCCACTACCTCCCATACACCAATCACACCATGTACCTTGGTGTCAGTCTGCCAATGAGCACAGACCCCAACCCAAGGTGGTCAATCAGGGCTCTCCAGGTCCCACTCCTCACTCCTGCTACTTCAGGAGCGTTGGAAAATATGCCATCAAACTCTACTTCAGCAGGTTTTACAATTATTTTAATGCCTTTTCTTCTTCTTAAATTCCCTATTAAATTTAACCTTTCCAGTGGCTTGGGACAAATGATGTGGGCAACATGAAATAGTGAGCATATGGTACTCCATTCCTGCATACTGTTATCACATTTTTACAGCTGGTCATTCATTAAACTGAGTTGCTCTTCTCTTACAATGTACTGATATATTAACTGATGTACTAACATAGAGGATATGATCTTAGCATAACTTTCTCCTGGCAGAGGCTGAAAATGTGCAGGCTCGTTCTCAAATTAAAACGGGACTCTAAAAAGAAGGTAAATACAAACAACACACATCATGTGTCATGAAAAGCTGTAGCACATGATGTGGGGAAAACATGTCAATGAATCAATGAGTACATGCCCCAAATTCAAATTCCCTACAGAGCGCCCTCTGGCACCAGATCTGCTGTGCAGGATGTGACCAAGGTCAGCAGTGTGAGAACTGCCCCTCCCTCACCTTATAGAGAAAGCAAATCGATTGTAATGACAAAATCCTGTAAGCCACGTCATGGTTAGGGTTAGGTGTTAAGAACTGGCCCTTCAGTTTGTCCACAGCTGTTTTTAGTCTATGGAAATCTATTCCGACCTCAGGCGCTGGTGTGATCTGGGTGAAATGTAGTATTACTTGACTGAAAAAACAAAGAATATTTCATTTCTACAGAGCTGTGTTATATATATATATATATTTTATATATATATATATATATATATGTATGTGTGTATGTATAAGTATCTTTTATATACATAATTTTTTTTTTTTTTCATTTGCTGAGTTTTTGGGGAATTGTTTTTTAGAAAATATCATGAGAGTCTTTTACGAGTGCTGCTTATGATCTAGTGAGTAACAAGAAGACAGAAAATGGTCCAATCACATGTGGAACATTATTTATTCAACAGCAGATCTCCAGTAATAAATAAAAACACAGATTGTTTAATTCACAATAAATTCAGAGAAAACACTTTTTTAGGGTTTTTTTAAATATAGAAATGTCTAAGTGTGGGGATTGATATTGCCATGGTGTGAAAACACACTGTGAGCAGAGGGGCACACACACACACACACACACACACACACACACACACAGACACACACACAGACACACACACAGAAACACATACGTGTGGACAAAAGTATTGCGTTTTCCATCTTGTCTTCACTGACGTCCGTTCCGTCCTCCGTCACCTACAGTTCAACTACAGTATTGCATCACTTCAAAGTGCTACAGAGATTGGTGCCAAAAATCATCATAAAACAGGAATAAGTAGAGTGTGTGTTTTTTCCTAATAATAAATACCCTTGTGTGTGTGTTTGTGTTTGTGTGTGTGCATGTGCGTGTGTACAATGTGTGTGTCAGGACTCTATACTATGACCACTGCTGCTGCTAAAGAGGCATCTTTATAAACAGAGCAAAGAGTTAAATTCAATTAAAAACAATAGATCAATTATAGAATAGATAAATGATTGTTTTGTATGTTAGAATGTGAAAATGCAATTGCACTAGAATAAAAAATAGGAAAATAACAAAGACAAACTTGTATTAAAATTCTGGCATTAATATGATTAAAAGATGTTTTGACGTTTGCATCACAAATCAAGCTTAAAATGAGAGAATTAGTTCAGAATTCACACTTTAAATCAGTCATTTATATTGTTTTTTTTATTTTGTTTGACAAACCTAATATGGAACCCAACCTTTAGATTTTCAACCCCAGTACCAAATCATATGTTTAAAACTCCAACTTTTACATTTTAACTCTTATCTTCCATTTTAACCTTAAGTTCTCAGAGTGTTAAAACATTTTTTAAATATATTTCCACTCAGGGTCATCTCAGTATTAAATTGCTGTTTTATTTTTTTCTCAAAATTTTGTTATTGCATTTAAAAACTTTAAATACAATGTTTTCTTTACAAGATTGAAGGAAACATTTGTCTGATTTTTGAAAACATTTGAGTCTGAAAGATAAAAATATTATTAATAATTCTAAAAAAAAGTCTGAATGTTTGACTCTCAGCTCCTAGTTTAACTGATTTAATTTTATTGAACATATTCCGCTCCTGTCTTTCATCTCATTTATTGAAAGCAGATTCTGTGGAGTTATGTATTATTTTGTTCTTAAAATCTGAATAGACAATTAAAAAAAAAAATTGAATCATTTCTGTTATACCTTATACCAGGAGGTGACAAGGACTGACTGGACTATTGTAAACACAGGGGTTTCCTGCTCCATTTTTAGGGCCATCGTGTCTTTATTTGGCGTCTAGATTGAATGATCTCCTCTCGATTAAAGAGACGAGGAGGATAAAGGGATGAAAGAAAGATGAAGGAGGTAGGAAGGACAGGAAGCTCCAGACAGATTTGTCGTCACAGGAGCACCTGCCAATGTCGGAGCTCTCCTGTTTTCTATCCACACACCCCACCCCCACCCCTCAGACCCCCCACTTTTTTCCCAGTCTGGCTGCAGCAGGGACTGAATCTCAGAGAGGAGATGGAGAAGGTGCTTAAAATTCCTCCTTCCTTCCTCCCTTCCTGTGTCCATCTCCTCTGCTAAAGGACCTGTTGTCTCCATAGCAACACACCCAGCCTTCATACTGAGCTCATTCACATAGTCATGAATGTGTGAGTAAATCTGTATGTGTGTGTATTTGTGCCTCTTCGTGTCTCACTGTTTATATGCAAGAGAACTCGTCTCCAGTCAAAGTTCAAAATGTCCAAAGCTTTTTTTCACGGGAACTTTCATTAAAACCAGTTCATTTTTGGTCAGTGTAGAGAAAAATCAGAAAAATGGAAGGATTGCTGGCTGGTTTCTCCACATTTGTTTAAAAGTTATGTTTGTTTGTTTCAGTTTGTTTGTTTCTTTGTTTTGAGAATTGATCACTGATAAGAAATGAACGTAGTGGTGTGATTGTAAAAGTCAACTCCAAGACCAGCAGTTTGGAGTCTAAAGTTTGTAGACAAGGTGGCGCTGTGTTCAGAATTTTTTAAGATGGTATTTAGCTTAAGTAGCAAATAAACAGCAGATGAAGCTCAAAATCTGAGTTCTGAAAAACATTCACAGAAACAACAGTAGAGTGATAAAATCTTGAATAAAAAAAGAGAAAAAGAAACTGAGCCAAAGAGAAAATAAACAAAGATGAACTTAGACAATTTGGTTAATAAAAAAATGGGCCAAAAACTCAGGATAAAGCTAAGAAAAAAAAGAAAAGAAAGTATTGTCAGGTTGAAAGCTAATGTGATGCTACAAAGTAGTAGCTGCTGTATGCACATCTGTCTCTTTTCTTGGTGAAAAAAATGTCAGCCTGTAAAACTGCGGCAGCTGCATCATATAGAAGACTTAGAAGTGACGTCTATAAAACAACGCAAAGACTGACTTTTCCTGAGGAGTCTGTGGTCTCCAACGCCACTCATTATGTCTTTTTATGAAGATGAAGAAAGATGGACAATTGTGTGAATTACCGTTGAATAATCCAAGCCTAGCTTCAGGTTTATCTACGTATGGGCTTTGAAGCTGGGCTGACTTCAGGAAGTAAACAGCTGCATCCATTTCTTATCTATGGTCTATAGTTTAGAATCAGGCACCAAGTCATTTCTCACCACCTGTTCTGGAAGCACATAGAAACCGCCAGGGTCAGTAAAGACTCTGAGCTTGTTTGACGCTCAGTCTGTGCTCAGATTTTGTTTGGGGTAATCGTCAACTGTCCATCAGCAGCCTGGAGAGGTCGTGAGTGGGCTGTGGTGCAGGTACACCGGGTTGACCACAGACACAGGGAAGTTAAAAATGAATGGAGAGGTGGGCGTGGTTGTCACCGAGGCAGCGGCAACAGTCGTTGACGACTTGGGTCCGAGCAGCGGGCTAGCAGTGGCCGCGGCCTCAGCAGCACAAGATGTTGCGAGAAGCTGGGACTCAAACTGCAACAACTGCCCCATAAAGCTGAAATTGGGGGATATAATGCTGCGGCGCCGGCGAACAAATTCAAAGGCTTCATCAAGGCGCACGCGTTTTCTCTTCATGAGGTAGGCCAGGCAGATGGTAGCAGAGCGGGAAATACCGGCCTGACAGTGGACCAACACTCGTCCACTGGAGTCTCGTACCGAGTCTGAGGAGAGAAGGCCAGAAGGTCAGAAGGTCAGAAGGTCAGGTGGAACTTTTAAAAAGTATAACCCAATCTTAAAAAACAAATATAAAATTCAAAATGTGACCAACAACAGTTGTTTGCTAGCAAATACATAATAAAACAGACTAACACAACAAATTAGCTTGTTAGCCTCCATCACACTCTTACACAGCAACAAAGTGGTAATGAATACAACTGACCAGATATCCCAAAGGAAACACATGGTGAGGTGACAAAGATAAACTGAAGTTCTAACTATACTGTATGTTTTTTCAGCTCATTCATTTCCTTCAATAATTAATGTCCATCTGTCAGGTCTGAACTAAACCACCTTCTTCTTCATCCTCCTCTTCTCGTTCACCCATGACTCATTTCACTGAACTGTGATGACAACGAAGACTTTATCACCACAGATGAACGCTGACGCTAGGCCTCAAACTGTTTCATACTTCCTGTCTGTGTGAAGTCACATGACCAACATCAAAGTGAGAACACCACCTTCAACTCAACAAGTCGCTCTTTGATATCTTTGTCAACAGGGGGCGTACTGTACTGTACTGTGTGAGTCCCTCACTCTGTCTCTCTTGATCTAACTCAGTGTCTCTGATTGTGTCCTTCTCTCTGAGCTTGTCTTCGTCTTCTCTGCTCCTCTCTCTTCTTCATCAGTTTCAACTTTGACCTTTTTTTTAGTTTTGTTATTCTCTTTTTGTCTCTTTATTTGTTCCCTCATCTCTCTCCAAACACACACACACACACACACACACACAGATTTCAAGTAACACCAGCACAGCATCTGTTCACCTGGTAACAGTGGGTGAGTCAGACTGTGGTCCCACACCAGCAGCTAACTATGACGCATAGCAGTACACACATACACACACACACACACACTCCCCCCTACTACATACATACAAAGATATGAAAATGTGCAGCAGTAATTGTTTGGAATATTTTATTGTTTCAAACATCGTTTCTCTGTCTCTGTTTCTCTCTCTTTCTCTATCTCTCTCTCTGTCTCTCTCTCTCGCTCTCTCTCTCTCTCTCTCTCTCTCTCTACATTCACTAACCAAGAATCAATCACACCAACAGTAAGGAGACACAGGAAATGAGCAACCAAAGACAGATATGTGAACTGAACTGAACTGATAAAAATGCTAATGTATGTGTTTTATATATATTTATAATATTTGTTTTCTTTTTTCTTTTTACAATAGCAACACATATGAGTAGGAGACATGGAAACATAAAAGTAAGACTGGGTTGAGAAGCCCAGAGTAAATACTATATATATATAAATATATATATTTACACACAACACATGTATATATTTAAATGTCTATATATACATATATATGCACATATATAATAACCCTTAATTAAATAACATATATATATATATAAACATAAGTGTTGTGTGAATTTTTTTTTTTTTTTTAAACATGACCTAAATTACTGCTGATCCAGCGACACATGGACCCACTGACCTATGAACTCTATGGCCTCCAGGAACCAGCAGCTGATGTCCTCTTTATGGTTGTCCTCCACGGGGATGCATTTGTACTGGTATGTTCCCTCAAAGTGATTGGGACAGTCAGACGACACATTCAGCAACGCTGAGATCCCCATGTCGTCCAGGACCTCCTTCTTGGAGGCGTGGAGAGCGCTGCCCAGATACAGGAAGGGGAGAATCTCCACGGGGCCGCCCTGGAGGAAGCACAGATGGAAGAATCATTTGTCATTACTTCTTTATTACAGACAGTAATAAACCATTTATGTCCTAGAGAGGGTGATGTCAAGGGGAGACAAGGGAGACAAGTGAGGGGCTGACGACCGTACATCCAAGAGCATCAGACGCTGTCTTTAGAGCAGTGGTCCGCTCTGTGGGTCAGTTGGTTTCCGGGCCGCACAGAAAGAAAACTGCTCCACCACTTGGAGAACAAGCATTCTGCATTAAAAGACGTGAAGTGAAGTGTGATGTTACGATGACGCTGCTAATAAAGTTGACCAGAGGGTGGATTGAAGTTTGTTATTATATGTAGAAAATAATGTCGGTCATCTCGATGTATTTATATGCCACACCTTAACGGCCGGTCCGTAAAAAAGAATTCAGACATTTAACCAGTCCGTGTCGCAAAAAAGGTTGGAGACTGCTGAGTTAGAGGACAAAGAAAGGCTGGACTGAACAAAAGTACAGTGGAACCTTCTGGTTGTCCAAAGCCTCCCTTTTCAAACAATTCAGTTCACCAACACAATTTTTAACCAGAAATTGCCCTGGTTGTTGTACCATAACTCGGTTGCCGAACCAGAGACACCAAGTAAACAGCAAGTGATCAATGAGTGACTGTGGCCTCAGTCCACCTCAGGATATACACACTAAGAACTGTTGACTCTGGTTTTGACATTATTTCTTGCATTGTTCTATTTCTTCTATTTCTTTATTCCATAAATCCCCATGAGAAAGAAGTGAGAAGAACAGTAGAAGTAAAGAAAGATGGAATTTCAGATGAGTCTTTACAGTTTGGCTGAGCAAAGAAGAAGAAAAATCAATAAAAGATGCTGAGGTTCAGAGGAGTGACTGGGATCACCAAGAAAAGATCAGAGACAGTAGAAGAAGTGGAAAAGTTGACACTGATCTGGATCAACCACTAACAGTCGGCCAGTATTTCAGAGACAATCATTAGTGAGAAAGTGAAGTGAACATTGTCAAATAAGGACTCTTTAGCAGCCCTAAGGACCAATGAAATGATCGCTCCCATTTATAGCTTCATTCTTTATTCACGTGTTGATCTTTTTGTTAGATCTTATTATTTTCATTTGTTTGAACCTGTTCACAAAAAGTTTGAACCAGCAATCATCCAGGAACCAGGAACCGATTCATCCATTTGACATTGATAAACTATGGTGAAGAAAACGGTTCCAGTTTTTGGACTTTTCCGCTCATGAACGAATGAGGTTCTAAATCTGAGGTTCCACTGTGTTTGTAAAAATGTTCACTATTCACACATACGGCTGTAGTTCAATTGTAGCATTAGACGACATCTCAGCTGCTCAGAGCGGGTGAAAGTTGTTGTGTTTGAGCCAAAGAACTAATTCAAACTGTCAAAAATCTCAGTAAAATGGTTTTACAAATGTGAACATAAAAGTCAGCTGCATCTAAAAGATAAGGTATAAGCTAAAATAATTATAAAGAAAAGCTGAAAAAGCTAAAAATATGAAAAAATATGTCAAAGATAAATAATAATTAAAAAAATAATGGTATGTTGTCATCAGTAGACAGCCATTAACCCTAACCCTAATGAATAACTAAATGCTAGCAAAAAACTGCTAAAAGATAACCATGAACTAAAAAATTAATGACAAGTTTGTCCAATAGAAAAAGAAGTAAATCTAAAAAAAAAAATAGCTAAACATAAACCTGTGAATAGCTAAACAAAACGTAAAATAAGTTAAGAGGGCAACTCAAGTCATGTTAAAGACAAACTGTCCTGTAAATGATCCAGTCTTTTAGTCATTTCTCCAGTAAGGTTTTTCAAATTTGGCCTCCCAGCCTGAGATTCCAGTGTTCTACGGTGAACAGTTGACTGTGGTTGTGTAAAGCTCACAGTCTGCAGTGTTTGCTCTCAGGTCGTGGATGACGTCACCAGGTTTGACATCCTTTTAGCTAAAGGCTATTAGCATATGTCCAAAAGCAGCAGTGCAGTGTTATTCATAAAAACACTCACTTGGTCACGGTGTGGCGTCCCACAGGACGAACAAGTTGAGTCGATGCTGGACTGACTGGTGAAGGACGGTAACGATTTGGTCCTTAAACAGAACTCAGGGTATTCTGTGAAGAATCTGTCGTAACCCCCTGCAAAAAAAACGATGAAGAGGAATTATTACTGAAGTCAAAGCTGAAATACTTTCTGACGTCTAAATATCATTTACTTTTCTTCTTAACCGCGTCCTGTTTTCTTTCTTTTTTATTTGCTCTTTTCTTCTTACATTATTTACCCCCGGGGGTAAGTTCCAGCTCTGTCTAAATACAACAGTGTGTGTCAACCTCCATTCATCAGCATTACCTCATTCACTCACTGGTGTGTGTGGGAGGGTGTGTGTGTGTGTGTGTGTGTGTGTGTGTGTGTGTATGTGGCATACTATAGAAGAATTAAAGACTGGATTAAAGACTAACAGATTAACAGTGTGTGATGTTTATATTTCAAAGAGATTTTAAATAAAATCGGAGGCGAATAAAATGCAAGACCTAAACACAGGATTATGATCCAAAAAGAAGACAACAGGTAAAGGTTAAAAATATATATACATATATTTACATGACTGGATGATGTTATGAAGACCACGCAGCTGCAGGTTAATTATTTACACTGAATAATTAATGAAGCCAAGGCCCAGTTCTATAAAAGTAGATAAATATAAATCACATCATCAAATCATGAATTAACTTGAAATATCAGAATTATATCCTTAAAGGCTGCAACTGATGACTGAAAGTCATCTTTAATAATTGGAGTAAATGGTAGTGTTAATGGTAGTGTTGATGGTAGTGTTAATGGTAGTGTTAATGGTAGTGTTAATGGTAGTGTTAATGGTAGTGTTAATGGTAGTGTTAATGTCTTTGATGAATATGTTTTGATTCATTACAATGTAAATTTTTTTAAATAAAAACAAATGAAGTTTTGGTATTTGAAAAAAATACTTTATATTTAAAGAAAACTTTAAATAATTTTCTTTTATTACTATCAATCAAATATTGAATTATTATCATCTTATTGTGAATGTACGTAATAATTCAGTATAGGCTGCAGTAAACAACAAACTCTCTTTGCAATAACATTGTCTAAGAAGGTTGCAGGTTCGAATCCACCAGCTGCAAAGTTACCACTGAGGTGCTCTGAGCAAGGCACCGTCCCCACACACTGCTGCCCACTGGTCACATTTGGTTGTGTGCAGTGATGTGTGTCACAACGTCACAATGACAAGGAGTTCACTTTCCTTCCTTTCCTTTCCTTCCTTTCCTTTCTTAATAACTAAAGATTTCAACTTCATTTTTCTAATGTTCGATTATTTACTTCAACATTAAATTCGAATTTTTAAAATGCAATACTGACAACAGGATGAAGTAAATAAAAAGTCTCTGTCCAGTAATGACATACTTTATTTGATTTAACCTAAATGAGAGAGACTGGTTAATTGGTCGTCTAGTTGTTGATTAATTGTCAACCCTAACCCTATTTCTTTGTTTTTATTGGCTTCAAAAATAAACAAATACTCGATAAACATTTATTTTTAAAAGCCACTTAATGTTTATGTTCTACTTCACTGCAGCACGAAACAAAGAAACGTGTAAAATAAAATAAAAAACACGTTTGTTTTCACCTTTCAGCAGGTAAACATGACTTCCGGTGGAGTCTCTGCACAGCGCGCTCAGCACCAGCCGGACGGTACTGTCCTCTCTCACGGCTTCAGGGTCCGGTGTCCTCTCGTCGTACAGCACCACGGCGGAGTACATCCCGGAGCGGAGGCGGCCCCGGACCTCCTCCTCGTCCCCGGCCAGGATCTGGTCCAGGCTCAGCACGGAGCCCTTGGCTCTACGGCGGACGATTGTGTTACAGCGGGCGTTGACGGCGCCGCGGATATGGCCGGCGCTGAATGCGAGGAAGGAGCGGCAGTCGAGCAGCAGACACTTGGCGCCGTCGTCCTTCAGGAGCCGCTTGAGCACGGTGCACTCCATCTGACACAGCTCCTCCATGGCTCACCGTGTGGGGGCTTGGAAGTAACGCTAGGGCGGCTCCAAAATCAGCGCTAACAGCGCAGCATTCTTACAGACGTTATTAGAACAGTTTCTCCCTCCTCTGTCTTCTCTCTCTGAGAATTTCTTCTTACGATTGTTTTTCACTCTCTCTTTTTTTACTCCCCCCGTTTTATGAATGGGTGCATGGCGTAACGGCGGAGGTGACGTCAACCAATGACAGCCAATCGCAGAGCGTCCACTTCGCCGTCCCATTTCCAGCTCCGTGGTTCATTCATAAAAAAAAAGATATCAATGAAAAGGAGTGTGTAGTGGAAGTCGACACATTAATGTTATTATTATTGTTATTATTGTTGTTGTTGTTGTTATTATTATTATTATTATTTCACTATAATAAAACTCTAATCATTACTTCTTTAACATATGATTGTTTAACGTTTTTGACGTTTTAGTTTTTGTCGTGTCTGAACTGAAAACAAAGACCACGGTGAATATTATCTCCATTAAGATAATATTCAGTCTATGTGTGTGTGTGTGTGTTTCTGGTAAAGGTATACTTGTGGGGACAGTTTTTAGATATTAGGATTTGAATTAGGGTCAGGACTTTTACAGTGATAGTTTAGGGTTACGGTAATGGGCTGGGATATGTGTGTATGGTAAGAAAACCCGTGTGTATGTGCGTGTATCTACATCTACAGACAGACGTGTTATTTGCATCTTTCTGGCACAGCCTCAGGGAGTACGCTCAGGTATTTGCATGTTCAACTTATTTCCATGGTGACGAGGAAAAAGGAGAAGAAGAATAAAGAGAGCGGAGCGATAGCAGCTGAATGTGGCAGACAAACAGACCATAATCACACTTCTATTAAATATTGTCTCCGTCCAAGGTGCATTTATCAGAAGTAAGTCCAGTTGGAAAAAAAAGGTTTATTGTGTAGAAATAAAAACGTTTTTTCCACATGAACCTTGATCTTCCATGTTCTGCTGTGACGTTCTGTTGGAGACGAACTGTAAAATCTGACACTGTTGAATGTTGAACAGAAACTGGGATGAGAACATGTGTTGTGTTTATGTCCCTCTATTACAATACAACGTTTCTTCTTCAATACAAACTAAAGCATTTTATAAATAAAGTACTTTGATAAAAACATGACAGATCGAGATGACTACAAATCCATTAATTAATCAGAATATTTTAACAGCTCATCTGATCTGGTTACAAACAGTTGGAACATTTGTCTCATGACTATTGGCTGACATTGTCACCTGAGCCATATTAATGTACCGTACTGTAAGAAGACAGAGACAGTGTCAGAAGAAATCAAAGGTGAAGATGGAGAAGATGTGGGTGGAGTTGGATGAGATCAGAGAAGAGAAGCTCCATCAGTGCAGACCTCTGATCATGATGCTGCTGCTGCTGGCGTAGCAACAAGGGAGAGGTGTGAAGAGGCGAAGACAGCAGCAAGGGTGGCTGAGAGGAGATTGGTCCAGTAGAGACTCAGTGCTGATGTCATCACTACCCCCCCCCCTCCTCCCTCCCCCTTCTGCTGCTCTGCCATTTCCATTCATTCATCCACTCACATCACTTTTCTCTGAATGCCGTCGTCCGTCAAAACAGTAGTGGAGAGAGTGTGTGTGTGTGTGGGGGTGGGGGTGGGGTAGACGGGCGCTGCTGTGATGCTGCTGGGAATTTTGGACAGTTTTAAATTTACAGATAAGGTTTAATCTTCCCACATAATAATTTGATGAATAAGGGAGTAAGTGCAATAACCACAACCTCCAGTCACATTACTGTTATATTTCAATATACCATTATATATGATTTAGTTTATGTATATTTGTATATATGTGTGTGTGCATGTCTTTACATATATAATGTATATATGTGGATGTGGGCGTATATATACAGTATATGTATATGAATATTCATAACGATTATACTGCGGAAAAATGAATGATCTCGCCTTTATAATATGATGTAAATATGTACAGCAACTCCTAGTAATAATGGTTGTTTAAATATATACAAATTATACGACTAACGTTTATTTTATTTAACTATTTATCTACTCAACTATTTATACTGTTCATAAATTTAAATATACTTGTTCACATCCTTGAAATATTCTAGTTATGCTTAAATATACACATACACACACCATCATACTAATTTAATTTAGAATAACAATAGGAGAATATAAATATAATAAAAAAACAATAATTGAGATTGCAATCAACAACACCACACGGGGCAACAATATTTACCTACTAATCTACTAATCTACTAATCTACTAATCTACTAACATCCACTTTTCAGTTTCCCATATTCACTGACAGTGACTACGAATCCGAGTGTGTGTGTGTGTTTCCATCCATCCATCGTCCATCCATCTATCCATCCATCCATCCGTCCGTGCGTCCATCCATCCATCCACTAGTCCATCCGTCCGTCTGTCTGTCTGTCTGTCCATCCATCCATCCGTTTATCCGTCCATCCACTAGTCTGTGTCCATCCATCCATCCATCCGTCTGTCCGTCCATCCACTAGTCTGTCTGTCCGTCCATCCATCCATCCGTCCATCCGTCCATCCACTAGTCTGTCCATCCATCCATCCATCCGTCTGTCCGTCCATCCACTAGTCTGTCCGTCCATCCATCCATCCATCCGTCCGTCCCTCCATCCCCTCCTCTGTCTGTCCGTCCATCCATCCATCCATCCGTCCATCCATCCATCCGTCCATCTATCTATACAAATTCTACTTTTCTTAAAGGTTATAAAACCTCAACTTCCGTTTTTCCAGTTCTACCTGTGACCCTGACCTCATGACCTTTTGGATCCTAAATGTCATTTCCTCTGAGCTGAAGAGTCAGATGTCAGTTGTCGTGTCAGTGACATTTTCACACACAAGTGACCAAATAAACAGCAGCTCCAGTGGACGTACACAGGCAGTATGTGTGTGTGTGTGTGTGTGTGTGTGTTCTACCAGTTGTACAACCAGCTGGCTTTGCTTTAGTGTAAGAGACATAGAGAGAGAGAGACATAGATAGAGGGAGAGAGAGACATGATAGGCCTTCAGTGCTGTGACCTAGCATCTGTGTGTGTGTGTATGTGTGTGTGAGTAAAAAAAAAAGGCTTCAGTGACGTGACTTGATGAAGGTTGTTCTGTGTATACGCAGATAAAAGGTTTTTTTACTTATTGACCCCAACAGTCTGAACAGAAAATGTATCCAACATCATGAGAGAAGAGAAATATCCAGAAATAAAAACTAAATGATTTTGTCTCTTCTGACACCCTGACATTTTAATGTATCCATCAGAATGACATACACTGCATCACTGACCTCCGTCTCCTTCAAACAAACTCATTCATTAAAACCAGCAGCACTCAGTGCTGGTCTTAAACCACTGGATTATGGGATTAGAGAGCTCCAAGGGTTTATGCATGTGTACACATTCCTTACAAACACACTCATAATTACACACAGACAGACAGAAATATTCACAGTGTATCATAACTTGACTACATTGTTTCATCTCTCTTTGAACCAAATCCAACTTCCTTTTATCTAACATTGTGCTAGCTTCCAGCTATTTTTGCAATTTTTTAGATGACTGAAATAATGTTAGTTTGTTGTGGATAGTGTTAGTGTGTATTTGAGCTCATTTCATGTGGGGACATATAAGTGTGTTTGTAGTTTTGGAGTTAGGATTAGAACCAGTTCAGATTGAGGGTTGGATTAAGAGGGTGTGTGCGTGTGTGTGTGTGTGTGTGTGTGTGTGTGTGTGTGTGTGTGTGTGTGTGTGTGCCTGGTGGATTACAGACAGGAAGTGAAATCCTCTTGCACATCTTCACACACAAACACACACACACATACATACACACTGACTGAGGACAGTCTGACCTGACACACACACAATCACACACAAACACTGACATCACCAATCTGTCAGCTTTATTTTGGTTCCCAAGGCAACGGTTTCCAGACATGACAGGAGGCGACACACCACGGTGACACAGACCGATGTTGGAGCACGCTCAGACGGAGCTCAGTCTTTCTCTTACATTTCTTTCATCTGATGTTGGGGAAGAAGACGAAGAGCAGCTGAACACACAGGCAGTGAAGGTTTCAGGGGGGGGGGGGGGGCGAGGAGA
>NC_024320.1:25744380-25748912 GCF_000523025.1 Cynoglossus semilaevis
TGAATGTGTGTGTGTTTTAGTCTCTGAGGTGCATTTCCTGCCACATGCTTTATTTGAATGTCATTTTGAAATGATATCAGGAAATGTTATTTTATGACAAGATAGGAAATACCTTGTTTTTTAATTTAGAGAATAACTAACAAAATACCAACCATAAAGGAAACAACTAGTGTTTTTTTCCTTTATTCTATTGCTGATGCTTTTATACACGATTGTACACGATCGTCGTTGGTCAATTTTAATTAAAACGTTCTGGAATTAATATACATCAGGAATGAATTAATTATTTTTTATATTATGTGTTTTGCGATTTTGTAAAGAAAACTGAATTATTAAATCTAGGTTTTAGATGATTTGGAGGAACTTTCTCTTGGAGGAAGTTTTCTCTTGGTATCTCTATTGATAACATTTAGCCTATGTCGCATTTTTTGTTTGTTTGTTACTACTTTGTAATCCTTCATGCAACTTATTTCTTTTAGATATTGTTGGTTGAGGGTAAACTAATTAGGCTAGCTTTTAGCTGGTTCTGCAAAAACAAATTCAGTTTAAACTATTTTTAGTCTAGCATTTAACATTCTTCACCGCAGTCACACTTGACGATGTCACATACTGAAGCCCATTGACAAAGGCAGACTAACTGTAATTATCCCACATAAAAGAGCTGTTTTTAAGTCAAAGCAGGAACAGAGAGGAGATCAAGCAGAGCTAAAGAAAACAGAACAGCTATTGTTGTTCTATTGCAAAAGGAAAGATTTTTTCACAGCTAAGGAAAAACATACTTTCCTCTCAGCTTTGTAACAGCAGGAAATGGCAGTGATTTAGCAGAAGAATGCAGTGTCAGCAGCTCAGGACCTTTCACTGGACTTAACATGGTTTATTATTACCATGAGTCTAATTAAGGTCAGTTACACTGGCAACTTCTGTTGGCAGATAAAACGACAATAATCACATGAGATGAAGAAAATTATTCTTGAAAAAAAAGTCTCGTTGTTCTCCAAACATATCACATATCTAACCTATAAACAAAGGTCCAATCTTTAGAATTATAGGTTATCTGAGTTAGTCCAAAACACAGAAGGGTATAAAATAAAAACCCAGAAAGATCTGAGTAACCTGTAAAAATGTTAAATAACAAAGACTGGGCTAATCAAACAGGGAGCAGTGTGTGGTGCCGCGCTCAATGAACCTCAGCTATTATCTGATAGAGCTGCTACTACTTTGTAAAAAAAAAAGTCTTTTTTGAATCTGATTTTGACCCAATAGTCCATCCATACAGTGAACCCTGGGCTTGGGCTCGGAGGACTGAAATAGTTTGGTCTGTCAGTTCAGAACTCAACCATGTCAAGACTAACTGCTGGATTGAGTTTGTTTGTTAAATAAAAGTGAGAAAAAGTCAAGAGAGAAAGTGAGATGAACAGCTGTGAGTCTGAGTCCATGTCAGAAAAACTGCACTTGTTAAACGTCATGTTTCCCTTCCACAAATGGACTTTATTTTCCTCTTCATCCATTCTTCTACTACTACAACTACAATACTACTACAATACTACAATACAGCACCTATAATAGTGTAGGTATAATACTACAGTACAGTACAGTACCTATAATAGTGTAGGTATAATACTACAGTACAGTACAGTACCTATAATAGTGTAGGTATAATACTACAGTACAGTACAGTACCTATAATAGTGTAGGTATAATACTACAGTACAGTACAGTACCTATAATAGTGTAAGGAGTAATTAAGAAATAAGACTCGTTAAAAAGGTGATTTAAACAACTCTTAACGTTTGGTTCCTGACTCTGACTGAACCTCTAGCCGTGTCTAATATACATTATAGTGAACTTATTGTACTTACTAGTAAAAAAGGTAAACGTTAGACATGCACTTATATAAAACCGGAAAATGAAACCAAAGCTAAAAACAGAAAATAATATTTTGCCAATTTTCAGTTTGTATTTATGGCTAGGACTGTGTACTTGCCTCGGTAAAATCAACTGTAGAAATGATTATTAATGTTTCACGATATAAAACTCTAAATGAAATGTTTAACGTTACCAAAACTCATGTGAACATTAAATAATAACGTACTGGCTTGAGTAGAGGAGGGAAGGGGAGTGTGAGCAATTTATGAGAGAGAGAGAGAGAGACAGACAGAGAGAGAGAGAGAGAGAGAGAGAGAGCACAAGAAAGTGCCTGCAGGATATTTCAGCTTTTACAGGGCCTACAGATGTGTGTGTGTTTGTGTGTATGCGTGAGGTAAGAACAACATCATCTGAGACACGACTATGACACATGATCTTTTTTTCTTTCAATGGTCCAAAGTCCAAAAAAGCCATTAAGGTGGTAACAGAGTTAGCATTTCATATCTTTGTTGAAAAACTGACCCTTTTAGCTACATGCTATCAGGCTAGGTGTCTTAAATAATAAGTATAACAAGTAAAAGAAGTTTGACCCAGTTCAAGGATGACATTTACATTCATTATATTTGTGACTCTTTAGTCTAATACACACTGTGAAAGACAGTGTATCTTAAAGTATTTACATGAGGAATCAAAATTTCACATTTGAAAGGGACTGCGACGTTGTTTAATCCATAAATAAATACCAACTTAATTACACACACAGTCTGGTTTGTTTAATGATTCCGTCACTGACATTGGCGTCGGCGTCGGCTGCTAACAGCCTCCTGGCATCGTCTTCCTGTGATTCAGATGCCGTACAGATCACTGCCAAGTGAACAAATTCCAAAATAACCTGAGTTAGTGTGCGTGTGTGTTGGAGTGAGGAAGCGTCCTGAATACTAAAGCGAGGCGTCTCAGTGTCAGGATGAAGAACTGTTGCTAAGCAGCAGTGGTTGCTACGTGGTGGAGGAGAGTCTGCAGACGGGGGTGGCTCAGGTTTTCAGTCAGTGATGAAATCCGAGGGTTTACCTCAGTGTTTGTGTGTGTGTGCGCGAGTGTGTGTGTGTGTGTGCATGATTCTTGGATTTATTTCTGTGGCGTTAAAAATAGTAATTTTTAGCTCATGAAAACCACAGATTTCTATCAATGTATTCTTATGAAAATGCCAGAGTGTATGTATTCAGAATGCTGTGTGTGATTGATGACAGCATTAAAAAGCTGTTGTGTTTGATGAGCTGTAAAGTTTGGTGTTTTGACCTTTTGAAAACTGCAGTTCTGTGAATGATTCATTAATAATAAAGGTGACAAAAACAAAGCTCTGTCCAGAGAAGTCCAGAAAAGTCCAGAGTAGTCAGTACATACACATGCTGTATATGTACAAATACACATGCGGTATATGTACAAATACACATGCTGTACATGTACAAATACACATGATGTATATGTACAAATACACATGCTGTACATGTACAAATACACATGCTGTACATGTACAAATACACATGCTGTACATGTACAAATACACATGCTGTATATGTACAAATACACAGAGATAAAATAAAACCCATTTTCAGTTTGATCGTCTCCTGCTCTTACGTGTCATTATTTTTCGGCCTTGGTTCCGATGTTGTTGTCCTTCCTGTCAGATCCGGACTGATCCAGTTTCGTGAAAGTCACAGTGGGAGGGTTGTTGGGTCGAGACACAGGCAGCCATTTATACTGGAGGTCCTGTGATGGAGGGTCCAAACACCAGTGGTAGTTCTCTAGGAGGTACAGGCACACTTCCTGGAAGTCACACACACACACACACACACACACACACGTGCACACACACACACACACGTGCAGCCTATTGGTCATGGGTTATACATTTGGGACCTAAAACAAGTACACATAAGTACCTAACCCAGACACACACATAAAATGCATGTATACCACTGAGGTGCTCTGAGTAAGGCACTGTCCCCACACACCACTGCACCACTGGTGCAGTGGTGCAGTGGTGCAGTGGTGCAGTGGTGCAGTGATGTTCTGTGTCACAATAACAAATAGTTGACTTTCTTTTCTACTTTTATATTCTTTTTACCTGAGAAATTTAAGAAAAGATCAGGTTTCTGAGTAAAAAACTCTAAGAAGGGGGAGAACGACAGGAGGAACTTCACACACAGATCCGATCACCTTCAGGGTCGTTAAAGTGAAGGTGAATAGAGAGGGGAAAAAAATGAAGGTGGGATTTACTGTAGCTACTGTATATATGGCTAACATTTAACCATTTCTGGGATAACGTTTAGCTAACTTTACACTAAACCTTTGACCTCTCTCCTCCTCCAGTTTCACATCATTTTCTGGCCTTCGATCGAGGGTTAGGGTTAGTTAGGGTTAATTTTTTGGGTCGACCTGGACAGAATGTTGCTGATTCAGCAGATACATGGTCCTAAGAATTGTGTGAATCTTTGCAGATTCCGGATCAACCTTAGCTGTTTTATTTCATTTCTTTTTTTCTCCACCTTTTATATTTTGACTAATTTGCAGTTAAGCTCTCTTCATCATCCTCCATCTTTACTCTCTTTCATTCTACACACTGCTGCATCTGGAGTGGGATTTCAATTGGCTGAATATTAGCCCTG
>NC_024320.1:25751927-25753711 GCF_000523025.1 Cynoglossus semilaevis
CTGATAAAGGCTAACGTTACCCCCTGATAAAGGCTAATGTTACCCTCTGATAAAGGATAATGTTACCCTCTGATAAAGGCTAACGTTACCCCCTGATAAAGGCTAATGTTACCCTCTGATAAAGGATAATGTTACCCTCTGATAAAGGCTAACGTTACCCCCTGATAAAGGCTAATGTTACCCTCTGATAAAGGATAATGTTACCCTCTGATAAAGGCTAACGTTACCCTTTGATAAAGGCTAATGTTACCCTCTGATAAAGGATAATGTTACCCTCTGATAAAGGCTAACGTTACCCTCTGATAAAGGCTAACGTTACCCTCTGATAAAGGCTAACGTTACCGTCTGATGAAGGCTAACGTTACCCTTTGATAAAGGCTAACGTTACCCTTTGATACTTCTTTACTGTAGTCAACCGCTGGTTAAAAAACTGAAGCTACACTGATGTTGTTTAAAATGATGTGTGAGTGTGTGTGAGATGGATGCAATATTTAATCAATGTAACCTACATGTTTGGTTTGTTTTTACAAGCTAATGTTTCAGAATAGCTATGTTAGCAGCTTTTTTTACAAGGCAAAGAGTAAAAAAAAACCTTATTAACAAACCAGACCAGATGCTGTGACGCCTCCAACACTGAGCTGCTCCAGGGTTTTTTAAACAACTACCTTAAAAGGAGGTAGATCTGCAGTACAGTATTACACCATACTGTAGTATCACATTACTTATACCCATGAAAGTTGAACAAAAACATTAAATCTCAACAATAAAACACATCATTCCCTAATGTTGAGCTAGGACTTATTTAGGTCTCCTGTAAGTATATGAGCATATAAATATATAAGTATATAGTATTTCGATTTTCCACAGTACACCAGGTCACCTGACGTGGGATGTCAGGTGACCTGGTGGTAAAGCTGAGGTCATACTGGACAAATCTACAGATTGAGTCACCTTAAGGACAATGTGGGTAAGTTTAGATCCAATGCAGTTCCGGGGTCCACCACCAAAAGAACACAGAAGATGCTCCTGGCCTGCATTACTGCACATGCAAAACAAAGTTTGTCATTCATGGGTTAGGGTTAGATCATTTAAAACGCTACATTCAGTTATAATAGGTTCCTGTCCTGTTGAGAACGTCTCCAGTTCCCAGTTTGACTGTATATCTAACAAAAGCTAAATTATACCTATAAAGTCAGCTGTCAATTAAAAAACAATGTTTAGCTCCCGAGTAAACGTTAGCACAAACATGCTAATATTATTAACCAAAACAGCAACATAACAATGTCACCATACACCAGGGGTGTCCACACCTTTTCGGCTTGGGAGCTACTTTTCAAATGACCGGGGTAAAGTGATCTTCCTACATTGAAAACTATATATGTATAAATATATATTTACTCCTTTGATTAAATGGCTGTAGTTGTATGGCACAATACAAGTCTCCTTACTTTAGCTCGAGTGATTAGCATCTTAAAACTAAATTAAATCTATCATTTTTAATTTTGTTGTTTCTTTAAATGTAATTGCTCAGAATCCACCAGCACTTCCTTTGAGATCTACCAGTCGACCCCATCAACACCAACATATATGACAAATTATTATCATTATTATTATTATTATTATTTCAACAGTTAAACAGTGGACTGCTCCATCTCTCTATTCTCTGTTTAGTCAAATAGAGCTTTAGCCTTTATAGGGAGTAAATTTAGTAAACAGGTGTGTCAACAACCCCCTCTCCCCCCTCCCCCCCCCCCCCCCCCCCCCCCCTTCTCCCTCCCCCCCCC
>NC_024320.1:25753811-25778905 GCF_000523025.1 Cynoglossus semilaevis
TGGCTTCTGGCTACGAGATGAGATTTCAACCCCCACCCACCGAGGTGATGGATTGCTGTACCTTCCAGGTTTGAGCTTAGCAACGCCCCAATATTCCTGCAGAATCAAATGACAGGCAATATATAACACATCAGTTAGGCCAGACCGACTCCCCCCTCACCCCCTCCACCCCCCTCTGTCTTTCTCCCTCTCTCCTCACTAATGCATCCTGTCTTCCTGAAACCTGAGCTCTGATTAAAGCCACACAGGAAGCATTAGTCCAGAGGACGGGCCACTGCACGTGTTTGTGTGTGTGAGTGTGTGTGTGTGTGTTGGAGTGTGTGTGTGTGTGTGTTGGAGTGTGTGTGTGTGTGTGTTGGAGTGTGTATGGCAGGAGGCGTATTCTGTCTGTCTAGTGATGTACTGTCCTCTGAAATGATCAGACTAGTGGTTTAGCGCAGTAAATCCATGAAGTACATCTGGAGGAACATCTGTGTCACTGTCAACATCCCTGACAGTTTATGATCATCGACTGGCCAGCCTGCGGTCCAGATCCAGTGTACAACAGTGAGAAAATCTATTTTTAGACACCAGAGGGTGAACTCTGCTTCTCTTAAAACTGATTTATTCATTATGTACAGAATCTTCACTGAAGAAAAACTGAAGGGATAAAACCTACTCTGTGAACAATCTGACCCTTAATCTAATCCTGACCCTAAACCTGAATTTGAACCACAAAATACTGTTTATATCGAGGGGGGAGCGTGTTCCCCCTCCAAGTACAGCTATACCAGAAACACACACACACACAATGCCAGGGGGTCGTTTCCATGGCAACAGCAGCTTCCTGCATCCATACATTCTCTTTCCTTTTTCCTCTTTCACTAAATTCTGACATCTAGTTCATTTAAAAAAACATATGTGTAATCACCAAGGTCATTTATCTGTACTGGTTGCTATGGTAACAATGTGGACGTACACGACAAAAGGAAAAAAAACAGTGTAGACCTGAAATGATGCAGGATTATTTATCTGCTGTGGGATTATGATCTACTGCAGGATTATTAATCTGCTGCAGGATTATTTATCCACTGCAGGATTATTAATCTGCAGCAGGATTATTAATCTGCTGCAGGATTATTTATCCACTGCAGGATTATTAATCTGCAGCAGGATTATTAATCTGCTGCAGGATTATTTATCCACTGCAGGATTATTAATCTGCAGCAGGATTATTAATCTGCTGCAGGATTATTTATCCACTGCAGGATTATTAATCTGCAGCAGGATTATTAATCTGCTGCAGGATTATTTATCCACTGCAGGATTATTAATCTGCAGCAGGATTATTAATCTGCTGCAGGATTATTTATCCACTGCAGGATTATTAATCTGCAGCAGGATTATTAATCTGCTGCAGGATTATAGTCTGCTGCAGGATTATTAATCTGCCTGAGAATTATAATCTGAGTCATAATCTCTCCCAGCCCAAACCTGGATTCTCTCATGTTGTTTGTGTTATTTCTAAATAATCTGAAGCTGTTCTTTTGAACTAGTTTAATGTGTCTTAATCTCTCAGCTCTTTTCCTCTTTTGGCTGGTATATTTATTAATGTCATTTGACTTCCTGACTTATGTCAAGTTTGGGCTAACTGCTAACTTCTCCGTTGCTAACTTATTGTTCTGTTCCCCACATGACAACAGTAACACTGTCAAATCCACTCTGCTGTAGGTTGGTCAACAGAGTTGGTCAACAGAGTTTGTCAATTTGTTTGCTTTTCTTTCATTTTAGCTTATATTTATATTTTCATTTTAGCTTTTATCTTTTGTTTTCTAAAACAATTCTTATCTAAAAAGTACCTTTTGGCAAAAATCAATATCCTTTTTGCTAATATTGATTTAGTTGAGTTTTATACATTTATGAGTCATTTTCTTCCTTGTCACTGCAGTGTAACCCAGATTGATTTACCTTGTGACCTTAACCTTTTGCTAAGTGTTTAAGCTAATTTGGCATATTTTCCTTGCCATTTCAGGATTAGTTTTTTGTTATCTTGGCTAACATTCGACTATATTTTAGCTAGAATTTAGCTTTTTCACTCTGAATATTTTGAAAATATTCTTGTTCCTAAACATGATTTATCTTCAGCTCTGTCTTTTTATTGTGTTCACTGAATTTTACAAACACAAACACAGATAAATGAGAGTAGACAGTAGATGGCGTCCTTACCCTCCACTCCAGCGCTCCGGCAGGAAGTTGTCAGGCTGCTGAAACACCTCTGGGTCACGGTGGACGCCATGGCTGATGTAGACGGCAGTGTGACCTTTAGGGACATGAAACCCTGCCAGGGTGGAGTCCTGCACGTCATAGAATGGGAGGAAACCTGATGGTTATATTAGGATGTTCTCTGTCAAATAAACACTATGTATGTTTATATAATACAGATTATGGCAATTCATTATTTTTCCTGAATTTTTCTTTAGGAACTGAAATTTATCAATGACGTCTTCAGCGACAAGTTGACAAATGGATGTCATGAAAACCCCTGAGATCTACTGGGTCTTTTGTTGATTGAGGTTTCAGCAGCAGACACTCATGTTTATAGCTAATGTTAAGCACCTTTAACTAACTTTTAGCAAATTTCAATTATTTCATTTATGAAACTATACAACGATGATAGTATAGTTTTTTGTCAATTTTCTTATTTAAATAAAACAGTTACTTAAAAAGGTGAAGTTTTGTGTGTTTAATTAAAAAGCAGTTATATGGCCAATCAGAGTGAGGAACAGAAGAGTGTGATCAATGCTGTGTTCCATCTCCTCCAGGTAAACAAAACTACCAGCCATGTCTTTTAGTTAATTTTTTTTATATATTTTTACTGTTTCATTGTTTTAGGTTAGAAAATTTTTTATTTAGTTTTCATCACGAAAATAATGAAAATATTGGAAATTAAAAATGGCTGTCAATCATCCTGCTGATGTCAAGGCAATTTTTTCAAGTTGTTGAAAGATATTTTTAATCCCCATGTTTTCTTTGAATGAAAACTGTAACGTCATGTGAAACAAATTTCCTAAGTTCTTCCTCCTCAGGCACAAAGTCACTTTCTTCATTCTTGGCCCTTTGAATCCCCTTTTCAAAACATCCATTAGTAGCTGCATTAATGGACTCCCACAGAATATGATCACCCCCCCCCCCCCCTGTTTTTTCTCCCCCTCCCCCTCCCCCCCTCCCCCCCCCCCTCCCTCCCCCCCCCTCCCCCCCCCCCCCCCCCCACTGTTCTCTCTCTCCCTCTCCTCATCCCTCCCTCTCTCCCCCTTCTCTCTTTCTGACCTGCCCTTAGACTCAGTAAAGTCAGTCCATATCTTAGTTCCAGCTGACAGAGCTTCAGCTTTTTTCCAACTGGTTGTGAATAATAATAATCCTTCTCCTCTGTGGATGTTAACACTTCTCAGTCCAGGGGAGTTTAACATGTAATAAAAAGGACATTTATATTGAAACCCTGCAGTAATAGACACCGACGTGACTGAAAGATGAACGACAGAACCACCATAAGTACCACGGCACCACCAAAGTTTTCATTTTGAAAGAAAAAACAGGATGTGACCCATTTGTGGAATACTGACCTTCATCCAAACTTTAATGTTTATGTTTAACACGGTAAAAGTCTGATGAACTAAATTAGACAAACTCTGGCATCTATAAAGACAATAGTTTCATTGCATTTTTTTGATCTGTAATGACTTTTTTGGAGGAAAAAAGTTTTTTTTCCTTTTTATTTCTATTGTAGATTTTCTTTGTATTTGTATTTACTTGTGGTTTAATTTAAATTTCTCAAAAAAATGATTAGGTTTTTAGTTTCGGGAAGACAATTTGGAAGCAAAAACAAAGTAAATTGTTCTTTTCTGGGTCAACTCCAAAGAACCACCGGTCATGAAACATGAGTCATGTGCACAGTATTTTCCTCTAGTCTGTTTGACGTTACTTTCTCCAAATGTGGGTAAAGTAATTCTACTTGGGACGTCACACTACAACCAACCAGAAGATGGAGCCCACTTTATTCTTTTAACCAGTCTTTGTAGACACCTTGTGGACCTTGGGAATAAAAAAGGTAGTTACTTCCTCTAATGTAGGAAACGGCTGTTTTTACATCATCACCAGTGTCTACCACCCTCCACCACCAGTTTCTCCACCACCAGCAGTTTCTCCACCTCCAGTTCCTCCGCCTCCAGTTCCACCCTCCACCTCCCTCCATTAGTTCCTTCCGGCCAAGCATAGCTCAATTACAGAAACGATCAATGCATCTGATTGGGTCTGTTGCATAAGGGTTGTGATGAGGTCACAGTCATCAAAGATAGACGGGGGGGGGGGCTGTTTTAGTGGTGACATATATAAACATATACAGTGTGTATATATAAAACTGTTTTAGGAACTTTGAGTGTCACACAAACTCTGGTTGATTATGTTCCTGGGACAAAGGTTTGAAGAAGTTAACACAATATTTTACTTACTCAAGTATATTACTTTAATCAAGTATTCGAAACATTAAATGAACAAATATAATGACATTCATACCAAATGTAAGACATTGATGAATCTATTACGTACACTGACATTTAGCTCTTCCTCTCTGTGTTTAATTTATATCCATTTCTTTTTTACCACTTTATCCTTTATGGTGGGCACAGGGGGGGCAAGTCATCAGGTGATGGGGGTCCATAAGACATAAGGACAAACAGCCACTTACAATCATATTCAGACCTATAATCAATTCAGAGTGGATTGTCAACTTGATCCCTCAAGTTTTTGGACTGTGAACGAGCGTTTGAACATAAAAAAAAATGTCTCCACCGTGTGGCTCAACGTTGACCTTAACAAGTGAACAATAAATCTCCTGTTTGGAGGAGCCGAGAGTCAAAGGGACGTTAGTACATTACCTTCTGTCGCCCTCTAGAGGTAATAACGAAGAAATACTGGTCGCATGAAAACTATAGCATTTCTTCCCGTGACAGGATGTCACATATGTTTTTATTTGGCCTGAGCCAGCAGCTTCTTCTTCTTCTTGTTTTAATTACTTATTTGTTGTTTTACTTTTTTTTTTGCAAGTACAGTTTTTTATGTTTTGATAAAACACAACAAAAAATGTTTTGTTTATGTTTATGTTTAAGAAAACACAGAAAACACACACACATATATATATATATCCATCTATTTAAAGAACCATAAAAGTCACAGGACAGACATTTTCAGCCTTGGCTTTATTGAACATAAATGTGGTAAATAATTATTTGTTGGCAGGTAAGATGAGAATTAGGAAATGAAGCCCAAATTGTAGGCTGTGGGAATGACAAATGCAGTAGGTGTCCAAAAACAAAAGTCCAAAAATTCCTACCTGAACAGCGATTCTCCTCCCCCCGATGAATGGAGGCCAGAGTCTCTGCACCTCCAGCAGGATGGCCTGCAGGTAACCACAGTTTGTTCTGGCTCTCTGACGTGTCTCTTTCTGAACAAATTCAATGTAGGCGTCAAGTTAGAAAGCTGTGAAGAATTATGGCTAAGGTTGAACTCCAACAAACTGGTGTTACTGCACCTGATTGTTCCCAGCCAGTGCCAACGTGAAGGAGGTGAGCAGTGAAGCCAAAGCCTTGGGGATAAGAGCAGAGATGAAGAGCAGGAGATGCTGCGAGGCAGAGCTGGAGTGAGGCAGCGGCAGAGACCTGACACAGCCCACAAATCTGAAGAAGGAAGGGTTAGCTTTTTGGACCAAAACAATTAAAGCTCTTTTGGGCATGTTTTTGAGATCCACAAGCCAAGATCCATTCTGAGTGGGGGGGTGACCTCTGCTTTTAACCCATCAAATCAGCAGGGGGTGAGGGGAGGAGTCTCACCCCTGTTGGTCATTCTCCAGTTTGTCTTTAATGATGGCCATCAGTCTGTCTCTGGCATCGAGGGCTGTGGAGAACCCTGAGGACCAGAGAGGAACCTTCACTGGAGCAGAGATGAGGCCTGGAGTGGACACACACACACACACACGCACACACACACACACAGGCAGAGGAACACGGTTGTTATATAACCACTGACTGAAAACAAAAGCAGAAGTTGTGTTGTGTGTGTGTTGTGTTGTGTTGTGTGTGTGTTGGTACCGTGCCAGTGTTGTGTGCAGAGCTGTGTGATTTCCTGGAAGAGTTCAGGCTGCTCCTCTGCTCGTACGTTCAGAAAAAGACCCAGAACCATCTCTGTTCCCAGGCGTTTGATCCCAGAGTAAACACACTGGGGATCCCCACTATATAGACACACACACAAACACACACACACACACACACACACACACACACACACAGTCAGGTGTTCATGAGTTAAAAATTTAAATTAATTTATAGTCTTTATTGTCATTGTAACATGGGGATACAACAAAACTGAGCCTCTATTTTTAACCCATCACCAAAGCCAGCAGGGGGCAGCAGGGGGCAGCTTTAAGTGCAAGGGGAGCAGTGTGTGGGGACGGATGCTATGCTCAGAGCGTCTCACTGGTAACTTGGCAGCTGGCTAACCACCTACTCTAACTCTAACTCTAACTCTAACCCTAACTCTAACTCTAACTCTAACTCTGACTCTGACCCTGACCCTAACCCTAACTCTAACTCTAACCCTAACTCTAACCCTAACCCTAACCCTAACTCTAACTCTAACTCTAACCCTAACTCTAACTCTAACTCTAACTCTAACTCTAACTCTGACTCTGACCCTGACCCTAACCCTAACTCTAACTCTAACCCTAACCCTAACTCTAACTCTAACACTAACCCTAACCCTAACCCTAACTCTAACTCTAACACTAACCCTAACCCTAACCCTAACACTAACTCTAACTCTAACTCTCACCCTAACCCTAACTCTAACTCTAACTCTAACCCTAACCCTAACCCTAACACTAACTCTAACTCTAACTCTCACCCTAACCCTAACTCTAACTCTAACTCTAACACTAACACTAACCCTAACCCTAACACTAACTCTAACTCTAACACTAACCCTAACCCTAACCCTAACACTAACTCTAACTCTAACACTAACCCTAACCCTAACACTAACTCTAACTCTAACTCTCACCCTAACCCTAACTCTAACTCTAACTCTGACTCTGACCATGACCCTAACCCTAACTCTAACTCTAACCCTAACTCTAACCCTAACTCTAACCCTAACTCTAACTCTAACTCTGACTCTGACCCTGACCCTAACCCTAACTCTAACTCTAACCATAACTCTAATCCTTGTCCAAACTAAGTTGTTGATCCACAGTTTCTTCATCTTATTTCAGTCACACATTTACATTAGAAGAATCCCATGATGCACCACCACATGTATGAAATAAAATGATCTTCTGGTCGACTCACTATTTATTTCGTGTCAAACTATTATCAGTAAATTAATGTTAGGTCACGTGACTGAATCCCACCTGGTCCACACACTCAAATACTGTGTTTTATGAATATTGCAGTTTGGACTCTGATACTACCTGAGAGAAAGGTCCTTCAGACAGCGCTCACATACACTGTGGAACAGAAGTCGTTTTCAGATTCCAAAAAGCACAAGTATACCACATATACCACATATACCACATATACTACATATACTGTATGTAGAAATAGTTCATGTCCGTAGCTTGGGGTGAAACATCTGTTTTAGTAGTTGTATGTAGAAATAGTTCATGTCCGTAGCTGTTTTAGTCGTTCTTTGTAGTTCTACCTGCTGATATAATCACGTGATGAATCCAACCAACGTCCTGTCAACAGACTGCTGAGGGACAAACGCAGCAGACACGCCTCCTCACCTGGAACACACATCAGCTGAGGTCATTAAGGTCACATGGAGCTGAACCTGTGCAGATGTGAAGACACATGTTTACCGTTAGTGGTGACGATGGTTTCCCCGTACACACTGGTCATCAGGTCAGTGGGATCCTTTACAAACATGTGGGACTTCTCTGAAACACAAACACAGAGGAACCAAATAGATGCTATCAAACAGTAGCAAAAGCTAACAGCATTACAACACTGTCATCAACTGTTAGCTAAAAGAACTTTTTTTGTCACAGTTTTTATATCCATTATTCATCTTTAGCTTCTGTACACTTTTACACAAACTTTTTGTTTGAGGTTGTGGTTTTGTAGAACATGGTCACCCTAAAATTACTAGTTATGACCAGGTATGTTTACACCAAAATAATATGACAGCGATGAAGATTGATATGGTAAAAACACACAGACAGACAGACATGTCTACTCCACTACATACCACACAGCATCTCCCTCGTTGCCTGGACGGAGCAGATAAAGACCGTGGGTCTGTTCAGCAGCCGGCTCTGGAACACTCTCCCGCCGTGTTTATCCAACTTCAGCAGATAGAAGCTCACCGGGTCCCGGTAAAAGTCCAGGGACTTGTCGCCGAGCAACGTCACGCCAGCGCTCCCCGGTAGTTTTGACATTTTATCAACCTAGAGAATTAAAGGGGGAATGTAGTTACGTTATCGAAAAGCGTTCACTAAAACAAGACCGTGAAACTCAAGGTTAGTCGGGTTCTTACAATTTATTTTATATTAGTTTTACTGAAAGGAAAACTGCAGCAACGAGCTTGTTTTTCTGTATTTTACCGAGTTTACCTGAAGTGTGCGCCAAACAGGAAGTAGTGGTGCATTCAGGCAGTGTCGGAAACTAACCCTTTCTTTGAGCGTCGTCGTCGACATCCAATTACAGCGAGTGTACACAGTGATGAGTAATCAGTTACCACTGACCTGCTGACCAATGAAGTTAGAGGAATTTAAAATAATCCACAGCTCTAACCAGTCATACTGTTAGAAGATTCAAGAGAAAGTTTGATGAATTTTCTCTAGAAACATTGAAACAGTTACAGTGTTTTGTATTCAGCAGCTTATAGCTGCCTTGGAGCAGTGTGTGGGGACGGTGCCGTGCTCAGTGCACCTCAGCGGTAACTTGGCAGCTGGTGGACTTGAACCTCGTAACTTCCAGACCCAATTCCACTTCCTCAACCACCAAGCCACCACTGTATCAATGTTTGTGAAATGAGTGTTAAATGAAGACTTTGTAATTATCTAACATGGATATAAAGGTTAACTTGAAACTAAAATCTGTCCAAGTTATCTGTGTAGCATTAAAATATATTTAATAATATATTTACGAATGTAGTAAATTATACATATCAAACGTTTTTGAACGATATAAAAAATCCATAAAGCTCATATTTATGTTCTTGATATTTATTGTGAGGGCTTTAATGTGCCTTTTATGTTCACGCCACTGGATGGCAGCACATAACAATTTTCTCTCTCTCTCCCTCGCTCCCTCCCTCTCTCCCTCGCTCCCTCTCTCCATCGCTCCCTCCCCCTCTGAGGAGAAAACAGTGACAAAGAAGAGTACAGATGGAAAAACAGAGAACTGCATTTAACCTCAAAACGCCACACGGTAAATAAATCAACACCCTCCCTCCCTCTCTCCCTCGCTCCCTCCCTCTCTCCCTCGCTCCCTCCCCCTCTCGCTCCCTCTCCCTCGCTCCCTCCCCTCTGTCCCTCCACCTCTGTCCCTCCCCCTCTGTCCCTCCCCCTCTGCCTCTCTCCTTTGACAGCAGACCGTCTCCACTCCATTTCTGTTGCCACTCATTTGCAGCTCGTATAAATTGGATCGTTTTGTATTTTTACTTTCTTTTTCTTTTTCTGGAAATGAACCTAACCAACACAAAGAAGTGAAACCTTCGAGGAGAGGGGAGGAGGGGAGGAGAGAGGGGACGAGAGGAGGTGAAGACACCTGTGGAGGTGGAGTAATTTAAAGTTTCATTCATGAGTTGAAGTTACGATTTTACAAAACTAGTTTTATAGCAGTCTTGATGATGTTTTTGTGTCAGAACCTGATTCTATTCATCAAACACTGTTCATTGACTGACATTCAGATGTGAGGTTTTTTCAGATACACTCGTTTTTTGCCTCTGTAAACAGCTTTATATTTTTATTCTTTACTTAATTCTGTAAATAACACTTAAAAATAATATGTCTATTCATCCTTTATTTAACCTATTAATAAATAAATGACCTCAACTATCAAAAAAGATGACTAAATCCTAAATGTATTCCTAAAGAATGTTGTTCAGGTTGTTAAGCTTCTTTATTATTAAGTACCTAAAAAAACGTATCATATATACGTATACGTTTCACAGTTTAAATTATTTAATTATTAATAATTCACACTAAAAAATTAGCTCAAATACTAGCCTGGTTGTTGTGTGAAAATGGCTCAAAGTATTTGTGGCTAACTTTCAAAAGCAATCAATAGAAATAAGGGCTGTTGAAACAACAAATGTTGTTTAATTTGTGAGGATTAATCTGAAGTTTGAAACTGACTGTAGACAACGAGAAAAGAAAGAAATGTGTTCACCGAGGTCAGTAGTGAAGTATTGAATCCACCAACTCGTTTGTTCTGTATTAATAACAGTGTTTGGACTAGTAGTGTGAACTGAAGAAACCTAGTCCGTCCAGTCGACCTCCATGTAACTGTGTTAGACTTGTTACAAATAAACAGGTGTAGAGCAGATACTTCTACCTGCTGGTATTTGTCTGTTGCCATACTCAGGAATGTTGATTAATCCTGATTAATAATTGTTTATTTATAATCAGGATTAATCAACTGGGATTAATGAGATTAAAACTTTAATGACCTGACAGACCTAGGAATAACAACAAGTATATAATGTTTTCTTACATACTGCTATAGTACTCATGGTAGTACTCATGATAACTATTCACTATTATTTATTACGATTTATTATTATTTATGCAATTTGCATTTTCACTGTAAACAAACAAACAAACAAATCTCTTAAATCTACTGTAATTTTTTTAACCATGTTTAAATCTTTAAAAAAATCTAAAGAACCGTATTTTTCGGACCATAAGGCGCACCACATTATAAGGCACATTAAACGAAACAAAACAGTTTAATGTCAGCGAAAGAATTAAGCGGAACAATCAAGCATGCCAGGATCCCTCTCGTCAATATCCGAGTAAGTATCGTTGCTGTTAATTAGCTGTTCAGTGATGATTCCGTCCTTCGTGAAACACTTGAGACTGATACCTTAGCCCAGGCAGCCACGATCCATTGGTAGATAGTGGCGTAACTCGCCCGGCGTTGCCTCCCTGCCTTGGTGACTGTGTGTTCGCCTTCTGTCATCCAATACTTCCACGCAGCTCGCAATTTAACTTTGAACGCCCTGTTAACACCGATATTTAGCGGTTGGAAATATATGGTTAATCCACCATAGAATGATGGCAAGCCCCGAATCAGTTTGCTTCACAATATCGGTGAGATGGGCGCGCATGGAGTAGCAGATTAATAGGGACGGAGATTTGTGGAAAAGGGTAGTGACCTAAGTTGGACACTGGAGGACGCTGTTGTTGTTGTTCGCCCCTCCAGAGTCAGGCGGTTGTCACTATTTTGTTCTGGATGGTCCACCGTATTGTTGTTTTGACGCTGTTCTGTGCGGAAGTTTGGATGTTGTTTTGCAGAGAGAGTGTGTTTTTTTCCTGTATCGATAAAAAAAAGGAGAAATAAAAAGAGTTCTTGACCACGAAAAAAATCGACAGTCATGCGTCTGAGTCGTCCTGCATCGCACCATAGACAACTCCGGTTGTTGGGAGGCACGACGGAACGTTGAGTTACACAACCACTACTGTAACAATTGTTGTTGAGCATCTTCTAACTGTGATAACAGAGTTAAACGTCATTGTTGGCTCCCAGTGTGCTTCAACTGTGGGCCATCATGTGTGATGCGCTGTGTGGTTTTGCTTTATAAAATCTATTCGCGCTCAGTAAGCGCAACCAGAACTAATACATAAGGCGCATCGGGTTATAAGGCGCAATGACGATTTTTGAGAAAATGAAAGGTTTTTAAGTACCCCTTATAGTACGGAAAATAAAGTAAGTTTTATAAAATGTAAATTTAAGATTACTCCAACTTTGTCATAGGTCAGCCCTTAAATGTCATCAGTTAAAGCTACTTGAAACGTCTGTCCAGATTCTACAGATGTTCTCTACTCCTCTTCTTTGTTTCACAGCAAACATTCCAAGACGGCCTTCACGATTCACTTCAAATTAGTGTGAATGTGAGTGTGAATGGTTGTTGTCACTATATTACTGTATAAGATAAGGGGTGTAACCCCACCCTCACCCACTAACTCAGGGGTCTCAAATTCAAATGAGCTGAAGTCCACTATTGTATACTGGTATATCCCTGGTATATCACTGGTATAAGTACATGACTAAAAAACCCTGGTATTAAGTGCAGTAAGTGCTGTCTCCCCTCATTGGCTGACATGAATAGAACCTGATGTGGTGTTTTGTGGTTGAATCCCACCCATGTTGTGGGCTCTAAACCCATCTCTCTCTTACTCAGCTTCTTTTACCTTAAGGTTTTTACAACCAAAACTCCAGGGATTAGTTGTGTTACCATTTACTAGATGAACTTTTTCCGAATCATTGAATTATGGCGGTCCAACCAACTGCTGTCAGGAAACTCCTCCTGCTGGATTTCTAAGGACTTTGAAAATGCTTGTAAATTGCAGGTCTATTTCTAGGGAACTGACAAATTTGACTCTTAAAATGAAATACTGTGAAGCTGTGTATTAGTCACTGATAAACTGATAACATGTATAAAGATAACCAAAACGAGATTAGCTAAAATGTCACTGAACTAACATTAAGCTCACTGGCTCATTAAGATCATTAAGCTAGCAAAAATAACTTAGTGATGAGTAATAAAAGCATTCCCAGGCTTGCCTTACAGGCCGATTAAAATGACCGGAGGGCCCAGATCCAACCCATTGATAGCTGATGTTGCCTCCTAGTGAAACGACAGTAGCAGCAGTGGCACTCAGCTAATTTGAGTTTGAGAATGAGATTCTATCCATCATCCATCTATCTATCATCCATCTATCTATCTATCCATCTATCTATCATCCATCTATCCATCATCCATCTATCATCCATCCATCTATTCATCCATCTGTCCATCGTCCAGCCATCCATCATCCATCCATCCATCTATTCAACCATCCATCCATTTATCATCCATCCATCTATCATCCATCCATTTATCATCCATCCGTCCATCTATCCATCTATCCATCCATCCATCCATCTATCCATCCATCCGTCCATACATCCATCCATCCATCCGTCCATCCATCTATTCAACCATCCATTCATCTATCAGTTGGTTTGTGTTATTGATGATGTTGTTCTGTTGTTCGGAAAGAATTAAACTGCAGTAATAAATAGAGGTTGAAAACCTCTCTTGGCCCGTTCTCGCTGACTGCTCTAAAAACACAATCTCCCTTTTTATCTTGTCCAAATATGGTGTTTTTCAGATGGAAAGAGGACGATGTCTCCAGACTTCATGTTCAGCTGCTTCTTAAACACATTGACTTTGTTCAAAAATCCTCCAGATTAACTGTTCTGTTTGTGCAGAGCTGATTCTGAAATAACCCAGTCCACTAGGATCTGGCAGAACAACAAAGTATTCCTGGACACTACTCTGTGATTTCATCACAGTTTTACTTCAGAAACGCAGTAGTTACAATAGTAGGACATGGACGTAGCCATCCAGTTCTAAAACTGTTCAGATTTATAGCAAGTGGGCAAAAAGTTCAGATTCTGTTTTACAAATTAAAAAGATAAGGTTGATTTAAAACTACTGAAATCCAGGTTAGAAAAGTTGCTTGTTGTTGTTGCTCTACTGTAGATCAGGTAAGTTGCTAAGCAGGGGTTGAAACATGAAACCATTATACACACTCCACTGCTGCCACTGTCATTTGATTGGAGAGTGGGGGGGGGGCATCAGTGTTTATATGTTCAATAAAAAATATAGGGAACCAGCAGAGTTGTTGACGTACAGTGGTGACCAATAGGCAATCCTTTCTGACCCACCTTAAAAAAAAACAAATTACTTAATTTTCTCAACATCTTAAAACATTCAAATATATAAAATTCTGTGGCACTTTGGCTCAGAGGCAACGTCATTGGTATAGAACCCCAGGGTTCACCTGCTGGGTTAGATTGAAACCCAGTTAGGGAAGTTAGCGCCTTCTAGTGGACTCACCACTTTCAGGAAGGTTCACGAGGGGCTGGTACGGTGCATCTTCTTAAACACACATTATAACGTAAATAAAAACTTTACACACTGTCTGGATAACATAGATTTCAGGCTTTGCTTTTATTTTGTGCCAGTACTTAGCAACAGATTTGTTGTTGAGGAAACAAAGAAACCAATAATACATTGCCATTAGCAGTGGTGTGTTATCTGTTCACTTCATATTCAGAGCAATCAAAGCTGGTGTTGTGAAACTTGGTGTTCGTTCTGTTTCAGTTTGGGCTTACCTATAGTTCCGGAATAATATTTCCTGACGGTAATATACTTTAAACTAGACATGAAGCTAGCGTTACATGTCCAATATCAGTTGTAACCCTAGCCCTGACCCATTTGTTGACAGTTTCTGTGGCTTAGTGTTAGCCCAAAGCTAACATCTGCTAACATAGCACGCCACGACCTGAAACAGCTCTGCTAACAACACAGCTGAAGAAAAACAAATCCTTGTTTTTAGCCCAGTTAAATTAGATTAACTTTGTTGTTCAGAATGGCCCTGTGGTTCCCCCCTGTGGTCACCCTTACTCTACAGATATTAAACACAGAACTTTCATTGATCACTGTAAAATCCTTCCTAGCTAACAACATGTTAGCATCAGCTTGTAAGTGTGAGGTTCCACCCGCGGTCTCCGAAACCGAATGTGTGAAAAAATGGTTTTCACAGCTTTAAATATAAAAAAATGTATGTCATCACAGGTGATAAAGTATTACTATTAATATAATAAATATAATATAATATGTTCGTGTCATCTTTGTGTATCAGTCAATATGACACAAATACAGTTGTATTTGAAAAAATAAAATACTTTAGTTAGAATTATGACTCAAGCTCCCTCTCTCTGTCTCTCTATCTCGCTCGCTCTCCCCCTCTCTGTCTCCATTTTTATTCCATTTTAAGATAATGGGGTTTTTTTCATTCCTTTAAAGAGACTGATGTGTAAATAACAGATGAGTAGGAGGGCAGTGAGGAAGATGACGAAGGTGATGACGATGATGAAGTGTGTGTGTGAGAGAGAGAGAGGAGAGTCCTCTCTTTACCATTTCAACTGCAGTAATCAGTGATTTTCTATTGTCAAGCTGAACTGTTGTGTATAATCGCTGTTATTTTTCTCTAATATTGGCACATTCCTTCAAGGATCTTTCACTAGTGTTATCACAATCACAGAGAAGTGTTGTTAAAGACATCAGGCTAGAATTCAGACCAAAGATCAATGACAACCACCAGTTTACTGCAAAGAAAAGATCTAACAGCAAAACATTAGCCAATAATAAAATGGTGACGTCACACAGAACAGACAAAAAAAAGTAAAGACATTTTCTTAGCTTTTACACAAATCTTTAAAGCAGCTTCACCCAGAAATAGCAAAAAATGTTAAACAATAAGATTAAATATATTTATTTAATATTTTTACAATATTGGATAGATAAGCATAGTAAATGATAAAAAAAACTAGCTATACATATAGCCTCAGTTAGCTGAATTACTTGACAAAGTCACAGCCCAGTCTGTTGGTTTCCATTATCAACAACAAATACATCAAATTCAGATCAAGTAGAACCAGAGCTAAAAGTTTTATTAAAAACTTTTTTTAAAAAGTAGCTAATATTTAGCCATCCTTTCAATAAAGGTTAGCCTGTAAACAGCTAGTTAGGTAACGAAAGCCTGAAGTCACAGAGGTCAAATTTACAGTAGAAATACCAGCAGGGTATTGGTCAGTTTTTCCAGTTTGTTTCCTTTCATGGTGGTACTATATATCTGATCATCTGATTGGAGGTTGATGAGGTAGTGTGTATATGGCCCAGAGGTAGTGACACCATTGAACCTGTATGTGGTGCACATGTCTCAGAGAAAGTACTACTATGGTATGTACTACTCCAGAGTGAAGTACAGTAAAGCTCGAGTTTAATCTGTCAGACATTTTAAATGTTGACCCTGTTGACCCCCGGTCCTGGCCAACAAACCAAACCAATGTAAACATCACTGGTAATGTAGGCCCTAACCTACATGGCTTTCACACAGACAGTAAACGGTGACCTCTGTACAGGAAGTGAGGTGTTGACGCTGGGCTGTGATAAAACACAGAGCTGAAGCAGACACTGCATTTTAATAGGTGCTTAAAACTGATAAGATGTCTACAGCGTAGTACAGATGAGCGCCCCCTGCTGCTCATCATTTACAGATCCAGGAAACCAGGTTCCCCAGGTTCTCATTAATTCTGTCAACAACTTCTTCGTGACTTTATATGGTCCTTCACAGACAGAGAACAATCTTTCACCCAGTACATCTAACCAATCAAGGGCATTGGCTCGATCCGATACTCAGGACCTTCACAGTTCAAGATTGGTCAAAATGTAAGGCTCAAACACTGAAGAAAAATCTATAGCCTGTCTGATCCGATACCTAAGGTCAAACGTTCAACTTAACTTCACGGTACATGCCGGAAACAACACGGCAGCTCACGTCATACTGGATGAGAAAAGAAGGTATCGGATTGATATCTGCAAATACTTCAGGTTACAGTATTAGTATCTGAGATGAAAAAGTTGCATCGAGCCATCCCTAATTGTACAGTGAGTATATGTATACAATATATACTGTATATATATATATATACTGTATATAATCAGTGTAAAGACTTGTTTTGTTCTTCAGGAGCTCCAGTCCATTAGAGCTGGACATAAACACAACAACTGATGACCTGTTTACACAGTGGAATCATTCTCTCAGATAAAAACAAATCATTACTGCATTCAAATAAACAAAGAAATACTACAGCGTGATAAGAGTCTTAGTACGAATACTGCTAAGGAAAATATCCAGAGTCTGAGATAACATAAAAAGACCTGAGGTCAATGTTCCACACGTTACTTCTGCTCTCATTACCCAAGGCTGTGGTTAGTAATAATCAACATGTTTACCTAATTTACCAAGTTAAATATGGGCTGCAGGTCCATGGACTGACCTTCAACAAGGACAATGAAGACCTGCAGACGTTCCACCAGTCCCAGAGGAGCAGCGCTCTCTGACCTCCTTTGTCCAGGGAAAAAGAAAAGAGGATTTCACTCCTGGCACTCAGTGGTACTTTGGACTGTTGTTTTGTACTTACGACTGTATTGTTATTGTGTTACTCAGATTGAGTTCCCCATAGATGGGAATCTGCCTCACAAATATGAGACTTTTTCAAACTACAATTGAGAAAATTCTATGAATTATGTGTGTGTGTGTCCAGGGTGAGGTCATGGGGTGATGAGGACAACCCTCCGCTTTACTGCTAATGACTAGTGATGGCCACAGCATCACCTCAACAGTAAGTGATAAATCGAATCCCTGATACAGTGAACTGTAATCCCAGAAATATAGAAATATAAAATGTCACATTTGTGGTTCTTTAATTATAGAGTCTTATCTTTTTTACTGACTTTTGTTGGAATGACAGCTACAGCAGCATGTTGATGTGAGCGATCAGGATTGATTGATTGATTTTGTGCCATCTTATGACATCATCAGTAGCAGAGCAGTACTATGATGGAAAGGTAATTGAGTTTTTGTACATTTTCAGAAAATGCACATGGAGCGCACTCTGTTGGCCAATGTAGAAGCTACTGCAGATATGCTAATGTCAAAAAGAATGGTCTTTTAACCCCAAGAATTAAGTTTGCATCTCAAGTAACCTGGTGGTTGGCACTGGTACTGCACCTAGGGCTACTACCTTTGTGATTGTCTCTTTAACAGGCTGAGTTAAATATCCCTTTCAATTGACCTTTAAGGTTCATTTGATCTACATTTTATTGTACTGTCTTCCCACAAGAGTGAGGCTTGTTCTTCTGTCAAAGGAAGCAAAGACAGTATCGTTTGAAGAGAGTCGATTTAATTGACAGAATGTTTTGTTGTCCTCTGCAGGTCTTTGGATGACATCATAAAAACAGTACTGGAAGATCATCATCTTCAGCAGCAGCAGCAGCAGCAGCAGCAGCAGGAGTTTCTCAGCTCACTGGAGACAGTTGTCCTCACCATCTTCCTCTCAATCATTATTATCATGACAGTCTTCGGAAACCTGCTGGTCATGGTGGCACTTTGCAAAGACAGACATCTGAGGTCAGTGGTGTGGACAGCTGTTGTCACTGTTAGACTCTTCAGTCATCGTCAGTTCCTCCACCTACAAACTAACGAACTAACTAACTAACTAACTAACTAACTAACTAACTAACTAACTAACTAACTAACTAACTAACTAACTAACTAACTAACTAACTAACTAACTAACTAACTAACTAACTAACTAACTAACTAACTAACTAACTAACTAACTAACTAACTAAGTAACTAACTAACACTAACAACCACACCTCATCTCATTCTAAAAGTCAGGTTCGCAGCAGCCTCACACTCACCTCACTTCCACTCCACTTCCACACAAGATGTTTAAAGAGAAAATCTTGTCTTTATTTTGTAACTGCATCCTGCCGATACTGCAAAGGAGTAACAAATATTTTGCTTTGTTTAGGAAGAAGAAAACAAACTACTTCATCGTGTCTCTGGCGTTTGCCGATTTGCTAGTTGCTGTGGTGGTGATGCCCTTTGCTGCTGTTGAGTTGACCACGGGTCAGTGGAGATACGGACAGATCTTCTGCCTGGTGCGTACGTCGCTGGACGTCCTGTTGACAACAGCGTCCATCCTGCACCTCTGCTGCATCGCACTGGACAGGTGTGTGCGTTCCTACGTGTGTTTGTGTGATCAATGAGGACAGGGATTTGAACCATTGTGATACTCTCTTCAGCACTGAAGTATTGACAGAGCGTAAATATACCAAGACTCCTGCCAATAAAGAAAGAGAATAGAAAAATAATCAAATACTCAAATATCCATCCATTTTCATCCGCTTATCCGTTACTGGGTCGCGGGGGTGGCAGAATCACACTGCACCGTACCAACCCCCCCCAAACCTTCCTACAGGTGGTGAGTCCACTGGAAGGTACCAACCGCCCTGACCGGGATTCAAACTTGCCCAGGACAGAGACATTGGCTCAGGGTGAAAGTGCCATATACTCAAATATATTTATTTTAATTTTGGATTTGCTTGGCTCATTCAACTACATTCTTTTCGGAAATGTCACAAAGACCAATAAGGTTTCCCTAAAATCATGCGATGGACCTTCAACAACAGAAATATGTTTATACAGAATACATTGGTATTAAAAACAGCTGTTTTATTTGAACTTAGTACTAACTAGTTCTACACTAGTTCTCTATTTACCAGTTCCTAATCACCTGAGGACAAAACTTTACTGTGAAAATAAATTGTATTTCAGCCTTGAGGATCAACACAAACCTGAACGGACACTACTACAACAACACACACTACAGTACTACAACAACACACACTACTACAACAACACACACTACTACAACAACACACACTACAGTACTACAACAACACACGCACACAAAAAGACCACCAAAAAGTGTGTACTACACAAGACAACAACAAAACTTCTTTGTTGTTTTGGTGAAGAACGTACTCCAGTGAGAGTTCAGTACTGCAGTAGTGATTGTGTGCATCTCCATTGGTGTGTGTTTTCCAGATACTACGCCATCTGCTGCCAGCCGTTGGTCTACAGCCATAAGATGACCCCGGTGAGAGTGGCAGTCATGCTGGGCAGCTGCTGGATCATCCCCACCTTCATCTCCTTCTTACCCATCATGCAAAACTGGAACGCCATCGGCATCGAGGACATTGTGAGTGTGTTTGAAGTTCAACACTCTTCAAACTCAAACTCTGTAACATCAATCGTGGAGTCGTTGAGGTCTTCTTCTTAAACAAATATAAATGTACAGTAGGTATGTATTCCTCCCTGAGGTCAATATATATATACATACATACATACATATATACAGTGTATATAGTATATATATATGACCTCAGTTAGGAAGAATATAAAAGACACAACCTAATATTCCTTGTTGATGTCCTGAGTGGTGACATGGTGATGCAGTGAGAGCTGGCAGCAGCATCGGTGTTAAAACAAAGTAGCCAATCACAACAAATGTTAGCCACAAATAAATGATCAAAAATTATACAAATAAGTTAAAGTAAAATAGCAGCTGATAAAAAATTAAAAAAAGAGTAATATCACTAAAAGTTGGTTAGAAAAGTAAAATAGCAGCTGATAAAAAATTTAAAAAAAGTTGGTTAGGAATAGTTAAAGGTGAGTTAGAACTGTAGTTAAACCAAAAGTTAGCTGGTCGTTAAAATATTGTCATCCATATCAGTGATAAAAATATATAACTTTATAACTAACAATACAGTACTTTTCCAATGAGCCAATGTTAATAGTTCGTTTAAAAGAAAACAACCAGCACGCCTAAAAAAAATCCACCTCTCCCAGTCAGAAAAATGAAATAAACCTCCTTTGTTCTACGGCCTTATTAGTTTTCCATCACTTCCTGAAGGGAACTCCAGTGGGATACAGTCCAATACAGTTCTATGGGTCTAGTTTTGTCTAGTTTTGTCTGCAGTTTCTTTTTGAAAAAAAACCTTTTGTCCCACTCAGATTGAAGAGAGGCGAGCGTTGACGGGAGGATCCAACGACACCAGCTGTGTGTTCCTGGTGAACCAGCCTTATGCCCTCATCTGTTCGGCTGTAGCCTTCTACGTACCGCTGGCCCTCATGGTCCTGGCGTACCAGCGTATCTACGTGACTGCCACGACCCACGCCAGACAGATCGAGACGTTGCAGCGCGCCGGCTCTGCTCCTGCGTGTGGAACGGCACGGGCCGTCACCGTGAGATCATCTACTTCTTCAGATCCAACAGAACTCTACCGGCCGAGGACAAGAGCAGGTTCTCCGTCCACAGACCAGGCTGCTGTTGTCAACAGCCGCATGAGGGTCGAGACTAAGGCGGCAAAGACGCTAGCAGTTATTATGGGCTGTTTCTGTCTGTGTTGGGCCCCGTTCTTCATCACTAACGTGGTGGACCCCTTCATTCACTACTCAGTGCCCTGGCAGCTGTGGACCGCCTGGCTGTGGCTGGGCTACATCAACTCAGGGTTGAACCCTTTCCTCTACGCCTTCCTTAACCGAGCGTTTCGAAGGGCCTTTCTGATGATCCTTTGTTGTGGAGATGAAAGGTACTCTCGTCAGGGGAGCTGCTCCTACAGACAAACCCACGGATCGCTCAACGGCACCTCCATGGCATTGAGGTAAGAACACACACACATACACTTGTCTATATCTGCAACCATCAGAGAAGATCTGTCTTTGTCTTCAGGAGTGGACCAACACCAGCAGTCAGAGTCCAGTCTGACAGAGTTAGAGGACAGTGGCAGAGGCCAGTGGGAGAGGACAGTATAGAGGACAGTGGTAGAGGACAGTGGTAGAGGACAGTGGTAGAGAACAGAAGTAGAGGACAGTATAGAGGACACTGGTAGAGGACAGTATAGAGGACAGTGGTAGAGGACAGTGGAAGAGGACAGTAGTAGAAAACAGAGGTAGAGGACAGTATAGAGGACAGTATAGAGGACAGTGGTAGAGGACAGTGGTAGAGGACAGTGGTAGAGAACAGAAGTAGAGGACAGTATAGAGGACAGTGGTAGAGGACAGAGGTAGAGGACAGTATAGAGGACAGTGGTAGAGGACAGAGGTAGAGGACAGTATAGAGGACAGTATAGAGGACAGTGGTAGAGGACAGTGGAAGAGGACAGTAGTAGAAAACAGAGGTAGAGGACAGTATAGAGGACAGTATAGAGGACAGTGGTAGAGAACAGAGGTAGAGGACAGTATAGAGGACAGTATAGAGGACAGTGGTAGAGAACAGTATAGAGGACAATGGGAGAGAACAGAGGTAGAGGACAGTATAGAGGACAGTATAGAGGACAGTGGTAGAGGACAGTGGAAGAGGACAGTAGTAGAAAACAGAGGTAGAGGACAGTATAGAGGACAGTATAGAGGACAGTGGGAGAGGACAGTGGTAGAGAACAGAAGTAGAGGACAGTATAGAGGACAGTGGTAGAGAACAGTATAGAGGACAATGGTAGAGAACAGAGGTAGAGGACAGTATAGAGGACAGTGTTAGAGGACAAACAACTGTCATAGACCAGATGCAGGTTTATCAAAGTAGGTCTCAAATATAAGAGGCGTCATGTTTGTTCTAGACACAGCAGATAGATGGAGCTGCTGCGTTCATCTGTTGCCAAGTAAATGTAAATGTATTATTATTACCATTGGCTGAATTATTGACTGTATGAACAATAACAAAGTCAGGTTGTGGTTCATCATAGAAATAACATCATAATGTAATGGTCACATCAGTTATTTAACGTTCAGCGTTCCATAAGAATGATGTCATAAACCAGTCTAATCATCTATCGGTCATAAATCTAATCTAATGTAATCCATATGTGGACATACTTGTGGATGGGTTTTCAAAAACATCTGGATTGTTTATGAACTTTATCCTAAACTGTGAAGCAGAACAGTAATGATGAGCAGCTGGGGCTGTGAGAACAGAAATGTGGCGGCACTTGATATTTAGTTAACCAGGTCAACATCCAAGTCAGTTACATTGTCTTTTTCATTGAGTCTCTGTTGGTTTTTACCTAAAAATGTCAAAATCATCAAGTGCTTTAGACATTTTCTTAATCCACATAAATGAATTGGATTTTAAAGCCAAAAAAACCCCCACAAACATGAGCTCTCCACATAAATGAATTGGATTTTAAAGCTAAAAAAACCCCACAAACATGAGCTCCAATTTTCCCCAAGGGTTTCCTTGATCCTTACTATGGTCTATGGCAGAGGTTTGTCTTGCCAACAGCGGGTTGGTGGACCAATATTGGTCAAAAATATCTGGCATACCATTTTTTTTTAAAAACTATAATTTTAGTATAAATTTCAATCATTATTAATATTATTATGAATATAACTTACAGGGCTAGGGTTAGATTACAGTCTTGGTAGGTTATGTGTAGGGATGGCCGATAATATCGGGCGACCAATATTATCATGACCAATATTAGCATAATTATGTAATATCTGTAAGCATCGATACCGTTTTTTCTTTTGCTGAAACCCCGATAACGCAATGCCTGGGTCTCATGAAATGATGTGTGCTCTAAAAATAGTTCAATGCCCCGACAGACCAATCCCTCACTCCCCCTCCCCCTCCCATACCCATAACTGTTAACTCCTTCATAATACATGAACAGAGAACATTAAATAAAAAGCCTCTAGTCACTAGATGGCAGCATTGTAGCTTATGTTATTCATCTATATTTATAAACAGGTGATTGTATTCAGATACTGGTGCAGCAACAGATAAATAAATAACATTTACCAGGAGCTCAATAGTATTTTAATTTTGGGGAGGTGGGGGTGGAATAGGAGGCGAAGGAGGAGGAGGCGAAGGAGGAGGAGCCTCTTGTACAGTATGACCCTGGAAATGACAGATCTTTACTCTGACAGTTGACACCTGTCTGTGATTGGAGTCAACAAAGGTGATCTGTTGTGTTCACGTCTGATCTCGGCTGTGACTGTTGTGTAAACACACACTCACACATGCACATGCACACTGATGTTACTGTGTGGCTTCGTTAAAAAGAATCAGGACCAAAAATAGTTACAGGCATCAACTAGTCATCCAACAGGCTGGATGAGCAGTGAAACGTCTTGAAGAAACCTCCGTCCAGTCGACCTCCGTGGAACTATTTTTGGAGACGATGACCTGGAGGACTGAGAACCTAGAACCTGGAACTGAGCTGATCCAGAGTCAGGAAAGTCCAAGTGACAAAGACACACTGATTTGTTAGTACAAAAATGACACAAGGATCTTCCTGCGTCCAGTACCGATGTGATCAGTGTCATCATAATCCATGAAGGAACTACAGAGAGAAATAAATATTTGAAAAAGGAAGGAATGGAAAGTGAACTACTTGTCATTGTGACACAGCACACTGCACCACTGCACCACTGCACACAACCAAATGTGACGTCTGTTTTTAACCCATCACCACAGTCAGCAGGGGGCAGCAGGGGGCAGCTTCAAGGGCCTGGGGAGCAGTGAGTGTTGACGGTGCCATGCTCAGAGCACCTAAGTGGTAACTTGGTGGACTCGAACCTGAAGCCTTCTGGACCCAAGATCGCTTCCTTTACCACTAAAACACCACTGCCAAAAAAAAAGAATGAAACTTAAAAAAACTATCAGACAAGATAAACATTTTAATTCTTTTTTTTTTTAGGTTTATTTTTTATTTTTCCTAACATTTGAGTGAAGTTCTAAATGCTGTTAAGAAAACAGTGTAAAACATTCCTAGTTCTTCTTGGCCAACATTACAGGACAACATCATCTTAGGTTTCAGTGTCCAGGACAATAATCCACCACAGAGCTGAGATCCAAAGATCCTCTGACTGAGCGTCCGCCTCCAGCTGCTCTCTTCCTTTTTTCTAGTGTGAATTTCTTCACATCATCTTCGTACAAACACTTCACACAAACATTAGTGTGAAACATTTGTGTTGGTTCTGTTATAGACTGAATAAAAACCCCTTTTAGCTCATTTGACTACATGGCAAAACATTTTCAATGAAGAGGAAAGAAACAAATCTGAAACAAACAGGAAACTGTGCCACATCCTGTCATGAGAAAACCTCAGTTCCATCTGAAGCAGCTGGTCCTCAGCCAAAGGTCCCGCAGCAACACTTCACCTCAGATGATCGACTGCCAGGTCCTGGTTCTACCTCACGGTGGTAAAAGACTAGGTTTGGACCTTTGTGTCTGATCTGCTGCCAGACCTTCACTGACGGAGCTTGGAGGTCAAACACTGTTGTGTTTTCCCACCGTCTCTCTCCTGACGTTGGCCTACATCTGTGGGATACACAGTAGACTGTAAGTAAGAAAAGGATTCACTTAGTGTCA
>NC_024320.1:25778923-25783865 GCF_000523025.1 Cynoglossus semilaevis
AATGCCAAGTCCAATATGAAAAAGAAATTCAAATCCATCATTTGTCCCACGATGGGTAATTCACGGTGAGAGTCTTTGCAATGACCACAGGCTGCCACACGGGGGATATTAGGGGTATGTGGTTTCTCTGGAGCTCAAACCTGGGATACTTGGCATTTTAGGCAGATGTGTAAGGCAGGCATGATACCCACTAACCACGGAACCACCACTGACCTGCCAATATTAGGGTCTGTTGAGAAAGCTCTAAAACAAACCCAAACAATGATGGGTTTCTTTCCAATCAGCATCATCGTTCCCACTTAGCAGCCAGCTAGCACGGCTAGTCAGAAAACAAAGATCTGTTTTTGTGTGAGGGGAACAGACCAGAAGAAAAAAAAGAACCAACATGTTTGAATATTTCTCAGCTGTGTGACGTGTTTGTTTACCTGCCGAACTGTCGCCCTGCTGTGCAAGAGTTAGCTAGCTGCAGCTAGCTTTGTTGTTTAGTTAAATCATAGTGTGTGAATCAAACAGTTGTTGGATCCAAGGTCAGTCTTTGATGGTGCACTACATGGGCCCTTAACCCCTAGTCTGGGGACCGGTGCCGGTCTGTGGGTCATTTGGTCCCGGGTTGCAGTCGGACACAGTATACAGTCATATCCCTTTACTTCTTTCATTAAAGTATAATCTGGCAATGTTTCAAAACGACAGGTTAAAGGTCGTTCAGTCTCCAATACTCAGGAAAAAGTCGAAACATTTCCTACAATGGTGACACTGTGGTCCACAGTAACAGCTGATACCAGCTGATACCAGCTGATACCAGCTGACCGGTCCTTGGTACAAAGAATGTTGGGGACGGCTGGTGTAAAGTACTACAAGTACTTTACAATCTGTAAAGACTGTGACAGTGGTGTAGACCGACGGCGGTTCTACAGAGTAGACGTCTGCACTCAGTCTTAGAAGCACAAACTGGACAAAAGACAGAGAAATAATTATCTTCTGCCTGATGGGGGCGATGGAGGAGTGAGTCCATCTTTGTGGCTCTGATATTAAATTTGACAGGATCAGGTTGAGGAATGTCGACTCAGCCGTTTTCATTCTTCTGATCTGGTCTTCACAGATGATTTGAATTCCAGTAGCCTCGCGTTGCCATGACAACATTAAATATGACTTCAGTGCCGTGTGTTTAGCTGTCTGTGTGTCGGGGTTTATAGGCTGTAAAATAGACAGATCCGTTTCAGAAAGTCAGTTCGGAGTCCAGACACCAGGGAACTCTTTGGTTCCACGCCAGCTGGGACAAAGGAATATTTATATATATATTTGTGGTACTAATAAACAACGGTGGTATTCATAACTCACTCTAGTCAAACACACAGTCAACTTTTTCCTCTGATTTTTCTTCTTTTTTTTTTTTTGGAGTTGACTGACGAGAGAACCGCTCGTTAACCGTTCGTCAAACGCTCGTTAACCGTTCATCAACTTCTCGCTAACCGTTTGTTAACTGTTCATCGACTGTCCGTCAAGTGCACTTCTGTCGCATTTTTTCCTTCTTTTTTGTTGTTAAATTGTTTTTCCAGGTTTATTATTCTCTAAGGCAATGGTTCTCAAACTGTGGTAACCAAGCGCTCTCTAGTGGTATGCGGGGAAAATTCATCAGTTCACATTTACATTTTCAATTAAATAAATCTGAAACATACCTTTTAGAAAACACGTGTAATGAAACAGTGAAGTCAAGGTTCTTTATTGTCATTAGGAAGAACCAAATGAGTTCATGTACGTGACTCTATATCTATTGTAGGCTGATCTACCCAATGCTATCACAATATACATTCTTCAAATAGTGGTCCCAGGGCCATACGTAGCCTAGCAATATGCAATCCCACAATGCATCACTTGTGTGTTAGCAGTTAAAAAAATCTGTTTAACCTTGTACGAAATGACAATTACTTTTGTGGGTTTTTTTTTTTTGTTTCTTAAACTCCACAGTGATGTGTTTATTAAGGAGAACTGTGATGTCAATAAACTAACTAACTAACCCTAACTAACCCCAACCCTGTTCACAGTTAGTTCACCTAAAGTATTGGAACAGGGTTTGACTTTATCTTATCTGGACTTATCTTGTCTCATTTCCTTTTCTGGCCTCAGGGGTCATGTGTGTGACCTTTGAAGAGGGTCGAAAATCCTGGGTTAAGAAACCTTGGATGAAGTCATGATGTTTTCCTCACTCATCAGAACTTTTTACTGTAAAACGCTTTGTTTTTCTTAGTAGTTTTTGAGAGTTTAACTTATTATTTTCTTTTGGAAATATTTATGTATGTCTGTTCAGTGATTATTCATCCACAGTTAGAGACGTTTTTATCACCTCTTGTTCTTGGACTGTGTTTCGTGATCGTGTGAACGTTCAGTCTGAGACCAGCTGTGACTGGAACGTCTGACTCCTTCTTTGAGTCAGTTTGATAGTTAGATATTTTTGATTTGTATTTTATTGATGTATTCACCCATTTACAGAGACAAAAAAGGAAAAAACATCAGCAAATGACAGGATCATTGTAAAAGTGACATATATTGTTAATATACAGCATATATATGCATGTATATATTTTATTATATATATCTAATTATATACCAATATTAACTAATTTAGTAATGACATGTCACTTTTAAATGTTCCAGTTCTGTCCATTTGTACAAATGTATATGCATATATTTAGACATATATAAATGTATATACACATACATACATTTGTATGTATGTGTATATACATATATCATAAATGTCACCAACTCTGTGAGGCTGTTTTTGAAGTCATAATAATTCCATCAGTTGGATTCACATATAAAAACACGTACATCTCACGTACGACTCTTCTAAAACGTCTTAACATGCGTTTAAATTCGCCGTTAGCGGGTATCCTAACCGCTACACGCTGCTTTCCACAAAGGTCAGGCAGAAGTCAATAAAGAAGGAAATGGTTCATTGGTCACATTGGAAAAACCAAGCCTGGACTTCCTGCCTCTTCCTCTCTACTTCCTGTCTGAAAACAACCAGATAATAGAGAAATGTGATCGTTCCACATCCACAGAAAGATGTTAGCATTAGCACAGACGTGGAATAGAAACAGTTCCAGTGTCTGCTGTGCCTCTCTGTGAAACTGTGAAATAGATGAGGAAAACTGGAGCGGATGCAAGGAGTTGATGATGAAGCAGGGAATATGAGCGGAGCAGACCACCTAACTAACTAACTAACTAACTAACTAAAAAAGAAAGACTACCTAACTAACTAACTAACTAAAAAAGAAAGACCACCTAACTAACTAACTAACTAACTAACTAACTAAAAAAAAAAGACTACCTAACTAACTAACTAACTATCTAACTAACTAACTAACTAACTAAAAAAAAAAGACTACCTAACTAACTAACTAACTATCTAACTAACTAACTAACTAACTAAAAAAAAAAGACTACCTAACTAACTAACTAACTAACTAACTAACGAACTAACTAACTAAAAAAGAAAGACTACCTAACTAACTAACTAACTAAAAAAGAAAGACTCCCTACCTAACTAACTAACTAACTAACTAAAAAAAAAAGACTACCTAACTAACTAACTAACTAAAAAAGAAAGACTAACTAACTAACTAACTAACTAACTAACGAACTAACTAACTAAAAAAGAAAGACTAGATAACTAACTAACTAACTAAAAAAGAAAGACTCCCTACCTAACTAACTAACTAACTAACTAACTAACAAACTAACTAAAAAAGAAAGACCACCTAACTAACTAACTAACTAACTAACTAACTGGGGATGGAACATATGAACAGTATAAAAAGTACTTTTTTTGAACTGTGACAGTTCCTGGACAGACAGTGAGACAGTGAGACAGTGAGACAGTGAGACAGTGGAGGGACAACTGTCAGTCTTCAGCTCCAGTATTGCAGTAAACTTGAAGTTAACTTTATGAAAATATTATAGTAAAAACAAAGTATTTTGATACAAACTTTAGAATGTTCTTCATCTATTTGTGGCTGTGATGATGAAGATGATGATGACGATAATGATGAAGATCTACTGTATTTATAACTCAACTCTTATTTAATTTATATTTTTGTCTATATGAAATATGTGTATTTGTAGTGTATGTATATGTGTATATGTGTGTGTGTGTGTATTACTGCAGACACATCATTTTTAGTAACATTTACTCTTGTAGCATATGTTTAGCTACTCCAGCTAGCATTAACACATCTGGCCAACTCGAGTTTAACTTTCTGAACTAGTTCTTTCTAGATCTCTAAATACCCTGGTCAGTTGTTAACCAGCTGTTAACCAGCTTTAGTTTCATCACTTTTATCTAAATTCAAATGTTGAATCTGATCCTTGATCTGTTTCAAAGTTCACTCCAGTTTTTGTCTTTTCAGGCTGTCCTTCCTGCCCAATCAGAGCTACAGTGACCACGGACAGACCGTTCTGGCCAATGAGCAGGAGTCACATGATTCCCTTGGAAAACAGTGAAGAAGAATTTCCTTGGAAACAGACTGTGGTTCTGTTTAGTTCTGTTCTCTTAAAGTTCTCCATCCATTCACATCCAGACCACAGTCAGAACATAGATATAGACCTGTCAGACCTGCTGCTCAGTCTTCAGCCAGGAACAATGAAGAACAAGCCTGAAACAGCACTGCTGGAAACATCAGTACTAGTGGGGGTTTTCAGGTTGTTTTTCCACGGTGGAGAAAATCTCTTCAAAATATGTTTTATTTCCAACATTCTATGTCACGGATTCAAGTTTGTTTTTTTAAATGAAATCTGTCGCATCTCTGCAAGTAATCCTGCACCTATTTATTTTAAACACTAGAGGGCAGAAATGCTCAGCAGCAAATTTTCCCTGCACCAAACGTGGCGGATTTTTTCTGCGAAAGAGGGTGTCCGTGAAGACACTAGAGAGTGGGGGGGG
>NC_024320.1:25784209-25799762 GCF_000523025.1 Cynoglossus semilaevis
GTGAGCAAAGAATAAACACTAACGCGCGCACACACACACACACACACACACACACACACACACACACACCAGTGGTTACTGTGGGATGACCTGGTCTTGTCGGGCCTGAGTTGTTTTAAATAAAGATCTTTGAAACAAACTGAAGCAGAAATGTTCTGTAGAAAGAGTATCAGCAGCTCAAGCTAATGTTAGCTACAACAGTTCAGTATGACACCGAGGCTATCGGTAGCTACCACAGTCCTTCCAGAGCTAACGTTAGCCACCACAGTCCTTCCAGAGCTAACGTTAGCCACCACAGTCCTTCCAGAGCTAACGTTAGCCACCACAGTCCTTCCAGAGCTAACGTTAGCCACCACAGGCCTTCCAGAGCTAATGTTAGCTACCACAGTCCTTCCAGAGCTAACGTTAGCCACCACAGTCCTTCCAGAGCTAACGTTAGCCACCACAGTCCTATTATTATAGTAGTGACTCACTGACTGTTTCTCTAAACATTTACTGCCCCCTGTCAGGGCAGGTGAAGAACTCCAGTAAATGATTAGAAGATTGAATGAAACACCGTGTGACTTCAGGACTTCAGGACTTGAGTCAGCAGTTGGACGAGGATCTAGAATGTTATTGCTCCATCTCAGAAAGTGAATCTTTTGACAAACTAATTATTCGACCAATCACAATCACTGCTCTCAAACTTTATACTTTGTCAAATTTAGGAATGTTGCTGATTAATCACCAGAGGTGGAAACTAACAAATGACATTTACTCACTGTAATTGCGTAGTTTTGTGAGTAATTGTTTAAGTAGTTTTGCTAAATTGGTCATTTTACTTTAACTCAATTACTCTTTTTGAATATTTTCAGTATTTTACTTTTCTACATTGAAAAAGAACCCGTTAGCGAGTAAATTTGCGTGAGAATATGTTCATGTTTCCAGTGGACTCACCACCTGCAGGAAGGTTTGGTACGGTGCAGTGTGATTTGGGTGGCGACTGCTGCCCCCGCGACCTGGTAACGGATACGCGGAAGAAAATGGATGGATGGATGGATGTTAATGTGAAATGTGCCTGCCCCCGGTGGACAGAACTGTCACTGTCAAATCATAGAATTCTCACTTATATTTGAATTGTTGATTAAAACGACTCGTTCTTTTTGCATCAAGTAATTTAAAGTAACTTTTAGTAACTTTTATTCAAGGTAAACTTTAAATCAAGTGTTTTTTCACAAAACAAAGCAAAGATACTTTTATTTATTTTCACCACCTGTGTTAATCACAAACACAGTAATCCACAACTACCTTTAGATTTGTAATCTGTAAGATAACATTAACACTGAACCCAGACTCAAACAGATCAAATTATTTGTCAAATTATGAATTCTTAGAAAAAATACATTTTTATTTTAAATGACATACATACGCGCCTGGTTACCACGGCAACCCAACCCCACAGCTGACAGCTTCTTCTCCCCTCCCCCTTCGGTTTGCAAATCAGAGCAGGAGGAGGGTGAGGGGGTTGGTGTTGCCCATCATGCTTTGCGGTAGGACACACAGGAAGCAGCGTGATGAAGAGAAGAAGAAAAGAAAGAAAGAAACAGTGGATGAAGAAGAAACATCATGTCTGACTCAGTCCCGGCCGCCGTGCCCCCACGCAGGCTGTGCGCCTCCTGCTGCTGCTGCTGCTGCTGCTGCTGCTGCTTCTCTCTGGGTGAGTGCAGACAAACATAGATGGGGGGGTGGATTCACACTGCAGTTTTCTCTAATTCTCCAGTGACTGTATGAAGCAGAATACTGTTTTTGTTCTGATAGTGACACACACACACACACATACACACACACACACAGAAGACAAGGCAACACACGACACACTTTAATCTGACAACCATCTAGACCACGCCCACAACACGACGCCCACGTGACCACGCCCACGTGACCACGCCCAATCGTCAGGAAATACTTTGTTCTACACTTCATTCAAACCACACGACCAAATCCGACTTTTAGATGTGTGAAGAACCTTCATTGATCCAGAACACAACAAAGACTTTAATGTTCTAGAACTTTCTAATGGAAACTCGTCCTGAATATCCTTTAACTGAAGGTTAAGGGTTCAATTCCAGACTCTCTTTGCTTTGTTGTGTTCTGTTGTTTTTATGAGACAAATGTTTGTCTAAATGTCATCCTTTATGCAGATGACACTCTGTAGTGAACCGTATGTTGAGCAACAAGGAACACAAATTTTCACTGCTACTTCACAGTATCTGTCGTTTTTTATCCTAAAATGTCAGAGTTTTATTTTTTAATGGTCTTTATTGTCATTGTACCACGAGTATACAACAAAACTGAGCCTCTGTTTTTAACCCATCACCACAGTCAGCACAGTCTGCGCCCAGGGAGCAGTGGGTGGGGACGGTCCTATGCTCAGATGGATTTGAACCCGAAGTCTTCCGGACCCAAGTCCGCTTCCTTAACCACTAGGCCACCATTGCCCACATTTTTGGAAATGTTGCACCATAAGCTGGGACAGTAGTTGACGTATACAACACCTGTAGATCACATACAGTATGACCTAAATCAGCTGGTCTCCCCGGTGTCTGCTGTTGCACCAACAACCACCTCCATGTCCTAACTTCTTCTTTTTCTTCTTCTTCTTCTTCTTCTTCACAGTACTGTGAAAAGTCAATTCTTCTTCTTCTGCTCTTGTTTGAACATCCATCTCTAACATCTCCAAACTGTCTCCTCTCTTCCTCGATGGTCTTCAACCAACCCTAGTCCGATTTCCACCAACACCCAGTACCGTATGAGGTCGTTGTTGTTGTCGTTGGGCATCGCCCAAACAGTTGTTTTCCTGATCCAAAAATCTACCAAAACCTTCATGGATTTATCTGGAGCTGAAGGTCAGCCGGACCTGATCTGAAGGACCGTTAGGATCAGTACATTTTCAAACTAAAACATCTTTTAGTTTATTATTTTTGGGGTTTTTTTAGCTCATTATTTTTGAAAGATTGTTGGATCATCTTTAAATGAATCGAGTAAATGGAAAAAAGAAAACTCTGTGGTCTACTGCAGTCCAGGCCACACACCAAGGGTTGGTTTGGAAAATGGTTTGGTGGTGCACACACACACACACACACACACACACACACTTGGTAACGATTGTGAGCAGGTGTTGATACCAGAACCAGAGCAGAAACCAGGGGGTCCAGAGAACTATGACCAACAGAACTAATCTGATGTGGAGTCACATGATGAACAGATGATTGACAGATGATTGACAGATGATTGACAGATGATTGACAGATGAGTGCAGTTCATGCTCATCTGAGAATTTGAAGAGAAACATTTGGACCCACAACTTTAGAACCAAGAGCTGTGTCTCCACACACACACACACACACACACACACACACACAAACACACACACACTGACTGATAGTAACGTGCAGAGCCCCGCCCATTTCCTCTGTACCAATAAGAAGGAGTCGTAGGGAGAAGAAAAGCAAAGTCCTGCTGCTGCTGCTGCTGCTTTTCTCCTGAACCAGCAGTGACCACACACACGGTCAAACACTGGTCACATGACCAGACGGCTGAGACACAGGACGAGAGACACAGGACGAGAGACACTAAGACAGACTGAGGAAAGTGATGGAAAGAGAGAGTGAGTGAGAAGGAAACAGAGCAGAGCTGAAGTCCGGTGACTCTGCAGGTGAGTTGCTGATCACATGACCTTGACCTTTGACCTTTTTGCTGCTTTAGTGGAAGGAAAGTGAACTACTTGTCATTGTGACACCGCATACTCATCACCACAGCCAGCAGGGGGCAGCTTTAAGCATCCAGGCTGCCCCAGACACAGACAGAGGGATTTTTACTGAAACTAAAATTTGATTGGCTCAGACTGATAAATGTTTACTGCTCAGGTCTTAGTTTAGTTTATTTAAAAGGGGAATGTGCAATTTCATAAAACACATGGTTTAAAAAGGTTAGTTTTCATCTGTAGTCATGATTCATAAAACACATGGTTTAAAAAGGTTGGTTTTCATCTGTTGTCCCCTGGCCACGGTGTAAGAAGGCAGAGAGCACACAATACCTACACAAACACACAAAAGGTACGACATCACAACACATCACAACATAACATTTGATCATAACATGACAACAGGCTTGTCTGTTAGTGTTGGCAGCTGTAGCTGTTGATAAGCCACATTTTCACATTGTCTTGAATGTTGTAGGCAGTTTAACCTCCTCAGGTACTGAGTTCCACGCACTCGCGCTCCTTACTAACCAGGCCGACTGACTAAAAGCCGACTGACTAACAGCCGACTGACTAAAAGCCGACTGACTAACAGTGCTCCTGCGCAGTCAGAGCCTGGAGCCTGGGACCAACTGGTTAGGCAATAGTTGTGTGAGAAAAGTGAGTGAGAATCATGGAATGGTCAGGTTTGTTCCTCAGTGTGACTCCTTCACTGGTGCAGTAATATTTGATCTTGTATATATGTATATGTATATGTACATACATACAGTACATATACATATATACAAGAAGAGTTGTTTCTCTTTCATTTGTTTTTGAATTTTTCCACTGTGACTCAGTCAGCAGGAGTCACACACACACACACACAGAGGTAACAACAATGTTATACTGAAAACCTCAATAGACACAACTTCAGGCACAAACACATGTTGTATGATGAAGGTGCGTCCTGCAGTCCCCTGCTGTTGGAGCAGGGAACTGCAGGACAGTGACGACATGTCCATACAACAGTGCAGTAACAAACTGTGTACTTCACTGTTTGTTTTGAAGTTCTATTTATATATCTGTACTTGTTAATATTACCATCAAAATCGGACTTTTAGAATCGGTCCGTGGACCATGTGACTCACTGGTAATGACTGTGATCTACACCTGTATCATTATGACATGATGACTGATCTCACACCTCACACTGACATCAGCTGCTTTCATCGCTGTAATCCTGAATGTGTGATGGGGTCATACTTCCTGTCACTGATTGACTGACTGACTGACTGATTGACTGACTGACTGTCTGACTGACTGTCTGTCTGCCTGACTGTCTGTCTGACTGTCTGTCTGACTGTCTGTCTGACTGTCTGTCTGACTTACTGACTGTCTGTCTGACTGTCTGTCTGTCTGACTGACTGTCTGTCTGACTGACTGACTGACTGTCTGACTGACTGTCTGACTGACTGACTGTCTGACTGACTGTCTGTCTGTCTGTCTGTCTGTCTGACTGTCTGACTGTCTGTCTGACTGTCTGACTGACTGACTGTCTGTCTGTCTGTCTGACTGACTGTCTGTCTGTCTGTCTGTCTGACTGACTGTCTGACTGACTGTCTGACTGACTGTCTGTCTGTCTGACTGACTGACTGTCTGTCTGTCTGACTGACTGTCTGACTGACTGTCTGTCTGTCTGTCTGACTGACTGTCTGACTGACTGATAACTGCTGGAATCATGGCCGTCTTTTAAATCCCATGATGCTGCAGTTTTCTGCAGTTGTTAAGTGGAAGAAAGGAATTATGGGAGAAAATGACCCAGCGCTAATGTATTTGTCGCGCTGCAGGAGTAACAGCTCTGTATTTACTTTTAGCTCTGTGATAATTTTAGCTTCGCACATGTGACAACAACCTGCAGTGAAGAAAGAAAACAATGTGGCTACTTTTGTTCAGAGTGTTGAATTTTTAAATTTTTTAAAGAAGGGTTTAAGGCTAAGGTCATGGAGACAAAGTACAGATGGTTTGGACATTTGCTGAGACAGAGTGGATTAGAGATGAAGCTGCCAAGAAATAGGGATACGACTGGTAGACGATTAATGAGCGATTCAAAGAGTCAAAAGAAGGAGAAGAAAAAAAGAAAAGAATGTGAGAAAAGATAAACCTGACCTGAAACAATAAGATAAGGTTAGAAGTAATCAGTCGGCTAACGTCATCTGTGTTTTTCCTCCACAGACGTTCAGCTGAGCTCACCTGATTCTCCTTTACATTCTCACAAACCTTCCTGGAAACATGGAGGAGGTCCTTGAGGCCACGGAAACAACAGCGGTCCTGCCGCCTCTCCTGGAGCGCAGAATCCGCCACCGAGAGCCCACACTTTCCATCCTGAAGACCAAGCTGAAGCAGAGCATGACCTGCTCTGTACCCAAAGTCCGATCCACCCTGACCGGGTTCTTCCCCGTGGTGCGCTGGTTGCCAAAGTACAAGCTCAGAGAGTACGTGTGGGGTGACGTGATGTCCGGACTCATTGTGGGCATCATCTTGGTGCCACAGGCGATTGCCTACTGCCTGTTGGCAGGAGTGGAACCCATTTACGGCCTCTACACCTCATTTTATGCCAACATCATCTACTTCCTGATGGGGACGTCCAGACACGTTTCTGTGGGGATCTTTAGCCTCATCAGCCTCATGGTTGGACAGGTATTATATTAGCTAACTGGTAGCTAACACTGTCTTTAACACCTGGTTCCCACCAAAAACCATTGACAAAAGAAATAAATGGCCAGGAAATACCACACGTAGATATGTCGGATACGGAAAACTATGAGTAAAATTGCGATGTTCCTTATTTGAACAATATAGTAATATAAAAATGAATATTGTAATTTGTCTTCAGGTGGTGTACAGAGAGCTTTTTTTGGCTGGATTTGACATCAGTGAGGAATCATCGGTCTTTAACAGTTCCACGTCCTCTAACTACACAGCAGACAACGTAGGCACGGTGGAGTTGATGGGCTTCCAGTGCGGAAAGGAGTGTTACGCTATTGGCTTAGCTGCTGCACTAACATTTCTGGCTGGTGTCTATCAGGTAAGGCAACAAAACACAAACCAGTTCTAACTGAAATTATAATTTACCGCTGGTTGGACCTCAGACTAAAGCCGTCTCTTCACGACTCACCAGGTGTTGATGGCTGTTTGTCGCCTGGGCTTTCTCTCCATCTACCTTTCGGCACCAATGCTGGATGGCTTTGCCACTGGAGCTTCTTTTACCATTCTGACCGTGCAGGCTAAATACCTGTTAGGTCTGAAGATATCCCGTCACCAGGGCTACGGCACCGTGGTCGTAACCTGGTTCAACATCTTTGCCAACATCCACAAGACCAACTTTTGTGACCTGATCACTAGTGCTATCTGCATCTCCATATTAGGTAAAGACTTTTGTTGGACTGATTGAAGCCAATGCTTTTTTTCTTAGAAAAAACATTTTTGAGGAAATCTTTATCTTTTTTGACCTACAGTGGCTGGTAAAGAGATCCAGGAGCGCTACAAGAATCGCCTAAAGGTCCCTCTGCCAACTGAACTGGTAGTAGTGGCAGGAGCTACCCTTGCCAGCCATTTTGGGGGACTGTACACCAACTATGGCTCCAGCATTTCTGGTCACATCCCCACTGGCTTCATTCCTCCCAGTGTGCCCAGGTCTGATCTGATGTCAAGGGTGGCTCTGGACGCCATTCCTCTAGCTGTCATCAGGTAACCTAGTCCGACTCATGAGTCCTTAGCAGCACGTGTCAATTCAAGCAGGATCCTTTGACATGACCAAGATTAGCTTCTCAGATAATTGAGGGCCAATAAAAATCCCACGATATCTCTTCATCTTCTAGTTTCGCCTTCACAATCTCACTCTCCGAGATGTTTTCCAAGAAACACGGTTACACAGTTCGTCCCAACCAGGAGATGCTGGCCATCGGTTTCTGTAACATCATTCCTTCTTTTTTCCACTGTTTCACCACAAGTGCAGCGCTCGCAAAAACTATGGTGAAGGATTCAACAGGCGTCCAGACGCAGGTGAAAATGAAACAAAAATAGATATAAATATAAAAGACATTCTCCATCCCTGTCTCTGAGGCACACAGAGGTTCTCACTACTCAGTCCGTCAAAGTACTTACTGACATACTGTATATTAAAAACGTTCATCACAATTTCTCTTGGTTTCTCTCTGGCAGGTCTCCAGCCTTATCAGTGCCCTCGTTGTGCTTCTTGTCCTGCTCTTCTTCGCACCGTATTTTTATGCCCTACAGAAATGTGTCCTTGCCTGTATTATTATTGTCAGCCTCAGGGGGGCACTGAGAAAATTCAGGGATGTCCCTTCGAAGTGGCGCACAAGCCGGACCGATGCCATTGTTTGGTTGGTCACTATGTCGGCCACAGCCCTGATTAGCGTGGAGCTGGGACTTTTGGTCGGAATCATCTTCTCCATGATGTGCATCATCTTCAAGACCCAGAATCCTAAAGTGTGTAAAATACTTGCCTCCAAATGTTCAGTCTCACTGAAGTTAAAGTGACAGCGTCTTATTTGGCTAACCTTGTCTTATTCGTTGTCTTAGGTTTCTATGATGGGCCGAGCCAACCACTCGGACTTTTACGAGGATGTAGACGAATACAAAAACCTTGTACCACCACCTCAAATTCGGATCTTTCGCTTTAACGCTCCCTTGTACTACGCCAACAAGGACTCCTTTCTCAAATATCTCTACAACTCTGTGGGAGTCGAACCTTTCTTGGAGTTGACAAAGAGGAGAAAGGCGGAGAAGAAAGCCAAAGAACTGTCTTTGAAGAATGCCAAAGCGAACAACGATAAAACCAACGGAGAGGTTGTCGTCGGACTCGTTCAAAGAGAAGTGGAGTTCCACACAATCGTTTTGGACTGCTCCGCTGTGCCTTTCATTGACACAGCAGGTACGGCTGCGTTCAAAGGATTGGTGAAGGAATACAAGGAGATTGGTGTGCATGTGCTGCTGGCCTGCTGTAACACCATGGTCATTGATACCCTTCAGAGGGGGCAGTTCTTTGGGAAGAACAACCAAGAAATGAGCAGCCGGCTGTTCCACACAGTCCACAGTGCCGTGGTGTTTGCCCACAGCTTGAAGGGCAGTGGTGCAAAAGAAGGAATTGACAGACAGCAAGAGTCATGAGTCATGAGATTTTAAAGTTTAACGATCACACTTGCTAAACCTTGCGCTAACTACTTTGTTTTTAGTTACAATTTTAGGGACAACTAATATAGAGTACGATTTTTTTTTTACGTTTACTGTAGGAGACTTTTCACTGTCAGGGTTGGAGGGTTGGACCTAGGCATTGGCCATGCATACAAATGTATATACAATTTTGGGTTCCACATGGTTAAGTGAGTTGCCCTTCAATTGGGTGGTGGTGCATTCGCTCCAAGGCCCAACATGTTTCAGTACCAAAGTGTGTCTGAGCAACACGTTGATACCATAAATATGGCCTTCACATACAGAAGAAACAAATGCATCCAACACAGAGCTGCAGAATTCAGAAGTCATTTACAATGTCATTGATGAACGCTTCTCAACCTTGTTCAAGTCACGGCACATTTATAAAATGTTTTTTAAAATGTCATTAAAAGTATAGGTAATAAAATGTAATGATCATCTACTTTTGATTTACTTTGATTTAAATTGATCACTAAATTTATTTACTCAGTATGAAACCTGAAATGACGTATTTGTAGGAATTGAAGAAAGATGGATATTTTCTTCAACAGTTCTGCCTCACTCTGCTGCTTTTCTTCACACACCAAGCACAATCTTATCGTCTGGGTCCTTACATGGATCATTTTCGATGTTACTCCTGATGATGTCATGGCACATTCATCACTTCATTAATGCTGTGCCTTAAGGTCAGCACTACTGTGGCTAGAGGCTGCTGGGTGAAAGGAAATCCTTTTTTTTTATGAACTAACAGATGACTGTCATCATCATTCAGTTTTCTACTGTTGTCCATTGTTTTTTCTTTGATAAATCCAGCATTTACCGTATGTTACATGTTTGTGTATTTGGGGGTGGGGAGTTTGTGCCATTTTTTAACTGTGCTCTAAATTTTTGTACTAAATTTGTACAACAGTTGAAATTCTCAACATGTTAAGGCAAAAGCTATAAACTGTGAACGGAAAATGTTGTTGTTTTTAGGTAAATTTTTCTGATATATTTATCTGTTCTTCCTCAGAACACATTTTAGACAGTTGACATTCAATTAGAAAACACTGCCTTAATGTTTGATACTTGAAATAAACCGATTATTCCTAATACAAAAGTCGTCCTTGACTTGAATTTTTTGCCTGAATTAATAATTCAACGTTAGCTTGAATAATGGACACTGCATTAATCACCACCGGCAGGTTTATTGACCTGTAACTTTTATGGTCCGAGTGCTTCTCATGTGATCTACGGAGTGTGTGTTTCAAATGAATGAGAGCTTAGATAATGTGATTTACTGCCTATATCATCATGTCCTCAAACGCCTCAGGCCAAAGGCTTTTCATTGGAAATATCAGTAATAATGTTGTTAAATGTTCAACATTGGTTTGATAACAACGTACAATATATGAAGGTACGATATTAAAAAAGGTCGTATAGATGAACTGCAGTAAGAGAGTACGTTTTACAGTAGTATAAAAACATAAAAGAATTAAAGCAATACGAGTGGGAGAGAATGAAACATGTGTAACAGTCGGACTAAAGATGGAATATAGCCGTAACAATGTGGAATAAAAATATGGAAACATTAAAGTTAGCTAAAACAGATACAAACCAGGATAAACACAACTCCAAAATGACAGGAAGTTACCATTAGATCTGAAAAATGCAGAAATTTAAAGTCAGCCTTAACAGTTTAGGATAAAAAAAAAATCAAGGTTTACTAAACTTTTACTAAATCTGGAAGCTAAAAACATGCTAGCACATGAACTAAAATGCAATGGAGACACAGCAGAAAAGTTAGCCAAGATATAAATAACTAAAGGAAAACTCAGTATTATATTACAACAATAAAAGATCATGGTAAAGTCATCTACAAGGTAACAACAAGCACATAACTACAAATATAGCAGACAGAGCTAAAGGTTAGCTGAATGAATAAACTAAAATACATTAATATAATAGCTGAAAAGTAGCCAACAAAAGTTCAAAGTTTGTCATATCAGAAATATGCAAAGATAATTAGACTGTAGTTAATTAGAAGACTGTTAAAAATGTCTGTTTAGTAAAGAGGTTAAGGGCCACGTTTAACAAATCTAAGTACCACCATTGGACCCTGAGCCACACAAAACAGTGATTAGTGATGGGGTGTAAGCAGATGCTGCACTGTCACAGCAGCAGTTTTCTACCCTAACCATCAATAACGTTAAACACTGACTCCAGGTCTGTTCCGTCAACAGTCAGCGTCTGAAAGGCCAGTGTTTACTCATCAACAGTCTGCTCTAACCAGGCGGTCAATGGTTAAACAGCAGGATGTTTGTCAGTGAGTGTGCAGTCAAATGGATAAAGTCACAATAAAGTTAAGGTTAATCTGTCACTCAACAGCAGAGGGCTCAAACCTCCAGCACTAAATGTCAACATATTAATTTGACATCAAACTGAATTTAACTGTTGTACCATGTTGACCTGTGTTTGTGGGCGGAGCTGGACTCAGATAAGTCAATAAAAAAAATAACATCTGAAGTGTGAAAAAAAAAGTGTGGCTGCAACAATGTTTGTTGTAGGATCATCTATGAAATGTGTGTGTGTGTGTGTGTGTGTGTGATGCTGACCTGTCCCAGTGTGTGTGGTTCCTCAGCTGCTTCATTTGGACAGCTCTTATGTCAACATGCAGGGTCAAAGGTCACAAACACTCCATCCTAAAACCAAGGACATGAACAGAAGTCAATATTAACTTGGTTATGGTAACTTGGCTATGGTAACTTGGTTACAGTAACTTGGCTATGGTAACTTGGTTACAGTAACTTGGTTACAGTAACTTGGTTACAGTAACTTGATAAACTGTTAGGACTTCAGATCACTTCAGATCAATCTGCACACTGATGTTTTAGAAGACAGGAACCCTGCTGCAGCTGCTTCTCTGTCACCATCATCACCATCATCATCATCATCATCATCACTGTCCTGGTCAAAATACAGAATAATGACTAGAGGTCAAAAGGTCATAGAACAACACTTTACAGGAACTGAAATTACAAAAAACAATCCAAAAATAGCAGAACTCAGATACAACTGACCAAACAGTATCTACACATAACTTGAACTAACTAAACTAACTTATGACCCTGGTCCACACCAGTCCATGGGCCATGATTGGCCCTCGGACCACACACTCGACAACAGCTACAGAAGAGTTGTCAACACATAGTTTCACATATTTCTTTATTCATTTTAAATACTTTAAATATTTTCATACAGGCACTAAAATAAATACCACACATCTTTTCTGTCAGTGCCATCAAAACAAACAAAAACAGGATGAAAACAAACAAAAACAGAGTCAAAACAAACAAGCAAAGTTCACTCAACAAAAACACAGTGGTTAATTTCACGTCTTCAGTATCTAAACACAGTTCGTCTGTTGTTCGGCTCATCTTTAAAAATTCACCATTTGTTCCAGGAAAACAAACCAAAGTCACCGGAATCCATATGTAACAGCAAAGACGAGGTCCGTCAGCGTTTGATGGTTTGATTTCTGATTGATTGTTCTGGCTTTTGTTCATGGTTTGGACCAAGTGAACAAACAGGGAGCTTTTTACTGTGGGAACAGAACCAGGGGAATGAACCAGGACCACTCTGCTGTTACCACTGGCTCCAGAATAATCTGTGGTCGGACCATCACTGAGAACAGGAACCGTAGCTTTGTCCCAGTTTACAAACCCTCTGAAACATCTGGGCTTTGAAGGCTCTCAAAAATCACATTATCCTCCAATTACTTATTAGCCTCAAAAATCACATTATCCTCCAATTACCTATTAGCAAAGGTGCTTTAGAAATCGTCCAGTTATTACAATGACTAAGAAATGACCAAGTAGGGGGCAGTAATTTGACTAAAACAATCCAGCTGTCGTGGAAAAGTCAGGTTGGGACCAAAGACTCAATGGCTGGCGCTCCATGACTTTTACTATTAGCATAACTGTTGTTAGCATGCTAACTATAGTTCCTTATTATAACTACTGACGTTGTGGACAGGAAGGTAGTTTTAATGACTAAACGTATCATCAACACAACAGTAAAGATCTTTACACAATAAACTACTGACATCATCAAACTGAAGCGCCGCTGGTCCAGGTGGAGTTCTTCACATCAAAGGATCAAATCACGGTCTCAGTGGCCATTGTTCAGACCACAGAATAATCACTGTAATCATTGTCTGTGTGACTCATGTATGGATCCAACACTGATGGTTGACTGGCTGTGTCTTCGTCCTCCGTCTGGACACGCCCTTCTGTCTCACCGTGCTTCATTACGACTTTCCAAATAATGCAGATGTAAAAACCATTTGCAGTTACAAACTGTTGACATAAGATACTTTCATTTGGCCCTCTAGTGGTGTGGGGGAGTGAAACACTCAAGTGACTCAGATGTAGTTCAAAGTTTGGCCACAGCACTGAACAATGTTAGCTAAAAGTGACCTTAAAACTGGTCCAAATATTTTTGCGTCCTTCGCTCTCATTGGTCCAAAGTCAGAAACATCATCTTCAAACAACCATTGAAATTTAACTTTTCTTTTTTCTATGGATATTTGTTCTGTACTTAACTCCTGCTGCTGCTGCTGCTGCTGCTGCTGCTGCTGCAGGGCTGACTATGTCTTAAGTGCATGATGTACACAGCCGTCTGGTGCCACCAGTAGAACATCACAACCACCAGGATGTGCCACACCTGGTGGCTGGCTCCCAGGTAGTTCATCTGGCCTAGAAGAGAAATAAAGGATGGACTTCTGATTGGTCCAAACACCAAAACTGAATGCTGTCATTCCTTAAAGAGTGTTGCTGTCAACAGAGGAGGCGCTAAAAACACCATCAATCACTTGAACATTGTGGGATAATGGAGGTCCACCCAGTGGTGACTCACCAGGAAAGTAGCGCTCAGGAATTTTGGTGACGTAGAAGAGGAAGGCCGATCCAGCGATCAGGTACATCACCACCACCCGAGGCAGGAAAACCTGGAGGTTCAACAGAACGATCCAGATCTATGTGAGACTGACAGAGTATAGAGCTATAACCTGAACACTGGTGTCTGACCTGTACTACATCAGAGGTGAAGCCACCGTTAAGCCACACCCAGTGGCATGCTGGGATCACACTGACGCCGGCCACACAGAAGAAGATGGCCATTCGTATGCGTCTCCAGTCGTTGCTGAGGTAATCTGGGTGGACTTGAGCGCAGAAGACGGCCAGGATCAGGGAGAGGACGGTCAGGAGGTAGACCTGTCGCCAAAACTGTGACAGGAAGAAGACAAACATCAGGTGTCTCTTAAGAGTCTTACAGGTAAATCCCTGTTTCCCCAGAGGTGACGATGATGATGATGATGAAGATGATGAAGATGATGAAGACTCACTGCATTACAGTAGAAGGCGTAGAAGATTCCAGGCACGTAGCAGCCCAGGATGCCAACGGAGATGCCTGCATAGTCCAGAGCCAGCCAGCGCCGGCACGTCTTCTCCGAGCGGTGGCACGAAAACAGATGATACCCCACAGAACACAGCATACACACCTGGGACGGGGCAAAAGGTTTATTCGTTTAAAGGTCTATACTGTGGAGGCAAAGTGGAAATACTGAGGGCAACAATCCAGAGGGGTGGGCAGTGGAGAGAAGAGGAGAGGAGGAAGAGGAGGAAGAGGAGGAGGACCTGTCTAACAGCCACAAGGCTGAGCTGGAGCAGATGAAGATCCTGAGATCTTCAGTGGGAGCGACCAGGATGGAGGGACAGTGAAGGTGGAGGTGGTTTGGACTGGAGCTGAGGAAGACCTCTGAGGAAGGATGTAGTGACATGAAGATGTTTGATGTCAAAGTGGGACAGGCAGATAACAAGGTGAGATGGAGGCAGATAATCCTCTGTGGTGCCCCCTGGAGGCAGCAGCTCAAAGAAGGTGCAAAGATAATTTTGAAGAAAAAAACTTTAGTTTTTAATCAATTCTTCTGCCAGAAGTCCACCAGAAATCTGAAGAAAAATCTTTCAACAAGTAGGTTGAGATTGAATATTGGAAGTGAAAGGGAGGCGAACCAACCGTTGATTACCACACTGTACTACACACACTACACACTCAGATACAAGTGAAATATAACATTCAAGTCTAAAACTCTACAGTGTCTAGTCATCCAGCCACAGTAGGAGTGCTGATCTACACCGTTCCATTTCTATGGCAGCATATACAGTAACAGACACTGTACAACCTGGATTAACATGTTACACACCTGAGCATGGAGAGGTTCAAGGACCTGCGGCAGAAAATTCAAGGACCTCCATGAGTCACTTTGTTATTTTTCCAGTCACAGACCTCAGATGGTCTGTTAATATTTCATTAAAAACAGCTGACGAGCGCCCAATACAAATGTGCTACAGACAGACGACACACAGACGGGTCTTTGTGACCTCTGAAAAAGGGTTAGGGTTAGGGTTAGGGTTAGGGTTGCCCCTCAAAGACTCGAGACTTGACTTGGACTTGGAAAAAGTGACTTGTGAACATCTCTGCCATGAGGGACAGTAGACTAATATTGTTCTACAAGACTCTGTCAAGATGAACATATCATAATTGATATATCATAATTCCATC
>NC_024320.1:25801367-25807622 GCF_000523025.1 Cynoglossus semilaevis
CTGCTGCTGCTGCTGCTGCTGCTGCTGCTGCTGCAGGGCTGACTATGTCTTAAGTGCATGATGTACACAGCCGTCTGGTGCCACCAGTAGAACATCACAACCACCAGGATGTGCCACACCTGGTGGCTGGCTCCCAGGTAGTTCATCTGGCCTAGAAGAGAAATAAAGGATGGACTTCTGATTGGTCCAAACACCAAAACTGAATGCTGTCATTCCTTAAAGAGTGTTGCTGTCAACAGAGGAGGCGCTAAAAACACCATCAATCACTTGAACATTGTGGGATAATGGAGGTCCACCCAGTGGTGACTCACCAGGAAAGTAGCGCTCAGGAATTTTGGTGACGTAGAAGAGGAAGGCCGATCCAGCGATCAGGTACATCACCACCACCCGAGGCAGGAAAACCTGGAGGTTCAACAGAACGATCCAGATCTATGTGAGACTGACAGAGTATAGAGCTATAACCTGAACACTGGTGTCTGACCTGTACTACATCAGAGGTGAAGCCACCGTTAAGCCACACCCAGTGGCATGCTGGGATCACACTGACGCCGGCCACACAGAAGAAGATGGCCATTCGTATGCGTCTCCAGTCGTTGCTGAGGTAATCTGGGTGGACTTGAGCGCAGAAGACGGCCAGGATCAGGGAGAGGACGGTCAGGAGGTAGACCTGTCGCCAAAACTGTGACAGGAAGAAGACAAACATCAGGTGTCTCTTAAGAGTCTTACAGGTAAATCCCTGTTTCCCCAGAGGTGACGATGATGATGATGATGAAGATGATGAAGATGATGAAGACTCACTGCATTACAGTAGAAGGCGTAGAAGATTCCAGGCACGTAGCAGCCCAGGATGCCAACGGAGATGCCTGCATAGTCCAGAGCCAGCCAGCGCCGGCACGTCTTCTCCGAGCGGTGGCACGAAAACAGATGATACCCCACAGAACACAGCATACACACCTGGGACGGGGCAAAAGGTTTATTCGTTTAAAGGTCTATACTGTGGAGGCAAAGTGGAAATACTGAGGGCAACAATCTATACTGTGGAGGCAAAGTGGAAATACAACAAGAGGGCAACAACCCAGAGGGGTGGGCAGTGGAGAGAAGAGGAGAGGAGGAAGAGGAGGAAGAGGAGGAGGACCTGTCTAACAGCCACAAGGGAAGAGGAGAGCAGATGAAGATCCTGAGATCTTCAGTGGGAGCGACCAGGATGGAGGGACAGTGAAGGTGGAGGTGGTTTGGACTGGAGCTGAGGAAGACCTCTGAGGAAGGATGTAGTGACATGAAGATGTTTGATGTCAAAGTGGGACAGGCAGATAACAAGGTGAGATGGAGGCAGATAATCCTCTGTGGTGCCCCCTGGAGGCAGCAGCTCAAAGAAGGTGCAAAGATAATTTTGAAGAAAAAAACTTTAGTTTTTAATCAATTCTTCTGCCAGAAGTCCACCAGAAATCTGAAGAAAAATCTTTCAACAAGTAGGTTGAGATTGAATATTGGAAGTGAAAGGGAGGCGAACCAACCGTTGATTACCACACTGTACTACACACACTACACACTCAGATACAAGTGAAATATAACATTCAAGTCTAAAACTCTACAGTGTCTAGTCATCCAGCCACAGTAGGAGTGCTGATCTACACCGTTCCATTTCTATGGCAGCATATACAGTAACAGACACTGTACAACCTGGATTAACATGTTACACACCTGAGCATGGAGAGGTTCAAGGACCTGCGGCAGAAAATTCAAGGACCTCCATGAGTCACTTTGTTATTTTTCCAGTCACAGACCTCAGATGGTCTGTTAATATTTCATTAAAAACAGCTGACGAGCGCCCAATACAAATGTGCTACAGACAGACGACACACAGACGGGTCTTTGTGACCTCTGAAAAAGGGTTAGGGTTAGGGTTAGGGTTAGGGTTGCCCCTCAAAGACTCGAGACTTGACTTGGACTTGGAAAAAGTGACTTGTGAACATCTCTGCCATGAGGGACAGTAGACTAATATTGTTCTACAAGACTCTGTCAAGATGAACATATTATAATTGATATATCATAATTCCATCATTTGGATTAGTCACAGAGAAAAACTGTTGTTGTCTGTCTGTCTGTCTGTTCCAGTAGTACACAGAAAGACAGAAAGCAAATACCCACATGCAGTACATACAGTACATACAGTACATGCAGACAGTGTACCTGAAAGCAGAAGAGTCCTATGGCATAAATAACATAGTCCTCTCTGTTGGCTCCAGAGGAGGGCAACACAGAGGAGAGGTCGTTGACCCCCAGGGAGAAGAAGAGCAGGAAGCCCAGCAGGTGGCTCCAGATGTTCACCGTCTCATTGGACAGAATGAAAACACTGCAACGCACAAAAGAAAACAAACAACTTCTGGTGTAGGCAACACTGCAAGTGTGAGGAAATATCCATCCATCCATCATCCATCCATCATCCATCCATCATCCATCCATCATCCTCCTGTTTTCAGTTGAGTCACAGTCGCTACAATGAAATCAGGGACTATTCTCTAAAATTTCGACCATCATTTCCTGGTGTTCAATGGATATTTGTTAGTCGTCATAGCTTGAGTCAAGAAGTTCTAAGACATGGGTGTCACTTTAATTACTGAGACATGTTGAAACAAGTGTCTGTGCCCCAACATCTTCCACCAGTTTTATCAGTGTCTTTGTCAGCTGTTGACTTGTGTGACCTTTGACTCCTTAGATTTTTATTTAACTGTCAAAAATGAACAACTCTAAAATGGAATCAAACATCCATCCATCCTTTCTCATTCGCTTATCCGTTACTGGGTCACGGGGACAGCAGTCGCCACTCAAATCACACTGCACCGTACCAACCACCCTAACCGGGATTCAAACTTTCCCAGGAGGTCAACCCTGGGGTTCCACACCAATGACAGAGACACTGCCTCTGGGCCAAAGAGCCACTGGAATCAAACAGACATGTTTTAATCAAAATGATAGGAAACCCTGTTGTTGTCTGTACACTGGTCATCAACAGCAGTGATTCTGCTTCTCTTCTCAAACCTGAATGATATTTATATCAAATCTGCATCTAATCCACTAATTGGTCGTACAGTATGAAGTATGATACAGATTTAAGGCTAAAATAAACAAATACAATTAAAAGATACTAATGTATTTACCCTGTGACTAATTAGCCGTGAATTGATGTTGTTCATGTTATACATACATTCGTATATTTTGAATTTGTTCTTGTTTTTGTCAGTCTGGTTCCTGTGTTGAAATCCTTGCGGTCATGTCAAGCCAGCCGACGGGCTTGATCACTCTTTACATGCCAACAAACTAAATGAATAAAGCCACAGATTTAGAAGCTAACATGGGTGTGTACTCGTCACCTCTTCAGACAGAGCCTGGAGGGCAGGTGAGCCCGGTATCCGTCAGTGATGTACGGGTTTTCTTTAAGGAACAGGGGGATTTGATCGTAGGTGTACAGTCTTATCCTCTGGGGTATCAGCACTGGCCAGTGGTGGTAACTACCCAGCTCTATGTAGTGGGCAGTTTTCAGCAGCTTCTGGGGCATCTTCAGCAGCATCTTGATCTCAGCACCTCAGGTCTGGGAAAGAACTGGAGCTGAGAGCTGAGATTTGGGGAGTTAGGCTGAAAAAAAAAAATTCAAAAAAGTTTAAAAAATAGCTTGAGCCGACAGCTGCCTGTGTTCATTTACATCAACGTGACAGTTTTTATATAACTAGTTTTTTTTTACAACATTTATAGTGTTCATTTACATCAACGTGACAGTTTTTATATAACTAGTTTTTTTTACAACATTTATAGTTTATACAACGTTCAACTGTTCAGAATAAATGGTCCCAAAACGTTTAAAACTACAAGAATAGAGAATGTATTTCTGGTGGCTCTGATTCTGACTCTGTTGTTTGTGTGAAGCTAAGCTAAGATGCTAACTGCAGCTAGCCAACGTCGCTGCTAACATTCAGATATTAAATTACACTTAAACTGATGGTAAGGCAGTTAAAAGCTTACCGTTAGCGATACACCGACCGTCGATGTCTTGTGTCGAACAAATACGACATATCTACACGATTTAGCCACTGGCTAATGTGGTACTAAAAACAGTATTGAACAGAATACTGTACATTGTTGTATGCATCAGTCTAACGAATATTTCAACTCGACTTCTTCTCCTTCTATTGCTGTTGTCCGAAACTAAGCGGTCGGTTGCTGTCATCTAGCGGTCAGTGTTGAAAAACACACCCTCAAATCTACAGTGGCATGAAACTGCTGTTCAACGGAAGGCAATTGGTGTTTTTTAAAAATACGTATACACTGTATTTTATTTCCCATTTGAGGGAGGTCATGCAGAGTGGCAACCCCGAAACAAAAAAGGAACAAAGCTGAAGATAAAAATGTTGGAAATATTTTTAAAGTTAATTTAGCCCCATGTTTCTTTATTTTAAAAGTAAACATGATCAAACTTATAATAAACATAGTTAATGTTAGTCTCTGGATAAATAAAATGTGACATTTAATCTTACAAGAAAAGCAAAGATTAATTTAGCTAAATGGCTTCACCAACATATGACAGAATCACACTTGATATTACCACTTTTACAGCGCTTGATAAAATAGGCCATATAATTATTTTCTCTCTTGGATAAACAAGCAAAATAAAATCTAATTTCTGCGCAATTTCAGTTTTTATTGTTATTATTATGGAAATTCAGCGTTTAAACAGCTGCTGAATACGACTGCGATCTTTGTAATACATATGCCAAGCGTATGTGGGGCGCTGTGTCACCCCGCTCCAACATATTAATACATGAAGAAGTTCGGAAAACCGGAAAAGAAGCCACAGAGCCAGTGTATAAGGCATGTAAACTGTAAACACACTCGACATAACAAGAGAAACAAGAGAATGGCGAATTCCAGCAGAAGAATTGAGTCATTGGTGTGGACCGACAGCGAGGTGGAACTTCTACTTCGAGTCACGTTGGACTACAAGACGGCCCAAATTCAGAAGGGTGTAGACTGGGAATGTTGCCACTCGAAGTACGGGGACATTACGGAGGCGTTTCAGGCCGAGTACCCGGGCGATGCTGCGGAAATGGATTTCCCTCATAAATCCGCCACGATAACCAAACCCCAGATTACCACCAAACTGAAGAGCATACGTACAAAGTATAGGCACGCGCTGGACTCTGGGCGCCGCAGTGGCCATGGCCGCGCGGTGCTGATTTTTCATGAGCTCTGTGAGCAGATCTGGGGGGAGTCGACAACAACGACTGCTTTGGACCACGGTTTGGAGAGTCGAGACGTTGGAGAAGAGACAAAATCACCGCTTTCGGCCGACGATGTGCAGTCCAGTTCCTCGGTTAATTCACCGGATAGTCTTCCTCCAGCGGCCACACAGCAGCGCAGGGACCTGCGTCAGGTATGATTATGCTTTTATGCTACTGTTGGTGTGAGCACAGTTAAGGGGCGAAAGTTTACTTGTTCAACGAAATAATGAGGCAAATGTGCCCTGCTCCACCCCAGGCAAGACCGAACACCCACCGAGGGGAGAGGCTGAAGCGGAAAGATCCGGTCAACTACGCTCGTGAGGAGCTCGAGCTCAAAAAGGCCATGGTGGACGCTATGCTGGAGGGGAATCGACGGAGCTCCGACAGTTTTCAGCAGCTGACGGCAGCCATAACTCAAATCACAAACAGTATGAACGAAGGCCTCGCTGTGTTGAAGGAAATGTTATCCCTACCAGCCTTCACGCAGCCACAACACACAGCAGCGTTAGAAACGAGCCCAGCAGAGGGACCGTTGAAGTGTGGCAGTTTGGAGATCAAGTTGGAGAGATGAGGTGGAGATGGTTTGGACGTGAGCTGAGGAGAGGTGGAGCTGCCAGGCAGGAAGTGACCAGAGAACATGGTGAAGGAGCTCGTTTTGTAGCTAATGCCTCTCCTGACCATGTTGGGGGAGGGGGCTGGGCGGGGGCGACACTCTATATGTTTACTTTTTCATAGTGTCTTTTCAGTGTTTTTAGTCTTTATGTGAAGCAGCATTTGCACAACTAAAATAAATACTTTTCATTAAAGATGTGGTTTGAATTCATTTAAATATGCTTACATTTTTACATTATACTTGTATATAAAACCTTGAGTTCTTGATACGTGGTTCACATAAAACAGAAGCAGTGCAATAAATCAAGAACCAAAGGCACAAAACAAGACAAAATGTGTGAGGCACAGTTCTTACTCTATGGGGCGAGGT
>NC_024320.1:25807647-25813200 GCF_000523025.1 Cynoglossus semilaevis
CCTCCCCCTCATTCCAATCTTTAAGGGAGTGGGTCGGAGGCTGACAGTTTCTCTCACACTGCATTGTCTCCACCACCAGATGATCGTCCAGCGACTCTTTACTGTATTCACAGAAGTTATGGAGAACAAAGCAGGCAACAATCACATGTGGCAGGTCCTTCAGGTTGATGTCCATGGGCCTCTTCAGAGCCCCATACCTGGCCTTTAAACGCCCGAACGCACACTCGATGACCGCATGCGCCTTACACAAGCAGGTGTCGAAGTACTGTTCCTGCGGCGTGGAGCCACCGTTTGAGTACTCCTTCATTAAATACGGCAACAGAGGGTAGGCTGGGTCAGCAACTAGATACACTGGGATCGCCTCCTCCTCGTCCACGACCTGTTTCTTCACAGGTGGAACCGTGCCGGTCATAAGGTCTTTGTTCAGCTGCGAGTTCGCAAACACCCGTGCGTCGTGCACTCTCCCGGGCCACTTTACCACCACATCCATGAATCGGTACCTGTAATCACACACGGCCTGCACGTTGATGGAATACGTGCCTTTACTGTTAATGTAGTCCGTGGAATTGCTGGATGGCTGCTTGATTTCCACGTGGGTGCCGTCGACTGCTCCCAAACACTGTGGCATACCGTGAGCACGGTGAAAGCCCGAAACTAGTTCCTCCACCTCTGGTTCTGTAAAAGGCAGTTTGATGTATTTTGGGCCCATGTGGAAGACTATAGCGCTACATACCTGCCGAATTATACAAGATACAGACGACCGCGACACGCCAAAGGCGTTCGCCGTCTTCCTTACCCTGTCCTCGCTGCTCAAATAAAACACTGTTATTGCCACCCTCTTCAGCGGGTCGATCGACGCCCTCATGTTCGTCGTTTGTAATTCTATATACGGGCGAAGTTCTTCAGTCAGGGCGAAAAGAGACGCCCTGGACATGTGAAAGTTCTCCCTCCATTCACTATCCACAACAGCGCCATCAACAAAGTTGTTCCACCAACTATTGGATCTGCCGGGTCTTATCCACACTGTTCTTCTGGTCCTTCTGGTTTCTCTCCGTGGTGTACCCATGAGCATGTAGCATATTGTGTTTCGCATAACCCTCTGCTGCTCAAGATGGAAGTCCAAAAGTGGAATAATTAGCTGTAACACAGCAAGTTGCTGAATTAGCCTCTCTAGCACGACCACAAGTAGCCTGGCGTCCGCCATTGTTGTTATTGTGTGACGTCGAGAGAGGCGGGGCTGACGGGGTGAAAGGTCTCACCCTGACAGACAGACAGACAGACAGATAGATATACAGTATGTATGTAGATACATCTATCTTGTATGTACACTAAGAATACCACATTATCTCTATGGTATGTATATGTATAACCAAGCAGAACTAGTATAATTCTAATGCTACTAATGTTATGTGAACTGGTATGTAAATACAAGTTTAAATGTATGAACAGTATACATAGTTGAGTAATTCAATAATTAAATTAGGTAAATTAGATGCTGTGTCCACACAGAACGGGAGAAGTCAAACTAGTCCACTCTGGGACATGTATTCATGTCCCAGAGTGTCCCCTTCCCTGCCGCCTCTTTCAAAACAAAAAACAAACAGAAAAAATATGTATAAACCATGTAATGTTAGCAATAACAAAGGCTGGGTTATGTATTATGTACAGAAGTGGAAGACAACAAAGGAGCACAGGGCAGATATACTGCCCCCTAGAGTTCCTAGACAAATCGACAGGAGCAAAGAGAAGGGTTTAAAAAAGAAGTCCTTCCACGTTTCACCACCGGGCTCCAGCTTGGACTTTTTCTTTGACTTCCCAGAGTTGAACAGAGCCTCGGTCTTTGTCATCTCACTCCTGTTCTCAGTTCAATCCGACAACCGTTATTTCAAACACATTCCTCAAAGTTCTGTCCAGTGTTTTCTATTTCACACTCTGGAAAATTGAATCTTTTTCAAAACAAACTTTCCTCCTGGGAAAAACAGTCAGCATTGAGAATATTAAGTGTGATACGCCCCCCTCCCTGACCCTCCTCCCCTTCCTCCTCCCCAGGGTCACTGAGAGAAGCACGGCCCCACAGCCTCATTTAAAGAGTGATTCCATGACAGCCATCTGTGGAACATCAGACAGAGACAGAGACACCAACACCAGGTTCAACCAGGAAGATGATATTGGCCGACATAGCAGTTCTGGTATTTTTGGGAGGGGGCTGTTTGCTGTCATCACTTCATCAGCGGACAATCTTGTCCACCGCGGAGCGACGATGACGCACAAAGGCTCAGCCAATCACTGACTATTAAGTCATTAAGGTCTGTATCTGGGAGACAAGTCAGACACAAACATGGACGCACAAAGGCTCAGCCAATCACTGACTATTAAGTCATTAAGGTCTGTATCTGGGAGACAAGTCAGACACAAACATGGAAGAGAACTAGTCCACCGGTCAAACCAACATTATTAGGTTAGAGAACTAGTCCACCGGTCAAACCAACATTATTAGGTTAGAGAACTAGTCCACCGGTCAAACCAACATTATTAGGTTAGAGAACTAGTCCACCGGTCAAACCAACATTATTAGGTTAGAGAACTAGTCCACCGGTCAAACCAACATTATTAGGTTAGAGAACTAGTCCACCGGTCAAACCAACATTATTAGGTTAGAGAACTAGTCCCTCTGTCGTCTACTCTTCACGGTCCACTGTCTTCTGTGAATGATCTTCATGAATAAAGTTCGGTTCAACAAAGACAGCGGAAACAGGAAGAGGAAGAAGAAAAGATCTGCTTCATCCACAGCCACTTCCACGAAGTCTCTGTCGTTCTTGGAATTCTTTGATTCTCTAAATCCGTCACTATTCCAGTCTGTTGTCCAGCTGCTTTGACAAGGAAGTCACTCTTTTACTGCCGTGAAAACATCGCACACCTTCAAAATAAAGGCGCAGAGTTCTCCAGTGCTGTCTGTGCATTTCCACGTATAAATAAAACGTCACAGCCACAAATTTGAAACAAATCTGACATATTTACAGTTAGGTTGATAGATATGTAATTGTGGTTTGAAAAAGTCTTATCATTCTGTCATCTCCAGGTGGCGCTGTTTTTTATTATTAGGCTGATGTAGCCATAACTGCCACTACTGTTTCATTACCTAAAGAATCAGAAGGAGGCGCTCTTAGTTCTTACTAAGATTTAAACCAGTGTGACAGCTAGCTCGTAGCTAACCCTTACTAAGATTTAAACCAGTGTGACAGCTAGCTCGTAGCTAACCCTTACTAAGATTTAAACCAGTGTGACAGCTAGCTCGTAGCTAACCCTTACTAAGATTTAAACCAGTGTGACAGCTAGCTCGTAGCTAACCCTTACTAAAATTTAAACCAGTGTGACAGCTAGCTCGTAGCTTCTAACACTGTTCCAGCGGCAACACAGGGTCCAAACATTTAATGAGAAAAGACCTGGAGGAAGTGGACGTGTGTTCTTGTTACAGTGGAGTTGACAGTGGAGTGTGTGCAGCAGCTGTGAGCCCCGCCCCTTCTGCTTCATCACCAGCTGCTGTCAGTGGACACACACACACACACACAGAGGACAGAGGACAGAGCTGAAGCTGACGTTCTGATGGCTAACCCTTCTTCTTTTAAACACACACTCCTGCTGATATGAAAACACACGGACTATGGACCGGATGTGGAGAAGTTGTCAAATCCTGCTGTTTCTCACTGTCTTAACGGAAACATCGCTGCGTGAAGAGGAGGAGACGACGACGTCCTGTGATGGAGCCTTCGATATTTACTTTGTTCTGGACAGGTGAGGACCACACGGCACCGAGTGTGTGTGTGTGTGATTACAGTGGATACCTAGCCATGTATGGATGTGTTCAGCAGTAACAGCAGCAGCAGCAGTTGAAGGTTCAAATCCAAGTTTATCTCAGCTGCTGCAGCTGAACAGAGACAAGTTCAGCTGGAGACAAACATCTGTTGCTACAACGATGGCTTTAAATTCGTCTTTAAAAATTAACTTTTTTTTTAATAAATGAAAAATGCAGACATTCACTTTTCATGTGCTAAAGGTTAGCTACTGTATGTCTCGACCTGTTTCAATAGTTTCTTGTCAAAAGTGATTTCTTTATTCCGTAGCCTGTTGCCAATCTGTGGCAATCTTTTAGCCAAACATTGTCAACTATATGTAGCCGTTTTTAAAAGCATTCATTTTGAACAGTGGATTAATGAGGTTTTCATTAATTATTAAATAATCAATTCAAATGATTCACCTTTGAACTCATTCAGCGTCAGTTTAGGCTAAAGATGTTTTGGCTACTGTTAGCTTCTTCTCCATAATTCAGCACCGTGTGTCCCTGCAGGTCCGGCAGCGTGTCAGGACACTGGGACGAGATCTACGGGTTTGTGGAGCAGCTCACCCACAGGTTTGTCAGGTACGTGGACCAGCTGCAGCTCCTGGTACTGGTACTGGTACTGGTACTGGTACTGGTACTGGTGCTGGTACTGGTACTGGTACTGTGGAATCAGTGGAAATATAGAGACGGTCGGAGGTCGAGCCAAACACCAGGGCTGTGTAGAGAAGCAGGCATCATACCAGCAACGCCCCCCCCCCACCCCCCGGTACTACAGTAATGCAATAATGTGAGAGAGATATGAGAGAGGGAGAGAGATCGTCAGGGTTTATAATGGGTTTCTACATATAAGGGGTGACGCCGACCACCACAGACTGTCAGTCGTTTACACAGTAAAGACAGTGGTACAAAACAGTACTGAACTGATTCCCAAAGTGTTTTTAATGCTAAGCTAATCCATGATGCTAATCCACATTTGTCTCACGACGTCCTAACGTTGTTATGTCGTTCGGTCAAATGTCATCGTCTGTTCCACTGTTGTACCAGTGAGTCCCAAGGTCTGGCTCTGGGACCACAGATGGACCTCAGGAGACTTTCCTGTGGTGGCCAAATATTTTCTTTGTCATGTATTTAGATGTACAGTACTTTAGATGTACAGTTTAGATTTTAGATGTACAGTACTTTAGATGTACAGTACTTTAGATGTACAGTACTTTAGAAGTACAGTACTTTAGAAGTACAGTACTTTAGATGAAATGTATTACTTCAAAAAGAACATGTTAAAGTTTCTCCACATCTGTGATGTAAAAACACAAAGTACATTTGAGTCGAGTGCAGTCACTTTCCTTTTGGATAAAGGTGTGTGTGTGTGTGTGTGTGTGTGTGTGTGTCCTCCAGTCCCAGGATGAGAGTTTCCTACGTGGTCTTCTCAGCCAGAGCAGCAGTGGTCCTCCCTTTGACAGGAGACAGGTATACTCCTCCTCCTCTCTTCCTCCTCTCTTCCTCCTCCTCCTCCTCCTCTCTTCCTCCTCCTCCTCCTCTCTTCCTCCCCTCCTCCTCCTCCTCCTCCTCCTCTTCTTCACGGTGCTCCTGTGTCTCTGTCTCCTGACCAGGTCTAAGATAGACCATGGTCTACGGAGTCTGGCCCAGATCAGACCTGCTGGTGAGACCTACATGCATGAAGGTGTGAAGGCGGTGAGTTCAGTGGACAGATCCCT
>NC_024320.1:25813205-25826997 GCF_000523025.1 Cynoglossus semilaevis
CACCCCCTCCACCCCCTCACCTCTTGTAGTTGTCCATGGTCTCCTTTGGACCGACCTGAACTCTCTCTGTTCCAGGTGTCAGAACAGATGAAGGTCCAGAATTCTCCGTCCTCCAGCATCGTCATCATTCTGACTGATGGGAAACTGGAGGTTTATCCATACGAGCTGAGCGTACAGGAGGTACAGACAGGAGGTACAGACAGGAGGTACAGACAGGAGGTACAGACAGGAGGTACAGACAGGAGGTACAGACAGGAGGTACAGACAGGAGGTACAGACAGGAGGTACAGACAGGAGGTACAGACAGGAGGTACAGACAGGAGGTACAGACAGGAGGTACAGACAGGAGGTACAGACAGGAGGTACAGACAGGAGGTACAGACAGGAGGTACAGACAGGAGGTACAGACAGGAGGTACAGACAGGAGGTACAGACAGGAGGTACAGACAGGAGGTACAGACAGGAGGTACAGACAGGAGGTACAGACAGGAGGTACAGACAGGAGGTACAGACAGGAGGTACAGACAGGAGGTACAGACAGGAGGTACAGACAGGAGGTACAGACAGGAGGTACAGACAGGAGGTACAGACAGGAGGTACAGACAGGAGGTACAGACAGGAGGTACAGACAGGAGGTACAGACAGGAGGTACAGACAGGAGGTACAGACAGGAGGTACAGACAGGAGGTACAGACAGGAGGTACAGACAGGAGGTACAGACAGGAGGTACAGACAGGAGGTACAGACAGGAGGTACAGACAGGAGGTACAGACAGGAGGTACAGACAGGAGGTACAGACAGGAGGTACAGACAGGAGGTACAGACAGGAGGTACAGACAGGAGGTACAGACAGGAGGTACAGACAGGAGGTACAGACAGGAGGTACAGACAGGAGGTACAGACAGGAGGTACAGACAGGAGGTACAGACAGGAGGTACAGACAGGAGGTACAGACAGGAGGTACAGACAGGAGGTACAGACAGGAGGTACAGACAGGAGGTACAGACAGGAGGTACAGACAGGAGGTACAGACAGGAGGTACAGACAGGAGGTACAGACAGGAGGTACAGACAGGAGGTACAGACAGGAGGTACAGACAGGAGGTACAGACAGGAGGTACAGACAGGAGGTACAGACAGGAGGTACAGACAGGAGGTACAGACAGGAGGTACAGACAGGAGGTACAGACAGGAGGTACAGACAGGAGGTACAGACAGGAGGTACAGACAGGAGGTACAGACAGGAGGTACAGACAGGAGGTACAGACAGGAGGTACAGACAGGAGGTACAGACAGGAGGTACAGACAGGAGGTACAGACAGGAGGTACAGACAGGAGGTACAGACAGGAGGTACAGACAGGAGGTACAGACAGGAGGTACAGACAGGAGGTACAGACAGGAAGTACAGACAGGAGGTACAGACAGGAGGTACAGGAGGATTATTAAATTTGGAAAGTTATGAATTTTTATGAATTGTTAAGTTGCATCAGTTGTGTACAAGTTATTTACTACTACTACTACTACTACTACTACTACTACTACTACTACTACTACTACTACTACTAGTACTACTAAATGCGTAGTGAATACTAACTTGTAAAGGCTGTGTACTCACAGGTTTTAACTTCAGATTCAAACTTCACACACGTCTGTTCCCAGGCTGACGTCGCCCGGGGGTTTGGAGCCAGAGTTTACTGTGTCGGGGTCATGGACTTCGACCACAAACAGGTAGAAAAAACAAACAAACCCTCATGTTTATCCTCTGACTCATGGGTTTCTTTGACTTTCTGCCTGTGTTTGTTGTTGTTCTTTGTCTGGTTGAGATCATTCGACTCCACTGGAGGTCGGAGCCGCAGGAAATGACATTTAGTTGATGCACGAATACCTATTAAAGGTTTGGAGGCAGCGTGACATCACTTCCTCTTCCTGTACAGTTGTTAAAAACAAGACATTTGTGAAAGAAGTAAAAATCAAAGGAAATGTTATTGTTGTTTACCTTTAAACACCATTAGAACAAACATCAGTGTTCTTTGATGAATGTGGATCAAAGGGAAATCAATTATTATTATTAATTATTAATAAGTGAGAGCAAATAGTTACTAGTTATAGACTGGTTACTGACTGACTGACTGGTTACTGACTGACGAGTTACTGGTTGACTGACTGACTGGTTACTGACTGACTAGTTACTGGTTGAATGACTGATTGACTGGTTACTGACTGACTGACTGGTTACTGACTGACTAGTTACTGGTTGACTGACTGACTGACTGGTTACAGACTGACTGACTGGTTACTGACTGACGAGTTACTGGTTGACTGACTGACTGACTGACTGACTGACTGGCTAAACAGAAAGTGATTACATCACTCCATGATTAAATCATGTCAGACCAGCTTCCTGTTGTGCAGTTGTTACAGCAGTTGATGAAAGCTGAGGCTGGCGCCCCCTGGCTGTCACCTCCTCTAAAGGAAACTCTTTTTATTTTACGTTGTCTGAACGACTTCTCGCAGCTCGCTCAAATAGCCGACAGCAAAGACCACGTCTTCCCGGTGTTATCTGGATTTCATGCCCTCAAAGACACTGTCAACGCGGTGAGGTCACATGACATCTGACCATGCTGCAGTTATCAAGGTGGAGCACTGACACTGACCTCTACCTTCACCTTTGTGTACTACAGATCCTGGAGCAGACGTGTGCCGACGTTTTCACCATCCAGCCTTCGAGTGTTTGTGTGAACGGTGAGTGATCGCAGTAACAACGTGTATTTGATGATTGTTTCTGATAGTCATTCAAAAAGACATCCATCATCCATCCATCCATCATCCATCCATCCATCATCTATCCATCCATCATCTATCCATCCACCCATCCATCATCCATCTATCCATCATCTATCCATCCATCATCTATCCATCCACCCATCCATCCATCATCCATCCATCCACCCATCCATCCATCAATCATCATCCATCCATCATTCATCCATCCATCCATCTATCTATCCATCCATCCATCCATCAATCATCATCCATCCATCCATCATCCATCCACCCATCCATCCACCATTATAAAACATGTAGCTAACATTTAGCTTTCTTTCTTTCTTTCTCTGTTTTTTTTCAACAATTTTAATTTTTTTGGCTAACCTTAACTATTCATGAGCTAACGTGTGGCTAACACTGCTGCGTCCACTGTTTCCCAGAGTCCTTCAACGTGGTTCTAAGAGGCAGCGGCTTCAGTGGAGCCAGGAGGACGGACAACGTACTCTGTCTCCTCACCGTCAATCACAACACATACAGTCAGTAAAAACAGTCAGTCAACACACGCACACACAGCTGTGTCTCTCCTGAATCAGAAACAGCAGTCATCACTGACAGAGGCTAACAGAGGCTGAATCAGTTAGCCGTTAGCTCACGTCGCTAACGGCACTTTGTTTGACTTGTAGCCTGCGGCGCCACAGTCACATGACTGTGTGATAACGTCAGGCCGATCTCTGCTGCAGCGGAAAGTCTGAGTCACCACGGAGGTCGGAGAACAGAGGAGACATTGTTGGGCGGGGAGGGGGGGAGACAGTGGAGTCATTAGTCTGTTAAAGGATCGATGGGGACGGGGGGGGAGTCACTTCTGCAGGAGGACGTTTCAGTGAGAATACTCTGGAAGCTGTTCCATCTCTTTCTGTTTTTCTTCTTCCTCTCAGAGCAGAAGCCAACGGTCGTTACAGACGGACACCTGCTGTGTCCCGCCCCAGTCCTGCAGGGGGCAGGAGAGTAAGTCACCGCCTACATTGACATTACACCACAGGCTTTGATGCCTTTGATGTGATTTACCAAAATAAAAGTTTTTATTCACACAGTTGGTGATAAGACACTGTTGTGAGGTCAAAGGTCAACAGTCCTTGGTCACTTCATCAGACACATGTACTTTTATACACACTATAGAAATACTTCAGTACTTTATGAATACATTGATGTTTTTACTTCATTGTTTTCTGTGTGTGTGTGTGTGTGTGTGTGTCACTGGACCAGAATATCTCTGGTATTTAGAGACAGAGCTGAGGCCGATCTGACTTCACCACTGGTGTACCCCCCCCCCCCCCCCCCCCCCCCCCCCCCCCCCCCCCCCCCCCCCCCCCCCGTCCCAGATCTCTTGAAGTGTTGATCAGTCTAAACGATGGACAGTCCTTCATCTCAGCTCCTGTCATTATCACTGCCACCACATGTGTCAGTATTGAGACGTCACCACATCACACAGTGTCATATTTATCCACTTGAAGCCGACACCGTAAATAAACACGTGGTTCATGTGTCTGTGTGTTGACCACAGTCTGACGGGGCCTGGGTTCTCTGGCTCTTCCTGGTTCTGCTGCTCTTGTTGGTTCTGGTTTTGTTCTGGTGGTTCTGGCCTCTTTGCTGCACAGTGGTGAGTCCGTGTGTGTGTTCACGTGTTCTTTACGTCAACTCGTGGCCCATGGAAATATGACACACACACACCACACACACCAGTGGTATGGAGTATTCAGCCTACTTTTACAGGTACCTGTAGGTGGTGCTGTTGGTCACTGGTACTTTAATGTCATGTTATTACAATATAGAAAAGTACTGTATAAATACATACACACACATATTATTAATCAACATTAATCAACTATAATTAATAAATATTTAGCCATAAAAGTAAGGTAAAAATAAAACTAGAAAAAGCCTCTAAGCTCATAGTTAGAACTAGTCCAAATAAATCAAGCTCTTAGAGTCAGGCCAAGAGTTAGCCAAGAGTTAGCCAAGAGTTAGCCAAGAGTTAGCATCTGAATGTAACTAAACATTTGCTAGAAAGAATCCACATTGTTGTTTGATCATGTTCATTTGTCACAGGTGATCAGAGACCCTCCCCCGTCTCGACCTCCTCCCCCACCTCCTCCTCTCATCATCGTGAGTAAATGGAAAAAAAAAAGTTCCAAATGTTTCAAGTTGGATTTTGAGTCGATAGTGGGATGGAAATTCTTTGCCATCAGCCTTTAGTGGCCTTTAGTGGTACTTCAACAAATAGTCATCAGTGACCTCTGCTCTGGGGTCCTGGTCTGCAGTGTTGACCTCTGGAACCTTTACATCAGTTTTCACTGTTTCTAAGGAGCCAGAAGACGACCTTTCACCCAGACACCGGTGGCCGACGGTGGACGCGTCGTACTACGGACGGGGGACGCGTCGTACTACGGCGGCCGAGGGCCGGGAGGAATCAAACGCATGGAGGTGAATCAGACACCACCAGGGTTTACACTATTTCCACGCCGGTCTCTGTGGATTTACTGCTCCGTGGCCCCCTTCAGGTCAGCGGGAACAGTTGAATACTCAACAGGCGCTGGTGCCGAAGTATCGGTTCTTGGGACAACCCTACTGTCTAGACCAGGCGTGGGCAAACGTTTTGACTCGTGGGCCACAATTGTCATAAATTTGACGGGGATAGTGGGGGTGGAGCAGATAGATGTGAACTAAGGTAAATGACATGCATGCGCCATCTAATGGGGGAACGTGGGTACTGCTGCAGAAACGTCGCTGACTCTTCATCACTTCTGGTTTCAGGTGCGTTGGGGGCAGAAAGGTTCCACTGAGGAAGGATCACGGCTGGAGAAAGCCAAAAACGCTGTGGTCACTTTGCCAGAAGAAGTGCAGGAGCCCATCGTACCAAGACCCCCGGCCAGACCCCCCCCAGTGTACACCCCCCAGACACAGTCTACATGGTACTCTCCCATCAAGGTAAGACGAGCCAGAAAATATTTCAGGAGTTAAATCAGTGCCGGCTTCAGTTCACGGTGTGTGAATTCCAGGGTCGATTTGACGCATTATTGGCTCTACTGAGAAGACAGTACGACAGAGTGGCCATCATGAGGCCCACGCCCCAGGACCAGGTGAGGATCATCTGCAGGGTTAGGCTTAATCTAACTCAGTCTTGGCTAGCTTAATGCTATGTATTTGGAAACTAGCTTTCAGTGGTGTCTTGTTTCCTTTGGGCTAGCTTTCAGTCAACCCTTTTTTATTCAAATTTGGTAGGTTATTTTCTGCTAACTTTTACCAATATTCTTTGGCTTAGCATTAGCAATGTCTGAGCTAACTTTTCATTAGTGCCTTTTTTTGGCTATAAGGAAAGGGATAGAGTTTCATGACAGCTTTTCTTTTTTTATTTACCAAAGATTTTATTTCAGTGCTAAATGCCAAATTTCACTTTCACACTTTTTAGCATTTTAGCTTTTCGTAGTCATGCTTTTGACTTTGACTCTAAATGAATGTTCTTGTTTTTAGGCTAACGTTTGAGCTTCTTCTCCTGTTTTTTCAGGGTCGCTGCATTAACTTCACCAGAGTCTGAAGAACCAGTGTTAAAAACGTCAACTGTCAAATAAATGTTTTTGTTTGTGGATCACTTTAGGCCGATGGCACATATTTGTTTTGTTATTTTGTTTATTTGAAGAAAAAAAAAATTTATATATATTTAATTCTCTTTTCACAAAAGGCCTTGAAGTACGAGTACCCTGACCAGTGTCGCACAACATACACAAAAGTACGCACAAAAACAAAGGCAGTTGTGAGATAAAACACAACACGTAAAAAACAAAGATTTCTCCGGAACAGAAATGTACTTATCCAGAAGAACCACACAAAACATAAGGTTCGCACACGACCTTCAAACCAGCCGTCCAATCAGAGAAATATACAAACTAATACTGTGTATAATAATGCAGTAATACACAGCTAAGTGCAGTGAAGTCATTTCAGAGGATTATCACGAGACTGTTGTCACATGGTACAAAGATGAAGTCACGGTGGAAGATGTTTTCATCCTCCATATGTACATGGTATTTACAGTGCTGGAGAACGGTGCCTCAGGATCGGTTCTCACGATGCAGGAGAGAAGATCTGCAAAACAGGTGCAAAAATAACATTCCCATGGTGCATCAAGACAAGACACCCAATGAGTAGCAAAGTTGACTGAAAGGAATAATGAAATGAAAAAACCTAATTATTGTAGCAAATAGTTAGCTTGAACTTCATTATTCCCTTCAAGGAAATGACACAGAGATATCGTCCAAACAGACTGATAGGCCACACCCACCAGAAGCAGTGTCGACTGATAGGCCACACCCACCTGAGGGAGCGTCGAATGATAGGCCACACCCACCCATGATCATCGATCGATAAACCACACCCACCCGTTTGAGCGTCGCCTGATAGGCCACACCCACCTGAGGGAGCGTCGACTGATAGGCCACACCCACCTGAAGGAGCATCGACTGATAGGCCACACCCACCTGAGGGAGCGTCGACTGTCCTTCTCCATGTTGTTCTCCGGTCCTTCACTCTCATACGAGGCCAGATGAAGTTCTGCAGCAGGAACACAGACCAACAGTGATGAGTGCCTGGAGTTTGTTACCATGGTGAAAGCTCTCAACCAGGGAAACAGGACCTCATGTGGTATGATGAGGTATTGCAGTATGTATGTGCTTAAATCCTGGTCTCTGATGGAGCGAATCCAAAGTTTATGACTAATTCCATGTGGTAAGTTAAATTAATATTAATCAAGACCAATGATACTGTGAAATGCTAAATTACCATTTATGATGTAGCAGCCAGGAGGCGCTGTGACTGTTCTGTCTTGTACTGATATTAGTCAAATCCTTGTCCAAAATTAGATGAATTATAAAACTGTCAACTTTAAAACTGAGCTTTAATTTCAGGATTAAAAATTAAAATGAGTTCCAGAATGAAAAATAGTTCATGAGCAGCATTCTTTCAAGAATTCTTCAAAAATCTGGCTTGGACCTGAGTGTGTCCACTGCCTCTGGCATGAAGCGCTGGTACTGACCGTCTTCGTTGTACACTGGAGTGGTGACCAGGTACTGCAGGATCCTTCTGTCTCTGTCGAAAGGACAAATCACCTGACGCCAAACCAGGAACTCGCTCACCTGCTTGGCCAGTTCCCAGAGTTTCTGTAATGAAGGCAGAAGACCAGCAGATGTCAGCACTCATTTATTGATTGATTTCCTAACCCTTCAGGAGAGCGGAACTTCACAAAAATAACTTTTTACAGCCTTGAGTGCCTTGGCATCACAATTCAAGCACCTTCAAGGACTCATACAAGGCCAAGCCAAAAACAAGTGTTGTAAAAATGTTAGGATTAAATGTGTACAGAAAGGAAAACTTTAAGCATGTTCTGCCACAAGGGGGCACCATTATACTGTATCATCAGAGGGTCATTTTAAAGAGGTGGTGAAGTGAGGAGTGACCTCGAAGTTGATGTGACCGTTGGTCAGTCGGCTGGAACAGCCTTCATTCAGGAAGTAGATGTCTTTGATCAAGAGGCTGAAGAAAGGAATCACAATCTGGAAAAGAAGAAGAAGAAAAAAGATCAACTACATTTAAATCATCTTTTCACTTCTTTTAAAGTTCTTCATTACCTTCTCCTGGCTGCTGTGACCCGTCTCAGACCTCTGGGTGGCGCCGCGGAGAGCAGTGCGGTAATTACTGAAGTTACTGGAGGGATCCATCTGATGCTACATGTGATGAGACCAAGTAGATGTTGACAGATGTTGACAGATGTTGACAGATGTTGACAGATGTTGAGTGTGTGCTTAAAGTCCTGGTTCTGCATTTGTCTCACCTCCAGGATTTCAAACTTGTCCGTGTTGACTTTACTCCAGGTTTTCTTCAGCCGCGCGATTGGACTCATGTTCATCCCGGCTGTGACGTCAGAGACAGAAGAAGAAACTGTTGACATCAAATCAAAGAAACAAAAAGACAGCAGCTAATGGGCTAAAAACAGTTAACACATAGCTGGCGTTTGGCTAGCTTACTGAGCAGCTGGTTTGATTTTTCTGATTTCTATCTTTTTGTTCTCCAACGTTGACCAACTATCACTGTTTTTTTTTACATTTTTGGAGTAGAACTTTATCAACAACAGAGAGAGAAACAAAAATTTCCATCAAAACTGGAAACAATCTTCGTACAAAAATTAAAAAGTTGCTAAAGTGAAAGTCAAATGTTGCCAAAACATATAGGGAAAATAATCTACATGTGGAAAACTAGCTAGCTAAACAGCAGCTAAGAAACAGCGATAGCCCTCAAAACATTTTAAAGGTGCAACAACAGCTCAAAGAAGGTTGCGAGGGCGTAGGGCAATTACTGGGGCAACAGGAAGTTTTCATTAGTTTGGTGGGAGTTTATTAAGAAAGTACAAAAAAACCCCTTTGCTCCTCTATGCCGATGACACGCTGTATATTTACTACATGTTCTTCATACTAATATATACATTAATCTGCTGTAAGTGCCATAATTGGTCCCAGAGCCACACTTTTTATTCCCATTAACCAGACTCTGCACTTCCTCTTCAGGAACAACTGTCCTTCAAACCACCGTCGTCGTCTGCTTTTGATTCTGGGAGTGTGTTTGGAGTTGATGACTCACTGATGATGGCCATGAGGGAGTTGAAGTTGCCGATGTTGAAACACTCCTGAGCCACGTCGATGAAGAACTCGATGATCCGCGCTCTGTGCTTCTTCTTCACCGGCTGAAACCACAGACCATGACAGGAAGTGGGTATGTAACAATCCAAGGTCACTGTTGTGAGGAAGAGTGAAACCACGTGGACGTGGACCAGAGGAGCTCACCATGCAGATCTCCGTGGCCACCAGGTAACTCAGTCTGTTGAACCAGTTCACGTAGGCCTCCAGGTTACTGGTTTTCCGCTTCCGAAAGAAACCCTAAAAAAAAAATGAAAGAGAAACCTTTAAACAAAGATTGAAGAATACAACGTTTTATTTACCCGTCAGTACCTACGAGTACTATTTACTGTGTCTGTAGAAATACCCAGAACTTCATGTGTGTATTTTACCTTCTCTGTCATCAAAACAATTCATCTGGTCACATGTCATTATTATTTAGCATTTAATGCTAAGCTGTTACTCAATATTCAGGTTAATGTTTTTGTTTAAAAAAAGTCTAAAAATAGTCAGCCTGCAGTACCTCCAAAGACCACTAGGTCTACCTCTATTTGTTGAAGTGCTGTTTGAATGAAGCAAACATGGAGGCAATGATGATGATGATGATGATGATGATGATGATGATGATGATGATGATGATGATACCCTGGGGTTCAGTGGGAGGTGGTATTAGGTGGTATTACTGTGTACTCTGAGGGGGGATTACTGTGGACTCTGAGGTGGGATTACTGTGTACTCTGAGGTGGTATTACTGTGTACTCTGAGGTGGTATTACTGTGTACTCTGAGGTGGTATTACTGTGTACTCTGAGGTGGTATTACTGTGTACTCTGAGGTGGTATTACTGTGTACTCTGAGGTGGTATTACTGTGTACTCTGAGGTGGTATTACTGTGTACTCTGAGGTGGTATTACTGTGTACTCTGAGGTGGTATTACCTTGTGGTTCTCCAGAGGATCCTTCATGGCAAACGACTGGATGAACTCTTCAGGGCCGATGAAACTCAGTCTGTCCTGTAGGTGGAGACAGAGACCAGTCAGAGCCACATCAGAAACAACAGTAGGACAGAGGAAGCAGAAGGATGAAGGAGACAAGGAAAGGAACAGAGGAAGGAGATGCTAAAATACTCTGTGCCAGTGAAAAACTACTCTAATAAATGTTAGCTGTTCCTGGGCTAGCTTTCAGTGCACAGCTAGTCCTCCTGCTACACCTTTAGCTTACTTTATACTTCACTTTGCTAACTAAGCTATTGTCTGTTATCCCGTGGATATTTGTCCAGTTTCTCCTTTAATGGTACTTAAACAAATATTTTGAAATATCTGAAGTATTTTGCTGCCTTTAACTACAGTATAACACAGTAATTCTACAAAACAAAGACAACTTTTTTTCTGTAAAAACTTAATTAAACGGCTAAATGGTGATGCAAGCTTTGAAAGCCCAGCTTGACTGACCCCCCCCCACCCCCCGAGAGAGTGTACAAGTTGACCAATACTGACCAGTTCGATGTGTGTGAGCTGCTGAGCCAGGATGAAGGGGTCGTCACACACACTCAGTACGTCGCTCCTCTGACCAGACGCCTGTTTGCTCTTCAGCGCAGCCGGACGCTCGGCCGCCGCAGCGTTCAGTTCTGCCACAGCTTCCTCGTACTGACCGAGCGCCGACAGACGTTTGATCAGCCGCTGGGTCATCTGCTGCATGGCTCTCCACGAGTACTGCAGTACCACAATTATCAGTGACTGTGTCATACACACACACATACATACAGTATATGTATATAGATACACATATATATGTATATGTGTATCCATATACAGTACATATGTACATATATATACACATACACACATATATACACATACACACATATATACACATACACACATATATATACACATACATATGTGTATATATACACATACACACATATATACACATACACACATATATACACATACATATACACATACATGTATATGTATGTGTATATATGTGTGTATGTGTATATATGTGTGTATGTGTATATATACACATACACACATATATACACATACACACATATATACACATACACACATATATACACATACACACATATATATACACATACACACATATATATACAGTGATCCCTTGCTATAACGCGGTTTACTTTTCACGGTTTCGCTACTTCACGGATTTTGCCTATCACGGGTTCTTTTTGGAACGTAACCCCCGCGAAAAACAAGGGTTTACTGTATACACATACATCTACATGTATGCGTATACACATACATGTATATGTATGTGTATATATGTGTGTATGTGTATATATGTGTGTATGTGTATATATATGTGTGTATGTGTATATATACACATACACACATATATACACATACACACATATATACACATACATATGTGTATATATACACATATGTATGTGTATATATACACATACACACATATATACACATACACACATATATACACATACATATGTGTATATATACACATACACACATATATACACATACATATGTATATGTGTATCCATATACAGTACATATGTACATATATATATACACATACACACATATATACACATACACACATATATACACATACACACATATATACACATACATATGTATATGTGTATCCATATACAGTACATATGCACATATATATACACATACACACATATATACACATACACACATATATATACAGTGATCCCTTGCTATAACGCGGTTTACTTTTCACGGTTTCGCTACTTCACGGATTTTGCCTATCACGGGTTCTTTTTGGAACGTAACCCCCGCGAAAAACAAGGGTTTACTGTATACACATACATGTATATACACTGCTTCACAACGACGGCACAAACCTCGTCCCCTCGAGCCACGTGGTGCGTCATGTCCTTCAGGCAGCGCATCATCCTGTCGTCCCTGAAGTCATAAGGAAACGTTTCCGTCCATTCAGTGAGCAGCTGCACCAGCTTTGGCGCCACCTCTCGGAAACGGATCTAGAAGAAATAACTGGATCAGACTTATATAAGCCAATCACGTCGCAGCTGATAAAGAGAGTGTTCAAACCTAGTTTATAGCACCCCCTAGAGGGAAACTGCTTTAATTTCACTTCACTTGTCAGTGTCAGTTGTCAGTTTGTCAGTGTTTCACTAGGAATCTCTCCTCAGTAACAAAGGCCTGTGTGTTGTGTGTGTGGGGGGGTGTTGTGTGTGTGTGTGTGTGTGTTGTGTGTGGGGGTGTGTGTGGTGTGGATGACACACACAGTGAGAGGAATAATTAGAGCTGTGTCTCTGAGCGGGTGAGTAATCCTCCCACCTTGTCCAGCAGGGCGTCTCCAGAGCGCTGCTGCTCCACACACAGGTGGCAAACCCTCGTCATCAACTCGTACGGCGGGAGGAAGAGGCGGGGGCTCAGGTGAAAACATACGACCTCTGACGAAGAGGACAAGAAGAAGAATCTCAGAAAAGGCAGGAGAAGAAGACGGAGTCAGGGGCTTCAGATGATCTACCTACATCAGGGTAGTAGTCCACGGTGGGGACCAGGTGCTGGATCAGAGCTTCAAGAGAGGCTGAGACCAGGCTGTTGTCATGGTAACACATCTCCCCATAGCTGGCTGTGACGCCGTGTCCGTGGGGTCGAGTCTTTGCCGCAGAAGAACCAACGGTCACGGTGTTGTTACGACAAGACTGCTCACTGCTGCCACCTCCTGTGCTGCTGCTGATGCTGCTGCTGCTGCTGCTCGTCGCGGTGGAGGCGTGGCGGGATGCCCGGCCCGGACAGAAGCTGCCGTGCTGCGAAGGGCTGCGAGGTTGCGGCGAGGAGTACGGGTTCTCCGCCACCATGCGGCTGCCGCGGTAGTGATGATGCTCCGTCGCCGCGGCGGGGGAGACGGAGGAGGTGCGGCAGGAGCAGTGAGGCTGAGGGACGTCGTAGGGGTTCTCAGCAGTGTAGGCTGCGTTGTAGATGTTGTCTTTGACAGCTGTGGGGGGGTTGCCGTTGTTGTACGGGCCGGGGGGCTGAGGATGGTGGTTGTTGTTGTTGTAGGGCACGCAGCCGCTGAACTTCCCAGCGTACGGAGTGGTGGGAGGCATGAGGAGCTGCAGAGACCAGGGAACCACAACATGGATGACCACAGGCTGGTCCAGACTACTGTAGTACTACTGTAGTACTACTGTAGTACTACTACAATGAAGGCAAATATAGGGAAACGTTAAACAGACTCGACTGCTGACGGACCACGTGTCGGTCCACAGCAGACGTCACTCAGCTGCTGTTTACTACAGTCAGAGTGTGTGGTGTGT
>NC_024320.1:25827150-25829266 GCF_000523025.1 Cynoglossus semilaevis
ACCCCCACTTTTCCTGATAGTACGGTGTTTTTCCCAGAGTATCTGCTTTTTCCCAGCTTTTGACACATTGACAGAGTTGGACTATGAGTGAGACCAGGAGCCGAAAGACGGACCATCTGTGGACAGACGGACCATCTGTGGACAGACGGACCAGCTGTGGACAGACGGACCATCTGTGGACAGACGGACCAGCTGTGGACAGACGGACCATCTGTGGTTCAGGATCATTGGATCTGTGGTTGATAAACTGATCCCAGAACTGCTGTAACTCTGGAGCCGTCCTCTTCCTCTTCCTCCTCTTCCTCCTCCTCCTCTTTCTGCTGCCGTGACTGTCTGTGGAAATCACATGCACACACCCATATACACCAGGAATGTCTGGCCCACGGGCCATATTTTGGCACCAAGACCTGATTTCTGTGGCTGCTCTAACGTACAGGGTATTTCAGACTGTGTACAACTGTAGTAGTGAAGTACACGTGATACCACATAAGTTACTTCATCCTGGATAACTCAGATTGGCTAACTATTAACCACCACCTTGGTTAACCATTTATAACAAACCAATAACAAACCAGGAGAAACAAGTGAGGACGGTGCTCAAACACAGGCTCCAGGCACCACAAGAACCACACCTGGTGTATTGAAGTACTACATCAGACAACATCCATCCATCCATCCATCCATCCATCCATCCATCCATCCATCCATCCAGATCCGACTGTGGCCTCAGCCCCATGAAAGTACAATCTATACCCCCCCCCCGCAATATAAATCAAATTCAATCAAATTGAAGGTGTAAATAATCCTGGGGTCACGACTTGTTATTGTTGACATGTGACCATTTACAAGTGAGAGAGAGAGAGAGAGAGAGAGAGGAATACTAATCCAGCCGTGGTCTCTTTCCCAGACGGACTTCCTGAACAGTTGACCCTCTGGTTGGCTGTGGTTTCAGAACTGAACCACTGACATTCTTCACTCTGTGGTGATCGTAGGTCGGACCAGTGATTTAATACTGACGTTGGAGCAGAAGTTCATAGTCACTACATTGTTTTTACATTCTCTTGTTTGTAAACTCTAAAGAATAAGTTTGATGTGGTAGAAAAACAACAACAACAACAACAACAACAGAGTGGACCAAAAGAGAAAAGACCAAAATGTCAAGGTTTTTCTTGACCACGTTGTTGATCCAGTTTCAGTTCAGGGCAGGAAGGAATGTCATGGCCCTGAAACATATTTCAATATTTCTACTTCAAACACGGGGACTTTTCTGTGGCCTGTGAAATATATCTGCATTTATTTTGGTTTTTCACTGAATGTGTAACTCCACAGTAAACAACAACAATGTTGAACTTCACTCTAAAGGTAACCATTTTTGTTAACGTGTTTCATTTCCTTTTTTTGCGTTCACCTTTTGGCTGAACTGACTTTTTGCTGCTTGGTTATTGCTGTGTATTTTGGGTTGACGTACAAGACTGTCTGTGGTGACAGACCCACTGTCTGTGGGTCTGTCACCACAGACAGGTTCACACTGGGTTCAACAGCAGGTTCAAACTGATCCAGTCACTGACGCAGCAGCTACAGCAGCAGCAGCAGCAGCTACAGCCGCAGCAGCAGCTACAGCAGCAGCAGCAGCAGCAGCTACAGCAGCAGCAGCAGCAGTAATAGCATCATCATCATCACCATCACCATCATCTTCATCATCATAATCATCATCATCATCCCCACCATCATCATCACCATCACCATCATCCCCATCATCACCATCATCATCAGCATCATCACCATCACCACCATCAACATCATCATCATCATCATCATCATGGGATTTACCCAAATACATTATGTTATCATATATCCCAGAGCAGATAAATGGCGTCTTTGTTGGCACCCACTGACATTTGGTTTTCATTTTAGGGGATTTTAAGAAAATTAATGAAACATTTCTCCATTTCTTTCATCTTAAGTTTGAAGAAAAAAACCCATCAATGGTGAGACTAACGACCTCAGATCTTTTCATCCTCAGGTTCCAAACCTTAGACTGTGTTTTTCTTTCAATCACATAGTATGAGTTTTTTTAAAGGCAGGCTGAGCCATTCGGGGCCGGGGGAGGTCGGGG
>NC_024320.1:25832524-25836107 GCF_000523025.1 Cynoglossus semilaevis
GGAACTACCGAGGGAAATTTGGTTATCCATCCATCCATCCACCCATCCATCCATCCATCCATCCATCCATCCATCCAAAGGTTGACCGACATGACACACAGCTTAGCGCTGTCATAAAATCAGATGAAAACATCATCATGAAAAGTTCGCACAAAAACAGCTAAAAGTGAAGTGAAGTCAGGTGGACAGACCGCCGTCTGTTCTGCTCCGTGTACCGACGTCACTGTTCTGTTCTGTTAGTTGTGTAAAGTGTGTTGTAATGACCTCGATAACCGTCTGCTGCTTATGTAACAACTTAAAGCAGCGTGAAAACCAACAACTTCTGTACAACCATGTCCACACATCAACAAGTCCGTCACGGAGTCGTCAACCACTCACCTCTTACTGACGCAGCTGCCTGTGAGTCCGGGAACAACACACACACACACACAGTCGACAGAAAGTAATCAGGTCCAAGGAAAGTCTCCAAACTCCTTCACTTTTCCGCACTTTGAGTTCGTCTCCCGACTGCAGCGCGGTGTAAACCAAACGCACGGCGTGAGTAATCGAACCCTGACCAGTGTGTGATCACTACGACCACCGTACGCTCCGCTCCATTGTGTGAATCTGCTGCTCGTTCTCGACTTAATTTGATGTTGAGGACGAGGAGCCTCAAAGCGAGGCGTATTCAAATGATCCCGACAGAGCCGGGAAAGCTGACCAATCAGAGCGCGAGGGCGGCAGTCTCTGGGGGAACCAGAGGCCAATAGAAACAGGGGAGAGGAAAAATCGAATGCACCCGCTGCTCTGATTGGCTATATCACTTTCCCCGTTCACTCCATTCCTTTCAACCGCAGCCAGATGAAGAAGAAAGGGCAGGAGAAGAAGAAATAGAGACGGCTGAATGTTTTTGTTGGAGAGGTGTAAGGTTTCCACCCGGAATGTGTTTGTGTGCGCGCCTGTAAAAGTTGTTCTCAAATAAACGTTATGTAAACGACTTCACTGAGCCGGAGCAGCGAAACAGGAGAGAAGTTTATTTTTGCTCCAAAGCGCTTGAAAAAAGTGCCACAGGTGCGAGGATAAGAAGAGACTCAAGAATTAAAGGCGAAGTAAAAACACATCAATAACTTCGTCATCAAAAACAACAGAAAAACCTGCGGATGAAAGTATTGGATAGAATAGACTCGAGGTTACGCTGTGTTTCCTCTGCCTGTACTTTCTCCTTTTCCATTTGTTTACCTAGAAGACGTTTCCCAGCCACACTAGGTGGCGCTAGTTCAAGTCAAAACAGTGAAACGGGGAGCAGCCTGTTGAGAAGGATTATCTCTGAACTAGTCCCCTGTACAGTGACTGTAAACCAGCAATCTCCAAAGGATCTGACGACATTTTAGTACTAACCTCAGTGGTTGTTACTAACTATAATTTACTAGCAGGTTTACACCTCACCATAATGCTGAAGCTGTGCTTACAGCACCCCCTACGGGGGGGCAAAGGCAACCAGAACCACAAGACACCTTACAGTTACATTAATGCATTTCGCAGGCCAGAATCAAACCCAAGACTCTCAGCTTCTGAGGCAGGCATGCAAACCGCTACACCACAGAACCACAGTTCATCAGAGGTCTAACACTGTCACGTTACTCACAATATTCAAACAAGTGCTGTGAAAATGTGATAGCTCTTAAACACAAAACCAGATGTGTAACCTGTATATGTGTGTACCTGGGTATATATGTGTGTTCCTTCCTGGTACTGGTACTTCACACATTTGTACTTTTCTTAGGCTCCACACTGACCACTAGTGGCTAAAGTAACTTTTCATCTTCCAGGATTTAGAATAAATAATGCTTTTGTCTTGATAAACGAATGGTATAAAATCACTTTTTTTAAGGAATCACTTTATGAAGACGTCATTGACCATCGCACAGATATTATTCATTACATTTGATGGAAGAAGGTTGACGTTGTAGTCAGGACGATTGTCTCTGTATAATCGTCCACAGTCGTTTCTCTCTCTCTGACTCCAGCAGTTTTAAACACACGTTGGATATAAAAACACACACCCTCTCATTTCTAAATTTGATTGAGTAAATGTTTAGAAATATATATATACACTGGGCTGCCTCCTACGGTCTAATTAAGTCAACAACCCTCCCACTCCAGTACCACTCCAGTACCACTCCAGTACCACTCCAGTACCACTGCAGTACCACTCCAGTACCATCCACCTCTTTTTACTGCATAAACATCCACTTACATAAACACAGAGTTACAACAACAGCGGAGCCGCGGCCCTGAGGTCGTGGGCGGCGTTCACTGACGCCTCTTTCATTCTGACACGTCATCACTGAGGCGAGAATAGCTGAGGCCTGCACTCCTACACTACGGAGGCACTGAAGCACTGAAGCAGCTTCTGGGTGAGTGGTCACCAAAAATACACAAGAACAAAACAAGAACAAAACAAGCCATGCTCATGTATATGGATGAGCCTGGTCTTCAGCTGGTACTGACCATGGGTGAGATGACCATGGGTGGGATGACCATGGGTGAGATGACCATGGGTGGGATGACCATGGGTGAGGATGAGCCTGGTCTTCAGCTGGTACTGACCATGGGTGAGATGACCATGGGTGAGATGACCATGGGTGGGATTTGGTTTCACACTTGGCTGGTGATGATGACTTCCTGGGGCAGATGAAACCACGGACTGAAATCTTAGGAAGATTAGACTCCCACAGATGAACCCCTGGTGGTCAGCTGCTGCAACAGCACCAACCATCAGTCTCATATGTTTCATATATTTATATATTTCCCTGTTATGCATTTCCTTTGATGTTAATGACAGACTGTGTACCAATCCCAGTTAGGACGGTTGGTACCTTCCAGTGGACTAGTTTTGGACCAGTTTTAGGACCATGTAGCTTCTAGAACTTGTAATATTTGGTACTGTGTGAACCGTGGACTGTGTGAACCGCCCACACGCCATGACTGCTGGGATTGACTCCAACATCAAATCTTCTTCTAGTATTCCTAGCAGGGTGTTTGTCAAACACTCGTTGTTGTTGTTGTTGTTGGTTTTCACTCAGACTTCCANACTCCCTCCTGAGCTCCAGGCTATCTACCCAGACCAGTGAACTACGATGATTGGCCAATATCTGAAGAAACTGGTTTAGAGTGTCTCCTCTGATCAACAGTCGTTGACCTGGTGAAAACATCACGACTGTGACACTTCTTTATAGTGAACACATGGAGAAGAAGCAGCAGAAGAAGAAGAAGAAACCCTGTGGTTCAGTGTGTGACCGTGGGTGGGATCACACTGTGACAGCTGAGTGACATCATTACAGTGCAGGGGGGGGGGGGGGGGGGGGGTGACGGTTGATCGGGGGCAGGGGACTGTGAAGCGTGAGAATCAGGGGGAAGGGGTGTAATGGAGTCAGGCAGCGGTGATGGGGGGGCACTTTCATGGTGACATTCTTTTCTCTGAGGAATTCACGTGGTCAGACATCGGGAAAAGAAAACTTCATCTGACAAAATAAAATTAAAATAGAGAAAGGACAAACATGAAGACCACCAAAACTGAAGGACAAACATGAAGACCACCAAA
>NC_024320.1:25836722-25846437 GCF_000523025.1 Cynoglossus semilaevis
CCAAAAATGGAGGACAAAAAGGAAAACACTGTGGAAAAAAAGAGGGGGGGGGGGGGAGGGGGGGGGGGGGGGCGTGGTAGATCAGCAGGGCGAAGATGACGAGTGACTCACAGGCTGCCAGTAATATGGTCTGACTCAGATACTGGAAGCCCCCTGACCCCGTCTGGAGACAATATGCAGCACATAATCTGTTTTGCTCACTATTCTGAAGAACCCCCCCCCAACCCCCCCCTCCCCCCAAAGGTCATAAACTGTGAAAAAAGGGAACGACTAAAGCAAAGAGGATGAACAGCTGTCACAGTCTGAAGTCAGGGTGCCCCCCCCGGTGGACAGACAGACCTCTGGACAGACCATATGGACGGGTGACACTGACTGGACTGTCCAACAGTCGGCTGATTGTTTTGAACAAGTTTCTGTTTCTGTTCTTCAAAGTAGCTTCAAAAAGTTGTCCGTCAAATAAAAAAGGTGTTAAATAACGAGGTGCACAGGAACTGGTGTCATTCCTGGTGTCAGACCAGTGGACAGACCAGTGGACAGACCAGTGGACAGACCAGTGGACAGACCAGTGGACAGACCAGTGGACAGACCAGTGGACAGACCAGTGGACAGACCAGTGGACAGACCATGGAACTTCAGAAGCCAACGTCAGTGAACCTGCTAACATACAGTAGCCACCACAGCTCACAGATGAGTGTAAATAATACTGACTAATGACTGTTGACTGACTGTTGACTGACTGTTGACTGACTGTGGTTGTTTTTGTCTGTTTCTAGGTTTCACTGTTTGAAAATATCGTCAGGGGAATTATTCACTTTTGTTCCTCAAAAAGTTCTGTGTGAGTCACTTTCATCTGGCCCCTTCATTGTCACTCTTTAGGAGTAACACAGCCCCCACATTCATGTGGTCATGAGTCACCCCCCCCCTTTTCTCCCCCCAGAAAGAGTGATCCATCTTACATCTGAAACCTGATGAGTCTGAATGTGTTTCTATAGCGATGCTTACGAGAGAGAACAGAGTTGATTTTCATCCACAGCCGATGAGTCAGACAGACAGACTGACCACGGACAGACTGACCACGGACAGACTGACCACGGACAGACTGACCACGGACAGACTGACCACGGACAGACTGACCACGAACAGACGCCAATGTTCATCTTTGTATTTCCTGTTCACACTTTCATTTTGGCTTTGGTTTTAAAAACTACAAAAGGAAATTTTCAGGTATAATGGATGACAACAGTAGGAACAGTCAGCACTGGGACGTCACAACATCACACCGTCACACCACCACAGTCACAACATCACACCGTCACACGTCACACTGTTACAACATCACACCGTCACAACGTCACACAGTCACAACATCACACCGTCACAACATCACACCATCACACCACCACAGTCACAACATCACACCGTCACAACATCACACCGTCACTCCATCACACTCACAACATCACACTCACAACATCACACTGTCACAACATCACACTGTCATTCAATCACACTGTCACAACATCACACCGTCACACCGTGTGTCTCTGTCTTTCTGGCATTTATAGAACATTTTTAGAAATTTTTTGTATAAATTTTTTGTATCCTTTTTTTTTCTCAAAATCTGAAGTTTTAGTGTCATTTTTGGTCCAATTTGTTAAAATTTTGACAGAAACGTTTGTAAAATTATTTTTCTGAATTTTATTTTTTGGCACATGTTTGTCATCAAATCAGGGCAGTCAAAGAACATTTTTAGAATTTTTTTGAAATAAATGTTTTGTCAAATTCTGAGGTTTAAGTGCCATTTTCGGTCAAATTTTTAAAGATTTTGATGAACATTTCTGGAAAATTATTTTTCGCAGGTTTCTCATCAAATCAGGGCATTTAGACAACATTTTTGTCAGTTTTTTAATTTAATTTTATGTCAAAATGTGAACTTTTTGGGTCAGATTTGGTCAAATTCTATTAGATTTTGATGGACATTTTTGTACAATTCAGATTCAGCACTTTATTTTGATGAGAAACATACAAAAAAAAGATAACATTTCGGGGAAAAAATGAAAAACAAATTCATCATAATTTTTCAACATTCAAAAATGACATGCTAAAATAGGATTTCGCTAAAAAAATTTGCTAAAAATCTGATAAGAATTTTTCGACATCAGAACAAAAATGCTTAATTTGTATTTTGCTGAAAATTACCTGGAACCCTGTCTGTGTGACGTCACGTGCTTCCCAACATCCGGAGACTTGAGTTTATTGCTGATGTTGTGATAAAGAAAGACGAGTCGGTTTTCTTGATGTAGAACGTTTGTTCCACCTTACCTAGATTAACACCCAATTAAACAATATGCCAACATTGAATACGTTATATTTATTATAACGTATTTAAAATAAATTTCAGCAATTAAAAAACTTCTAAACAATATAAATGACAGAGATTCTCAAAAAATAAGTAATTTAGAGACAAGATCGAAGACACATGCAGTACAACATCGTGTTGACTCCAAAAGCCAAGGAAGTCGATGTTCCCTTAATGGCCTGTAGGTGTCAGCAGAGTGCCGTTAGCCATTGAAAACGCCGTAGAGGAAGTGAGGGAGCCACTAACGCAGGAGATGATGGAGATGAGGTTAGTGTTTGACTTTAACCGTGTTCTCGTTGATAGAATGATTGAAATATATGTAAATATCAGGTAAATACATCAATGTGATGTTTTTATTACCGTACAGTTTGTCAAGTAACAGAACGGAGCGTTTTTATCACATCGAGTCTTAGTGACAGCTGCCGTCCGCCTACACAAAGCAACGTCAGTCAGTGTTAGCACGACGCTAATCTGTCCTAGTCATTACACAGTAATTACAGTCTAATGTCTGCGTTTTTAAATGTTTTTATTTTATTTCTGACCAATGAAAAACGACAAAGTGCCGCTAATATTATTGAGCTTTTGCTCTCGTCGCTCCAGATGTGTACGATCTAAAAGCAGCAGCTAATATATGTTTCTATTTCCTGTACAGCAGTTGTCTGAGAACATTGGTTTATTTACCGTGTTCTAACAAAGACAACAGACTGAAACATCACTACAGACCTGTCTGCTAATAAAAGCCTAACTTTGTCAGTAGAAAAAAATGCCAAGTATTTCATTTTGGAGATTCAATGGCAAAAAATCTCCAAGATAATAAATCTGTAATAACCTGAGACCTTGTTATGCTAACCCTAGCCCAACGACTCAAAAATGAACAGTTTTGTTAATATGTTCTTAAGGAAATGATTTTTTTTCACAATTTATTTTCTGTTCCCAGAAAAAGAAAGAACATTTCAATCTCTTCACCGACATAAACAGCTGTTGATCCAGTGATTCCCATCTGGAAAATTAAATTAAATTATTTCTCTTAACTGGTTTAAAAACTTATTTTTTATTTACTGCCAAAAATGTTTCTTAGTTCGACATTGATTCAGTTACAGCCAGAACTGAATATTCTCTCACTAGGTGGCAGCAGATTGTTATGAAACTCAAAAGAGAGCCAGAGTTGTTGAAGAAGATCTTTGTCTTTTTTCAATTCCTGTGAGTATGTCAGTGTTCAACTAAACAGGCACAGCTACTTTCTGGTACGCTTTTGTTCGGTGGTGCATTGTGGGATTTTTCTTTTGTCTTGTATATGCTGTGGCTGTGGACCAGGTCCTCGGCCCCAGGTCACTTCCTGTCTGTGTTTTTCCTCCAGTTTACCTGAAGCTCTCTGACCATCAGTGGTAACTGACCTCCACGGCTGTCAGGATGCAAGGATTCTACTCCAAACTGGACTCCTCCCCCTCCTCGTCCCCTTTGTTGGGTCTCGGAGGAGGTGCTGCTGCCCCAGTGCCTCTGAGCCTGGCGGTGGAGACAGAAAAAGCTCAGGCTCTGCTGCAGACATTTAGCTCCGCCTCCCTCTTGGCCTCCGCAGGACTGGGTATGTTCTGCGTGGTGGCCGACCACGTTCTCCAAACGTCAGTCATCCAGAACCACCTGTGGCTGCGTGCGGTCTTGGACAACGCCACCCACGGATTGGTGGGTCTGTGGTCGTGGGCGGTTGTTATTGGACTGAGGAAAAAGAGCGACGTGTATGAAGTTCTTCTGGCCGGTCTCCTGGCCTCCATCATAGACCTGGACCACTTCTACATGGCTGGATCCCTGTCCCTGAAGGTAGAGCTGGTCACCTGACTGACTGACCTACTAACTGACCGACTGACTGACCTACTAACTGACCGACTGACTGACCTACTAACTGACCTACTATAATTAATAAAAAGTTAGAAAAGAATAAAATAGAAAAGTCGTTATTGTCAAGATTAGCTTCACATTAGAAAAAACTAGAACTTTGTACAAACAAACACTCAAGTACAAAGAAGTTCTCATTTATACCTTTGTAAAGAAAGATGAAAATGTTAGAGGTTTCAGGTACGAGTCCACCAGCTGCCCCCCCCCCCTCACACACACACACACACACGATGGGTAAAATGCAGAGATCATATTTGGTGTCCAGTTTTTCCTGAAACGTTTCTTCTGTGGTTTCTCCCAGGCTGCAGTGTCTCTCCCCCAGCGCCCCCCCCTCCACTGCTCCTCCCTCATCCCCGTCCTGTGTCTCTCCCTCCGCTTCCTCATGTGGATTGGCCGCCTGAAGGACGCCTGGTGCTCGCTGCCTTGGATGCTCTTCATCTCCATGGCGACGCACCACGTCCGTGATGCCGTGCGACACGGATTGTGGATGTGTCCGTTTGGCCAAACTGCTCCGATCCCCTACTGGCTGTACATCAGTACTACAGCCACACTTCCTCACCTGTGCTCAGTGCTCATGTACCTGACAGGAACCAGGGATGTGATCTCCACCAAACATGGAGTGGCCATCGACGTCTAGATAAGCCCCCCCCCCCCCCCCCCCCCCCAGCTGTGGGAGCCAACTGTCGATAGTGAACGTCACACTTGACTGAATAACACTGGGAAAAACAAAACAAAACGGTTTTAATTTTGTCAGTGAAGAGAATCCAATCCAATCACTTCTGGTTTTAATTTTGTCAGTGAAGAGAATCCGATCACTTCTGTTTTTTTTGTTTTCATTTCCACAAAATGATAGAATTTACCAAATGATTTGATTCTCGGGACAGTTAACTCAATATTCTACTGGATTTTCCAAGGATCATGGGAAATATTTAGTGCCATAATTGCCAGATTTTTTTTACTAGCCTTTCACTTTGAGCTGTACCTGGATATATGATCTGTCTTTCAGGTTATCTGTAAAATAGACTTCAATTATTTATTATTTTGTGAAAATGTCTAGTTTAACTTGTCCAATATTTAATTTAAAAAGTCACAGTAGAAAATGAGAGTGAAGAGCTAACAGTAGAACCCTTCTGCCCCTCTGGCTGCACACCTCACCTCATTCTTGGATCAACTAGTACTTTTCTGCCGCTCCAGTCACCTGTTCAGTGAGACTCGGCGCGGCTGTCTGACCTTCTCTTTACCTCAGTACTGACATCCATGAGGCAGACGTCAGATCCGTCCTGACGTCACACCAAACTGCTGTCCGACCAGAACTTCTCGTCCGAGTCTCCGTCCTCTTACTCAGAGGTTCCCACATTCGTCCTTCAGAATCTCCAGGGTTATTTATAAAGAACAAAAAATAAATTCAGGAAAATGTGTGGATTATGTCGGCACAATTCAAGGAAGTAACTGACCTTTGCTGCAGTAAAACAGTTGAGTTGGACCAGGTGAGGACCAGGTGATGACCAGGGGAGGACCAGGTGATGACCAGGTGAGGACCAGGTGATGACCAGTGTTAGACCAGGGGAGGAGGAGGACAGAAAAGAACCGTCTTCTTCATCTGACAGCCGTCAGAAAATATTTCAGGAAGAATTGACCCAGAATTCTGTTTCATAAGATCTCAGCAGAGGTCAAAGGTCACCGAGGTCAACCCTAGACAACTGGTCCGAGGGTCTGGAGACGGAGCAGGTCGAACGGGTCACGATGGTTACCGTCAGACACATCAGTCTCAGGACTTTTTGACTGACGACGATGTTATATTTAGGTGAAGTAAAACATGAAACCAAACTGAAGTCTTGAATACTTTTTCACATACATTCCACTGCTGTATTGAAAACACTGCTGAAGTACTCGAAGATATACACCAGAGTGTAACATCCTACTTTAAAGAATAAAGTACTTCAAGAATGTATTTAAGTTTTTTATGTGAAAATAAGAAAACTAAAATGTTTTCATTACATAAAATGTATTGATTTGATTTTCTGTGACGCTGTTGCTTCTGATGAACGTATTAGTGAAGTTTGATGTCCGCTAGATGGCGCCAGTTAGCTGTAGTTCACCTCCATTGACATGGCGTCAGGTCTGTTTTTATTCTCAAAGAGGTACTGTACTGTACTGTACTGTACTGTACTGTACCAGACTGTTCTGCCATAACAGTGAAAAGAACTGATGTGTGACGTCAGGACTGCTTCACTGTTATGTTGTTTGTTATTATCACAGAAAGAAGTTTTCATTCATCTGTAAAAACAATGATTTTCTCTGTTCAGACAAAATGATATGAATCAGGAGATCAATGATTTATAAACAAAACTGAAATAATAAATAAGAGTAAAAAGAAAAAATAGTCAAACTACAGAATTTATGTAACATATTTGATATATTTAGTCTATATTGTCAGAAAACAGCAGGGATACGACGGAATTAATTAAATAAATTGTTAACAAAACAAGGGAGAATTTAAAACTAAGGGTTGAAAAATGTTTTACTGTAAAAAAGATGAAAATGAAAATTAGAGAAGAACAGAAATGAAATAAGGAAAAAGAAAGAAAAATAAGGAAAAACAGTGGAAATAAGAGCTAAAGGAAAAGTAACGACATATAATAATAATATAATAATTAGGTGAAAAAGTCAAGTTCAAATGAACGTGTGATAAAATATTCTTTATTTCACAGAAAACAAAAAAACAGCTTATGGTGATTTCTGTGGCACAGAAGAAGAAAACAAACAGAAACGATGACTATGTACATCTGAGAATGGACGCCTGAGTCACAACAACCGAAGCAACAGCGCCACCTGCTGTCACATACGCGGAGGGAGGAGGGGAAGAAAAAAACACAAACGGTCGCTGTTCAAACAGCAAAGTATTTACTCTGGGTTCAGTGGTTCAGTGGTATAACTGCTGTTACTTGGACGCCCTCTAGTGGTACACGTGATAAATCTGATGTGTGTGCGTGTATGTGTCGTGTTGGGACATAGTTTGGGGATTAAGTTTGGGATTAGGGATAGATTTAGTTGAGGTTAATCTGAGGAGGAAGAGAATGTGTGTGTGGAGGAAGTGACCACGAAACACAGGGAGGAGTGTGTGTGTTCTCCTGGTATACCTGTACTTGTGGGGACAGGAACTACAGAAACGAATATTTACTGTCGGAAAATACTACGTTTGTATCTATCTCTTGTATTCGACGACCTTGCTAACCTTGACGACCTCGCTAACCTTGACACGGCCCTCGTGACTAATAATTGTATTTAATGCTGGTTAATGATGACTGAAGGAAACACTGATCTACAGCAAACATCCAAAACATCTGATGATGTCACCACCTGAACACCAATGAAAAGGCAGGGGGATGAAGAGGACGGGTCACCTGGTCTGCACAGTAACTGACACAGAAAGACGGAGGAGAAAACAACTCACAACAGGTACTACTGCACTGTAGTACTTCTTCTCATTAACGTGGGTTAATAGAGTGATGGGGCTGTTGTGATCTAGTGTTCGTTCAGGGGTACTGCAGTTACAGGTATAATATTTTTTATATTTTGCAGAACGATAATAAAAGAAAACATTTGACCAAATGTTTTGACCAAGTCTGATTTGAAAACATTTTTATTTCCTGAAAGGGAATTTATGGAATAATTTTGTTCTATTTTTAATTTTCCCATAATTTGGAAAGATTAGATTTTACATTATCATTATCATAATTATTTTTAGAAACTTAGAAATATTTTTTTGGACTGTTTTATTATTTTTCTGTTTCACTAACAGATTTTAGCCGTCATTTGTATTTGTCTACTAAAATATCCTTTAACTACACACAATTAGCTTCATCATTTCACTCTGTTTAGCTTACGTCTACTTTATTCCAGCTTCAATTCAGGGCAAATCTTTTTCTGTTTTAAAAACTTTAAATAAATGTTTCTAACCAACAAACCTCTTGGTTTTTCTGTTTCTACTTAAAGTTGTTTGACAAATGAATCTCTGTCGGGGGGGGGGAGGGGCAAATAGTGTTGCTCAACTGAAATATGTAATAAATATTAGCTGCCTCAGATATTGAACTGGCATACTATCAAATATTACTAGTTAATAATACTAGTTAGTTAAACCGTACTGACTGTTAAACAATAACAATGTTTTTAAAACCGTCCCAGAGCAGAATTTTCTACTACAAACAAACAGTATTTATACAAATGTACTTTGTAGTGATACACAATAATATACAAAAACAAGCTTCAACTGGAATCATGCATAATACGTAGAGCTAGCTTGAAAAGAACGTAAAGTCGTCCGAGGGAAAAGCTAAGATGCTAATTAGATTAGCAACAAACTGCAGTCAGTCAGAAAAAAGAAATCCATGGATTGACTGACTGACTGTTTGACTGACTGACAGTGATTGACTGACCGATTTACTGATTGACTGACTGACTGATTGATTTACTGATTGATTGCCTGACTAATTGATTTACTGACTGATTGACTGACTGACAGTGATTGACTGACTGATTGACTGACTGATTTACTGATTGATTGACTGACTGATTGATTTACTGATTGACTGACTGATTTACTGATTGATTGACTGACTAATTGATTGACTGACTGATTGATTGACTGACTGACAGTGATTGACTGACTGATTGACGGACTGACTGACTGACTGACTGACTGACCGATTGATTGACTGACTGATTGATCAGCGCACAGACCATTGGATGAACATCAGTTTGAATGCCAGCGTCCTCTCTAACAGTACCAGTACCTCTCCCTGGCAGGACCTGGACCAGAACCATTCTCTACAGTACTGTACAGTACTGTAGTACAGTATTTTACAGTACTGTACAGTACAGTACTCTTCTGTACTTGAGGTATTTGTTAAAGACTCTTCAGTCAAATATCCTCTGTTTCAGATGTGTTGACGGGTTTTGACCCCAGAGTCCAGTCACCGTCCCTGGAGCCAACATTAGGTCACAAATCAAACAAACTTTCATGAGATTCATTCAGGTAGTAAACTGGTTCCTGGTTGTGGACCATGTGCCACTGGTCCACAACAATTGGCAGAAAATATGGACTGAATCTGAGCCATAAATATTCAGCTTTCTTGGAAACCCCCCAGTAGATGGGGGGGGGGGATCCATATTGGATCCAGGACGTATAAGATACAAATGGGCCAAAGACCGTGTCCTGGTAACGGACCCCGACCCTGAAGTTGGCAAAACCATTAACAGCCAAAGATTTAACCTTGAACTTGTCATGTTCCACCAGTGCTTCATTTATTATATTTATATATTTCAACTCAAACTCAACTCGATGACGGCACTGTCCTCTGATCTACGGCGCCCTCTGCTGGAACATGCAGAATAAAACTGAATGTAAAGAAGAAAAAACAGGTAAAAAAACCCTTCAACATTTATGGAACAAGGATCTGCAGTAGA
>NC_024320.1:25846634-25847211 GCF_000523025.1 Cynoglossus semilaevis
CCCTTGCACCTGATTCTCTCCAGGTCCATCCCTCAGGACCAAGACCAGGACCAGGACCAGGACCAGGACCAGGACCAGGACCAGGACCAGGCCTCTTTGGCATGAGACCCAGAGTTGAACTGGCAGTTCTGCTTCTTCACAGCATTGAGTCGGTCAGTTGATGATGTCATCAGGGAAACACGTGTCTCACAGATGTAAATAAAGTCTTTTCAAACAAACAAACAAACAAACAAAAATGTTTTCCTGTTTGACATGATGTCAGTTCTTGAAAATCCAAAATGTTTTTTCCGGTTCTCCTGACCGTAAGTTCACGGCCTGAGGTCAAGTGAAGCAGCCAATGAGAGGTGACCTCAGAATGTTCTGGACTGATATTGATGTGACGTCTGTGCGTCGCCTCCTGCTGATATAATCTGGGTACTGCAGTTAAATGAGACGCAGAGGGTCAGTCTGGACCACGTGACCCCGCTGTGGTCCGCGCCCCCCACCTTAACACACTGTGGTTCATGTCAGAGGAGGAGCACGGTCGACGTTGTGCTACACTGGAAAAGACACACGGTGGAACCCTAGAACGGGCTGA
>NC_024320.1:25847589-25848155 GCF_000523025.1 Cynoglossus semilaevis
GAGGGGGGAGGGGAGGGGGGGGAGGAGGAGGGAGAGGGAGAGGGAGAGGAGGGGGGGGAGAGGAGGGACGTGAATCAAACTGGAGAAAACACAAATGAAAGAGAAAAAAGAAGTCGGTCTGAAGGAGAGATTTACAGATTTAGAAAGTTATAATCTGTGAGTGTGTGTGGGGGGGGTTGAAGAAGAAACATGTGAGATGTGGGGGGGTGGGGGGCGGGTCAGACAGGAAACAGATCTGTGTGTTTGTTTATGTGGCCCAGGTACATGTTCACCTGCAGGTCCAACAGGAGTGTGTGTGTGTGTTAACCCTACATTAAATTGGCATGGCCTTCATCTTGACCATGGAGGTCAGTTCCTGTTTGGTCACATGATCACGCCGTCGATGCCTCACCCTGAGGAAACCAAACAAAGTTCAACAATATCGTCGTTAAAGAACAGGAAGGTGTGTGTGTGTGTGTGTGTGTGTGTGTGTTTCTTACCAGGCAACATAGATGAGAGAAGGGACGGTGATGAGGACGACCACGGAGAACAGAACCAGCAGAATGACCAGACCCAGGTTAACTTCA
>NC_024320.1:25848194-25849515 GCF_000523025.1 Cynoglossus semilaevis
GGTAGAACAGACCGGTCCCACCACTGTACTGGTTACTGCGTTAACTAGTACAGGGGTAGAACAGACCGGTCCCACCACTGTACTGGTTACTGCGTTAACTAGTGACAAGGTTTTTAACCAATAAGCAGAGTGGACTCACTGTGTGTTCTCATGGTTGATGTCTCAGGGTCAGGGTTGAAGGGGAAGATGTATTCTGGTGGGGGGGGCTCCTCGGGGGGGTCAGGTGTAGTAGAGACTGCAGGAAAAACAAAGGTTTGAAAAATCATTCCATTCTGTTTGGAGCAGAAGCCCTGGCAGCTGCAGTTACAGTAAACAACCACACCTTCAGGCCGGGGCGCTGTTTTTCAACAACAAGATTAAAAGGACATGTGACATCAAAACATGAAGAAATATAAACTGAATATATTGATATATTTGTTCTGGGGACGGCTCCATACGACGTTTCCATCTCTGCCTCATGGGGGCAGTAATACTTCATTTATTCTCCACTTCACCTTGCCAAGTCCGGGCTAAAGAAACAGGTGTCCATTCACTCCACTGGGTGTCAGAGTTCACTTCGTCACGGGCTCGGACCTGCACCTGGTGGACGTGACCGGCCAAGGCGTCGAAAATGACGATTGAACTGTCTTCTGAGTAAACCTGGAGGAGAGTGGGGGGGGCAAATTCAAGGTCAAAAAAAGTTATGACTAAGTCACACTGCAGTTTTTCAGAACACGTGGGAAAATCTGAGGCCACTGTAACAGTAACCTGAATAATTACAGACATTTGTCAGCTCTTTTCTCACACTGGTGAGACTGACACTCCAGCCCAGTAGGTGGCAGCAATGCACTTAAATGTTTGTTTAATGTCTGTGCACAAGAAAGCATTGTTTAAAAAATACTCTTTTAAACTCTGTATTAAATTTAAAATGTGTAAACGTGAGAATCATAACACATCACAAAAGTACTCTGAACAGCACGTACAGGTACGTGTACATAAACACAGCAGGTACGTGTACATAAACACAGCAGGTCCACAGTGTGACTGACTCACATCGGACCAGTACTCAGAACCCTTGGGTCTGTATCGGATTTGGAAAATGAGAGGAAAAGCATCCCGTCGTGGCCATGACGACGGGTGTTTCCAGGAGATGGAGAGCCTCTTCGGGTGACTCTCTACTTCCTCCACCTTCAACGACTCGGGGGGGTCAGGTTTCACTGCAAACACACACACGTTTCTGCTCTTTAACATGAATCTGAATATTAAAACACAGAAACTGAATGAACTTTTCACTCCTAGTTTTTCAGATCTAATATCTGGGTCCAGGGGGGTGAAGGGGGGG
>NC_024320.1:25849700-25855502 GCF_000523025.1 Cynoglossus semilaevis
AGGGGGGGGTGAGGACAGATGCTCTGTTCTTTGGTTGGTGTTTATGGATTATGTTCACAGTAAATGTCACTGGTCCTGATTATGTCACCGGTCCCGATGATGTCACTGGTCCTGATGATGTCACTGGTCCTGATTATGTCACTGGTCCTGATTATGTCACTGGTCCTGATTATGTCACTGGTCCTGATTATGTCACTGGTCCTGATTATGTCACTGGTCCTGATTATGTCACTGGTCCTGATTATGTCACTGGTCCTGATTATGTCACTGGTCCTGATTATGTCACTGGTCCTGGTCCCGACGATGTCATTGGTCCTGATTATGTCACTGGTCCCGACGATGTCACTGGTCCTGAAGGTTTGATGAACTAACGTCAGTGCTGCTTCGCTTCGATGCTTCCTGGTTCCTGCACTACATGGTAGGTTCAGGGTCAAATCCCAGAATGCACCTGTGTTAATGCTAACACACGGTCATGTGTGTTAGCATTAACTTGTTATTTGCCCAGTACAACCACAGAGAGTGTCCTTTCTTTAAAAACCATAAATATTCAAAGTCCTACTTTGTGTTCTTAGACCCTGGTCTGGTCCAGGAGACAGAGTCCAGGTCCTCCGGTCTACAGAGGTCCAGTAGGGAGCACTGGTTTTACCCTGAACATTCTGTGCCAACTGAAACAAACTTCTGTCAGGTTGAGTTCATTTTTCTAACCCTACCAGGTCTGTATTGTGGTATTATTTATACTGCAGTACTTGTTAAATGTATACAGGTCTTAAGAACAAGTACTACTTCAATATTTACAGTAGGTCCAAAAGCCTGACTTTGGTCTCAGGCAGAGAAGACACTTCTCCACATCGACACTGTCTGAACATGAAGGAAGAAAATCTGATCATCAACGGCGTCAACGTAGAAGCTGCGCTGAGGCAGAACCGTGTGGTCACCTGGGAGAACAACGGGCGCAGCCGCGATTTAAGACTGTGGAAAATAACTGACATGGTTCACAGACACGAGTGTCAACACCACCCTGAGTGTGTGTGTGTGTGTGTGTGCGCGCCTTACACAGCTCTTGTAGTCTTAACCAGACAACCGTGGTCTGAGACCCCAGGGCATTGACCTCAGTGACGTTCAGGGTGTGGGTGGGCTGCCAGAAGGTGGAGTCTTCTATGTCACAGTGTTTGTGGATGACGTCCACCACACACGGCTTCCACCCTTGACCGTTCCTTAAACATCAGACGACAGGTTCAGGTGGTGCACACCAGTATTTTGTACTTTTTTCTTGGGCCAGAAAGACACAACCTACACACAGACACACTGTGAAACACGGTGTGTGTGTCTGTGTGTGTCTGTGTGTGTGTGTGTTTAAGTGACATTGAGCTTGGCCATTTAAAGTGCAGTAACTTGCTCTTACCTAAAGGAGGCAATGTACTGAGGCGGCAGGAAGGTCTTGACTGAGTCCACCCAGGAGCAGCGGACATGAGTGTGATTAGGCACCTGACAGGAAATGCTCAGCAGCCCTGGGGGATCTGAGGAGAGGGCAGTCAGACAGACCAGAGCTGTGAGGCCATCATGGAAAACTCCCCACACCTCCAAAGGAAGTCCACTTCCTGTTTGATACTTTGACAGGAAGTGGAGGGATTTGTCTATATGAGAATGTTGAACACATTTACACTAACATCAAAAAAGCTTTTCACAAAATGAAATATAAAGAAAATATACTGTAAATATATCATGTCAAATATATATACCACAGACGGAGAGTTGAGCTACAGACAGAAGGTTAAATAAAGAGCTGTTTGAAAGTCAACTTTAGGACAAAGACGCAGCGAGTGACAGGAAGTGAACCACAGGCCGTGGGCCTTGATCACATGACAACAACACTTACGGCCGAGCCTCAGTCTGACAGAGTGGAGGAGCAGCCCCTGGTTATCGTGGCAGACGTACACGCCCTCTGCTGAGTGGTCCACGTGGTGCAGGACCAACGAACCATCTGATGTCACCTGGTGCCACGGCAACGCTGCGCTGTGGTTCAGGTGCCATACCACCGGTGTCCTGATGGGGTCAGCAGTCAGTCAGTCAGTCAGCAGTGAAGACTTGGAACATCATAGACATACTATGTTTATGTTTACGTTTCCTTCACGCATTATCATTAAAAACATGTATTTCACATACACTGTTGGTTTCACAGTAGATTCACACACATCAGCTTTTCACCATAAAATATATACAACTGTGGATCAAAGGACTGAAGGAAATCTATGACGAACCCAAATGGAATCTTAGTAAATATGTTAGTAAATATGTTGGTAAATGTATTAGTAAATATGTTGGTAAATATGTTGGTAAATATATTAGTAAATATGTTGGTAAATATATTAGTAAATATGTTGGTAAATATATTAGTCAATATGTTGGTAAATATATTAGTAAATATGTTAGTAAATAAATATAAATAAAAACATATTCCTAACCCTACTGAGGCCACGGGCCGCACTTTGAACCACTCTTACCTGATTTTGGCCTTTCCACAGGCCAGCGTCACGTTGGCCCCCAAACGTCCGTACTGCATGTCTGACACTGTGAACACAGAGGAGGTGGTTAATGGAGGCTCCGCCTCCTCTGTACTAGGGGGCAGTGGTGGCTCAGTGGTCAAGTGGACTTGGGTCTGGAAGGTTTCAGGTTGGAGTCCACCGGTGAGGTGCTCTGAGCAAGGCACCGTCCACACACACTGCTCACAAAAAAATAAGTTTAAAGTTAAAAAACCTGCCGAGAAGTCCAGTGTGTTCTGATTGGTCGATGACTGAGGTCTGAACGAAGCACAGACTCATTCACAGTGAACTGATGGACTGACTGGGATTATTATTATTAATAATAATAATAATAATAATAATAATAATAATAATAATTTGGCTTCTTTGGGACATATTGTTGTTGTTGTTGTTGTTGTTTTTAATAGTTCCTACATTTAAATGACCAGATATTGTTGGCCATTTAAAATAATGGGATGAGTCGACTAACATTGATATCATCTGCAGGGGGCGTCAGGACGGACATCTGGTCCAACCAACGACAACAACATCACCACAACTGGTCCTAACGATGAGAGACTTCGGCTGAGCTTCAGACAGACATGGTACGGACCAGGTGTAGACTGGTACACCTGCATAAAATCCCAGAACCATTAAGTTCCTCTTCAAGGTGAAAACTGAAGGAACACAGAGTACTGTGTATCTGAACAAATATTTGTACTCCGTTGATACCAGCCTGTATGTGAACGTGCGTTCATTTGTTTGTCTTGGAGTAATCAGAGCTGCTGACGGCAGCAGGTCGGCCACGAACACCATTCCCCAGGCATGTACTGTGTACTGTCCTCCCTGCTGCCTTCTGCCTCCCTGGGTCTGTGCCGTGTTACTGGCCTTAACCCTTTGTGCTCCAGCTGAGTGAGGCCTGACTTCAAACGCTCCACGGTGATTTGTGCTCACGTCTATATTTCACTTCAGAGGATGTTGTATTTTAATGCCTTCTGCCTCCCTGGGTCTGTGCCGATGTTGTATTTTAGGGGGACATTTTGAAGGTCCCCCAGTTTTTAGGGTTAAAGTTACAACAATAAAATAGATGGAGATAAGATTGAAGTATGGATTAAGATTAGGATTATCTCTGTGTTTGGTTAATGTTAGGGAGCTAGGGAATTAATTACACCTTTGTGAAGTGCTCACAAAACACAAAAACTAGTATGTGTGTGTGTGTGTGTGTGTGTGTGTGTGTGTGTTACCTCAGGGCCTTGGTGCAGTGAAAGATTTGGCAGCTTTGAATGTGTGTATTCATGTTTTATTGGCAGTGAAGTACATTATTCCCCAAACCCACAGCGTTCCACTCATATCTGATTCTGCCTCTGACACACACACACACACACACACACGCACACACACACACACACACACACACGCACACACACACACACAAAAGAATGAAAAAGAACAGTTCGGCTGCAGAGTGAAATTAACTGGAAAAGAAAGTGGGACAGTTTCTCCGTGTGAGTGCCAGGGGGCAGTATTTCACTGTTGGTCAAACTAATTTTGGTAAAAGAAGAGATGACAGATGAGAAGGAGCTGAGGAAGAACGACCGAACGACGCTGAACAACAACACCGTCGTCTGACTGTTCATAAAGTCAGAAAATCTGGAAATGAAGTTCACTGGACAAAGAAGAGAATAGTACCAGGAACTGTCCACTGTGTCTGCTGCAGGAACAGGAACACAGCAGCCAGAGGTGTGTGTGTGTGTGTGTGTGTGTGTGTGTGTGTTACCTTCATCAGTCCAAATCTGAGCACAGCTACGACGAATCAGCCAAGTTAATAAGAAGATGACTGTCAGAGACACAGGACCAGACAGAAGACCTGGCATCTGAGAGAGGGGGGAGGAGGGGGAGGAGGAGGAGGGAAGCAAACAGTTGGGCTACGTTGGCTGGACACGGTCACACACCACAAATTCTTGTTTTACTGGAGTGGGTGAAATGAGAATGCATTATTCATCTATAGATCATTAATTATGAATCCACCAAAAAGCAGGACAGACGGACAGAAGGAAGGAAGGAAGGAAAGAAGGAAAGAAGGCCGAGGTGTGAAGTCGAGGAGTTAAAGCGTTTTTTTGCTGAGATTACACGTTACATATTTCATCCAGCAGTTTGACCTCAGAGTTTGAAGCTCCTCGTGTTTCAGCTGAGACTGTTGTTCACAGCAGACACGTCTTTAACCTGAACCCCTGGATGTGTTTCTCTCTCTTTTGTTTCTTTCTTTTTAATTCAATATTATTTATTTACTTCAATCAAACTGGGTGGTGAGGGGGAGCTGAGAGCAGCTCGACCCAGGAGACACCTGGCCTGGTCAGGGTAAACCACGGACAGATCTCCAGTCGACTTTGGAGCCTCATGTAAATACAAATAAAACATTCAGACTCTGCCCAAAGACTGATGCAGAGTGAAGAGCTGACCTCCTCCTCCTGTGGGCTGCTGTGGAGTCTAACAGTAGGTGCTCTGCTCTCACTCAGGTAGGTACTGATACCTGTAGAGGTTTAGGCCATAAAGAAACGAGTCCTTGAGGAGACGTTCACTTCTTCAGTTCTACCTGCTGTGAAATACTGGCACAATAACAGTGTTGTTCAGGTGTTGATACCCACGTTGTGTTACCACCAGCAGTTAATAATAATAGTTCATAAAACAGTTCTCATAACTAATCCCCCTCGTCTGAATCTTGAGCTAATTTTCAAAACCCAACCAGGAAACAACAGAGAAGAAAATGCTAGCATCCCAAGGCTAACATGCTAACATTCAGAGGCTCTAGTGTTCGCTGTGTGACGACCGCAGCCACAGTGAGTTCTGTTTCCTCTCCGTCACTCTGTGTCGTGAGGGTGACACCACGCCGCTGGTTCTACCCCGGGGGACGTTCACAGCAGGAGGCGGGGCATCAGACTGAGTGATGTCAGGAAACACACCAGCTGATGTCAGACGAGCCACTAGGTGTCAGTAGACAAACTACTCTAACTGACGTCGACTGGAAATGAAGACCAACCAAAGGAGGCGCTCCAGTCCAGCGACCAAACATCTGGAGCCTGAGGTTTGATCAACAGACAGATCAACAGACAGAAAAACTATTCACAGTTTTCCCAGTCGGATAAAGTACACAGTACACAGTAGACTAGTACACAGTAGACTAGTACAACAGTAGACTAGTCCAGCAGTAGACTAGTATAACAGTAGACTAGTCCAGCAGCAGACTAGTCCAGCAGCAGACTAGTCCAGCAGCAGACTAGTACAA
>NC_024320.1:25857824-25859543 GCF_000523025.1 Cynoglossus semilaevis
AGACTAGTCCAGCAGCAGACTAGTCCAGCTGCTCTACTAGTCTACCAGCAGACTAGTCCAGCAGTAGACTAGTCCAGCAGTAGACTAGTCCAGTCCTCCACTCTCTGCTCGTCCATGGTGTCTCTGTACCAGTGCTGACACGCCTGTAGTCGAGCCCTGAGTTCAGAACAAAAACCGACTGTCACACGGACACGGACCAACACTGAAGAAAGGAACAACTAGAGGCAGAAAGGTGTCATTACACCACTGACGTGTGAATGGTTTTCATCTGAAACCTGTTGTAGAAATCCAACAAGTTTTGACTTTTATTCCAACAGGAAGTCAAAGTCTTCTGACCTATCACAGCCCTGCTACATTTACCACCGCCACACTGGAACTTCACACAGCACACTCAGCATTTCAAAGCTCCCTTCCTGTCCTTCACATGCTGCATTCTCCCCCCCCTCCCCCTTCCTCCCCTGACTCTTTACCTTCACTTCAGTGTTCTGTGTCAGAGGACTTTGAAAATCAGATGGAATCTAAGAAGACAGTTTTCCTCCAAACTCCACCAGATGTCCTACTACTAAATATATGACTGACTGACACACACACACACACACACACACACACACACACATATGCTTGGACTTTCTTTTCAGACCCTTCACTCAAAACCACTGAATGTTTTCTTGCCATGTTTTTTCTCCAGGCCTCAGATGCCAAAACCTTCAAGGTTCAGTAAACATATTTCTGTCATTAACAGATTAGCCTCTAGGTGTCACCAACACTCGTATCAGTGCCTGAGCTGTTTTCTCTCTTCTTCTCTACCTATGTTTTTTCCTTGCGTGTCGTTTTATTTTTGGGTTTTACTCTTTGGGTTCTGACCAGGTTCTAAAACAGCATCTGGGTTTTACTCCAGTCCTGATAAATGTTGTTTCTCTTCTTGCATTCTTTACCTACTTAGGAACGATTCTGGCAAACAGAGCCTGGTCGTATTAACGTTCAGTTATGAAACAGTGAATGTTGCAGTGAGACCTGAAACTGTCTCACCCTCAGTGGTCCAAGAACACAGAACGTTCCTGCGCCTCAGGTTCCACAACAGGAAACAAAACGTTGAATGTGGTAATAAATGTTAGCCATCGTTGTGGCTTCGCGACACACGGCAGGGAGAGAAGTGATTTTTATAAATCCGATTTATCGAACAAAAGTTGATGACGAACAACAAACAAACAAGCATGTTTGTTTGTTCAAAGCATCATGAATGTACGTCAGGTCGTGTCCCGTTATTGTGTTTTCAGATTTGGTGATGACTCCACCAGACAGAAGGAAACCGCCAAGAAAACCAACGCCAAGAAAACCAACGCCAGTCAACGACGTTTCAGTCGTCTGGTACGAAGATAATAAAGTAAAGGAGATCAGCACGTGTCAATCAGGCACAGCTGAGCTAACTCCGTCAACCAATCAGATCACAGGGATCCTGAGACTTCAACAAGACTGATAACACACACACACGAACTGCATCCTCATGCGTGCACACACATTCACATCCCCAGCCACCCACACACACACACAGAAACACAGGCACTCGCATATACACACACACACACACTGATGAGTATCTCCCCACCTGTATATACAGTATACCACCAATACACACTGTAATCTGTGGACCTGGTTCACGCTCGTATGGCTAAAGTGTTTACCCTGTATAATGTGTTTGCTGTGACGGCTTTTACGGCT
>NC_024320.1:25860023-25860352 GCF_000523025.1 Cynoglossus semilaevis
TAGCCCCTGTAAAAGACTTTGTCCCACAGCCCTGCCCCCCCCCCCGCCCCCCCACTCCAACCATGAAGACAATAAATACGAGCATCTCCAGTTACGACATGTGTCCACTCCTCCCGCAGCCACTGTGCACGTTAGCACCCTCATGTGGATGTTTACTGACTGACCTAGCTCCAGTCACCTTTCACCCAGTAAGAACCACAACAGACAGTGGAACGTGGCCCTGGATGTTGTCACTGTTCAAAATAAAACCACCGCCACCTTTGGACACGCCCCCCTAACTCACTCAATCTGCAAAAGCCAATGGGAAAAAAGTTGTGTCATTGACAGGA
>NC_024320.1:25860603-25863057 GCF_000523025.1 Cynoglossus semilaevis
ACAATAGCTTTGCCTCCATAAGGGGAAATTAGACACAGAAGAGCGGAGGACCATGGATGAACCATGACAATGAGCTGAGAGGCTCCTCCCCCTTTAACCCCCTCCTCCCTGCAGCCCGGTGACTCACGCCCACTCTGATTTAGTCCACTCCACTGGACAAAAAGAAGACAGTCTGCATGGAGACAGACTGGAGGAGGGGAGGGGCCAAACAGACGGAGAGAGCCAAGAATGTCTAAACACTGGCTAGTGGACTAATAACTGGACGTCCTGTGACTGGAGACGGACCGTCATGATTGGTCAACACATAACAGAGAGAGAGAGAGAGAGAGAGAGAGAGAGGTAGTAAAAGGTGAGAGAACAGTGTGTGAGACAGGGATTTGAACCCTCAGTCACAGCAGACTACAACAACAACAGCTCCCATGTTTACACTGATCACCATGGCAACCTCCACACACTCAGTCTATCTGACCTTTGTAGGCCATAAAAACGCCCTTGACTGACGAGCCAGTGTGTGTGTGTGTGTGTGTGTGTGTGTGTGTGTACACAGCGACCTGTGCTGGGTTTCATTGTAGGCCACTGTGTGTATTTGTCTTCTGGTATTACTATCCTTGTGGGGACACAGTGAGAGACAGAGACTTGACTTGAAGATTGAGTTAAAGATGAGATTAGAACTGGAGTGAGACTAAGGATTAAGATTAGGGTGAGGGGGTGAGACACAGAGGGGGAGACTGGGTCAGAGTATCAATAAGTATCAAGTAGTAAAAAAACAATACTGTTATACTTGTCTGTCTTTATCATTGCAGCCTGTTTCCCAGCTGGTACTGGACACTGGTCACATGACACTGATAACCTGCTTTGCTGTTAATGACGCAGGTGATGACCGGGCATAAATCCTAATTAATGACCGGGCATAAATATGACCGGGCATAAAAATTAATGACCGGGCATAAATCCTAATTAATGACCGGGCATAAATCCTAATTAATGACCGGGCATAACTCCTAATTAACGTCACATTGATTGGATGAACTCTGTGGTTAGATCAGGGGAAAGTAAAACTACACTCCTCTTTTTTTCTTACCTCTCCTAACAAGAGAGGGGGGGGGGGTGTAATCTGATCAGGTGTTAGGATGAAGGGAAACACTCTGGCCTTTGATTGGTCGGTGGTTCAGTCTGTGCTCTGGACTACTGGACCCATGGTCAGTCAAGACCCTGGGACAGCGCCATCTAGCCATCAACCTCCAGGCCTGCCTCCAACTTTAGCTCAACACAAAGAAATAATGTCTGCCATGTGTAGATAGAACCGAGCCCGGGTGTGTGTGTGTGTGTGTGTGTGTGTGTGTGTGTTAGAGCCACAGTAAAACAGAATATTGTTGATGTAATTACATCTTAGGTAATAAGATAAAAATCCACGTCAGCCCCGGTCACACAGAGAAGAGTTTCCCATCAACTCGTTAACACGTTCAAGAATAAAATATATGACTTTGTGTGTCTCATTTTGGCACCAGTATAAATCACAAAACTCTGTGTGTGTGTGTGTGTGTGTGTGTGTGTTCACGTTCACAGCAGCTGTAACTTGGACTCAGCTCTACAACGCTGGAATTTCCTCCAGCTCTGCCGCCAGTGTAAGATGGCTACCATATGCCAGCTATACACACACACACACACACACACACACACAGTTGAATGAAGACCACAATCCAGCGAGCATAAAGTTTGTAATACTGAAGCCAACCGCTCATGTAAACAACCACTCAGTGAAATGGAGAACAGGACAAAGACTAAACCACACACACACACACACACACACACACACACACTTGTTGGCTGGTAAATGAAACCAGCGTAGACGTGTACTGGTACTGGTACTGGTACTGGTTCTGGTGGAGGTGGAGAACCATGGGTTGGACGGTGAAGTGGGAAACAAGTTCAGGCTGCAGTAAATAAATCCTTCACTTCATGTTTACTAAGATTTTCAAATATGAAAACATATGAAAACCACCAGACCAATATGTGTCTGTGCTGTCGGCGTCTGTTGGTGCACTTCCTAACAATGTGTGTGTGAATAATTACCACGTTCACTCTGACGTTCACACTGATGTTCACACTGACGTTCACTCTGACGTTCACACTGACGTTCACACTGACATTCACACTGACGTTCACTCTGACGTTCACACTGACGTTCACACTGACATTCACACTGACGTTCACTCTGACGTTCACACTGACGTTCACACTGACGTTCACACTGACGTTCACACTGACGTTCACACTGACGTTCACACTGACGTTCACACTGACGTTCACACTGACGTTCACACTGACGTTCACACTGACGTTCACTCTGACGTTCACACTGACGTTCACACTGACGTTCACTCTGACGTTCACACTGACGTTCACACTGACGTTCACTCTGACGTTCACACTGACGTTCACACTGACGTTCAC
>NC_024320.1:25863952-25867695 GCF_000523025.1 Cynoglossus semilaevis
CTGACGTTCACACTGACGTTCACTCTGACGTTCACACTGACGTTCACTCTGACGTTCACACTGACGTTCACTCTGATGTTCACACTGATGTTCACACTGACGTTCACACTGACGTTCACTCTGACGTTCACTCTGGCGTTCACTCTGACGTTCACACACTAAAAGTGGGATGATCAAATTAAAAGTAAACTGGTATTGGAGCTACACGACTGGCCCACTTAAAGCCCACTGTATCCATGTGACCTAAGTAAAGCTATGTGGAACCCAGTGGCTGGGATCCCAGGTTGAGCTCTGTGGAGTGGACTGTCTCGTCCAGTGTTGATGTTCCACTGAATGAATGTTAAAATAAACCTCAGCGTGTTGTAACTCAACCCCTGGGTCGGGTCCACAGAGATGGAGCCCCCTCGTCCCCCCCCCTCTCCCGGGCTCCTGTACTGTTGAGAAAGTCTAGGCCTACATTTCTTTAATGACAGGACGGGTCTGGATGTGTTGGACTGATGTCATATCCTGTGAGAGTGAGAAAAGACAGCGGTGGTTTGTTTCCAGGACGACGTCCAACTTCTCTCTGCTTTGTTACCACTTTTATAAACTCCCCATTTAAAACCACTTCTCCTGCTGACGCCAACCTCCTCAGCTGGAAACACGACCCACGGCAAACCACCATTAGAGGGCGTCGCAGTGTGGTTTAAAAGACTTTGGCCTCTGACCTCTGATAACTGACCTCTAACTGGACCAGTCTGTGGACCTGCTCAGTTCTGGTTCGCCAAAGTGATGGCAGCACCCAGCTCATGACTACAGCCTGGTGTTCATGTGGGAAATGACACCATGAGATGGATTTGAAAGATGACAGAGTTTTCACTTTAGACTTACATCAAAAGAATTAATGATCACTAATTGATGATGCGTACAGTCTGCACCGCTGCGTTCAGACGCATTCACACTGGAGTGAAACCAGTTCTAACAGCCAGTGTGGATCTGAGCTGGTTTCTCAACTTTCACATCAGTATCTTTTACCTTTTTATTAGGGATGCACCGAATATTCAGCCACTGAAAATGTTCGGCCGAAAATGGCCCGAAACAGGAAGTTATGATGATGCAAACAAAACCTGCGGCCCAACATGGAGGAAGAGCCACGGACACACGTGTCATGTTGAGATTATCCTGACTTCTGAATCTGAGAGGAAAGACATTTTCATCATTTTGTAATTGTTTTATTCTTTGATGAATGTTACATGAATATGTATTTATCCAATCACAGTCAGAATCTTTTCTTTTTCATTTTAATTTTGGTGCATCACTACTTCTTACCTTCTTATTTTGATGGAATGGTTGCAAACATTTTACAAAGTATATTTTTGACCAGAACAGCAGCGATCGTTGTCATTCCTCCGAGCGTTTAACTAGCGTTAGCACAGCCAACTGTAAAACTCTGCTCCACATTCAAATGGTGTCAGCTCCAATTACCAAAATATTACCGTAAACCACAGGACTTCATTACTGCGGGCTGGAAAATTCCACAGTGATAGTGTCTTAGTGAAGTCTCTTAGTCACTGTACACTGACAGAAACGTTTGTTCACAGACGTAGCTGCATGCTAACGGCTGACAAAGCCATTAAAACCTGACTGTGTGTGTGTGTGTGTGTGTGTGTGTGTGTGTCTGGTCAGTTCAGGTTCTCACTGGTCTCATGTGGGCCACTCCACTCCGAATCTCACAAGTGGAAAACCGGTTCTGAGTGAGCACTGCTGCTGGTGGCCAACGGAGGACGATGGTTGAAGGAACATGTGGTCTGTGTGAGCCAATCACAGGCTCTGGGGGCAAACACTACCTACCCTCCTACATCTGCTCCCTGTTACCCAACACAAGGCCACAGGCAGAAGGAGATACTCACACACAGGTCTGTGGTGTGTGATTGATTACTGGCCCTGACAGTCAGCCAATCAGCAGCCAAGAACATAATCCAATCCAAGACCAGAAAGACCAGAACCCAGAGAGAGAGAGTCCCTGGAGAGCAGCAGCTGGTAGGAGTTCAGGAGAAGAGGCAGAAATGTTGACTAAAGAGAATTCAAATGTATTGATAAAGTAAACAACTGGAGGTGAGGCTCTGGGGAAACCCTGCCCTCTACTGGAGAAGTCAGGAGGAAGGCTTCTGTGGTTAACCAGAACAGACCAACCAGAATCCTGCACATTTGGAGACCAGAACGTTTTCTTTTTTATCTTGGGTTAAATCTTGATGCAGGTTCTGACTGAACCAAAGACAATCTAACTTCTTCAACAACACGGTCAACCTCCACAACAAAGGCAACATCCACAACACAGACAACCTCACCAACAAAGGCAACATCCACAACACAGACACCCTCCACAACAAAGGCAACATCCACAACACAGACACCCTCCACAACAAAGGCAACATCCACAACACAGACAACCTCACCAACAAAGGCAACATCCACAACACAGACAACCTCACCAACAAAGGCAACATCCACAACACAGGCAACCTCAACAACAAAGGCAACTTCAACAACACAGACAACCTCCACAACAAAAGCAACATCCACAACACAGGCAACCTCAACAACAAAGGCAACTTCAACAACACAGGCAACCTCCACAACAAAGGCAACATCCCCAACACAGACAACCTCCACAACAAAAGCAACATCCACAACACAGGCAACCTCAACAACAAAGGCAACATCCACAACACAGACAACCTCACCAACAAAGGCAACATCCACAACACAGACAACCTCACCAACAAAGGCAACATCCACAACACAGGCAACCACAACAAAGGAGGCATCATCCACAACAAAGGCAACATCTACAACACAGACAACCTCCACAACAAAGGCAACTTCAACAACACAGGCACCCTCAAAAACAAAGGCAACTTCAACACAGACAACCTCACCAACAAAGGCAACATCAACAACACAGCCACCCCCAACAAAGGAGGAACCCTCCACAACAAAGGCAACACCCACAACACAGACACCCCCCACAAAAAGGGCAACACCCACAACACAGACACCCCCCACAAAAAGGGCAACACCCACAACACAGGCAACCTCAACAACACAGGCACCCTCAAAAACAAAGGCAACTTCAACAAAGACAACATCCACAACACGGGCAACCACAACAAAGGAGGCATCACCCACAACAAAGGAGGCACCATCCACAACACGGGCAACCACAACAAAGGAGGCATCATCCACAACAAAGGCAACATCAACAACACAGCCACCCCCCACAACAAAGACAACATCCACAACACATGCAACCTCAACAACACAGGCAACCTCAACAACACAGGCAACCTCAACAGGAGGGGCAACTTCAACAACAACAACCACCACAACAAAGGCAACTTAAACAACACAGTCAACCTCAACAACATCAACACAGTCAACCTCAACAACTTCAACACAGTCAATGTGTGTGTTAAATGGTGTGTGTGTGTGTGTGTGTGTGACTTTCACTGACTGATGACCCACCTGGAACAGGACTTGAAACTGTTCATGTTCAGAGGAAGGAAGGAACTAACATGGGAAACGTACGCCCAAAATACACAAACATATGAAAACACACACACACACAGGCTGAAGACCCACCCCCTGACACCCACACAGACCAGCCTACACACACACACACACACACACACACACACACACAGTGAGTCACTCTGCTGGGAACTCCATGCCTTCCCCATTACTACAGTGGAACTGGCTGACTG
>NC_024320.1:25867783-25888330 GCF_000523025.1 Cynoglossus semilaevis
GAGGTGAGGAGGGGTGGGGGGGGTGAGAGTGAGGTGCACCATGGACAGTCAGATGGGTCCTTCCTGTTGGTTATTGTTCCTAAAGAGACTGGTCCAAAGATGGACTGGTCCAGGTCAGACCAGTGGAGCCTGGACAACAGACAGACTTTGACAGACGCTGGAGTTGTTAGCACAAGTCCATGATGAAAATCCCACTGATATCTTTATCATTATACTTTACGTAAAGGAAGTTAAAAGTGAAACTGAAGTGAAACAAAGGATGAAGAGCAGCCACTTGTCACGAGGCTGAGTCGACAGTTAAGGCTCAGCAGGTCACACGGGTTCATTTTGGGTAAATACTGAAATGACTTTACAATATGATCCACACTCGACCACAGGGGATTTGAACCACTGCGTCTCAACAGTTCTTTGGTAACTTGGGGAACATCACTGAAGTTGATTTGTTTCAGATTCACTGATGAAATGAAGGAATGATTAGAGATGGAAATGAAAAAATGAGTCAAAGAAAAGAACAAATAAAGTCTGATTTCTTGGCACAAAGTAAAATTGGATTAAAAATAAATCAATGTAAATAATATTGGTTTTCTTAGGATGTCTTCCAACGGCTGACTCATTTTAATGAGGTTACAACTCATTAAACTGCAGAGAAAATTCAATTAAATTCAAACATGCTATCAGTGGCCTCGGTCTGAGGACACGGAACCGATCCAGGTCTCTGAGACCACACACAGCCAGGAGATCACAGCAGATCACAGCAGAGCAAACACCAGACTGAGGAACGAACACACACACACACACACACACTCACACTCACACACTCAGCGTAGAGCAGCAGTGTACTGACCTACAGTAGGACTATTCATCCAGACTGATGTCTTATATTAATGACCACATTCAGGTCTGAGTCTCTGGTCTCAGACTCTGGGCTGAGACTCTGGTCTCTGGTCTCTGGTCTTTGGTCTCAGACTCTGGTCTCAGGCCCTGGTCTCAGGCTCTGGTCTCTGGTCTCTGGTCTTTGGTCTCAGACTCTGGTCTCTGACTCTGGTCTCTGGTCTCTGGTCTTTGGTCTCAGGCTCTGGTCTTTGGTCTCAGACTCTGGTCTCTGACTCTGGTCTCTGGTCTCTGACTCTGGTCTCTGGTCTCTGGTCTTTGGTCTCAGACTCTGGTCTTTGGTCTCAGACTCTGGTCTCAGGCCCTGGTCTCAGGCTCTGGTCTTTGGTCTCAGGCTCTGGTCTTTGGTCTCAGACTCTGGTCTTTGGTCTCAGACTCTGGTCTTTGGTCTCAGACTCTGGTCTCTGGTCTCTGGTCTTTGGTCTCAGGCTCTGGTCTTTGGTCTCAGACTCTGGTCTTTGGTCTCAGACTCTGGTCTTTGGTCTCAGACTCTGGTCTCAGGCCCTGGTCTCAGGCTCTGGTCTCAGGCTCTGGTCTCTGGTCTCTGGTCTTTGGTCTCAGACTCTGGTCTTTGGTCTCAGGCTCTGGTCTTTGGTCTCAGACTCTGGTCTTTGGTCTGAAGGCAGCGGTGAAACCTGGCTGGACTTTAATCAAGAACAAAGAAAAGTAGAATCTTCAACCTGTTTGTTGGTCGCTTCTTTGGACGGGACAGAGAAGGTCTCCATCAGAGACTGTAGAGGAGACGTAGAGGAGATAGGGGGCAGACTTACACTGAACCACCAGGACTCTGAGCCACCCTGTGCCTGTGTGTGTGTGTGTGTGTGTGTGTGTGTGTGTTTGACAGATCTACACTGTTGATTCCTGGTCTGTTTGACATCAAAGAAAGAACTAAAGTGGGCGTGGCCAGCTCTGTCCCAGACCGGTTTATTATCATCTCCAGGTGTGGAAATTCAAACTGTGTACGATCCACAAACAGATCACGTTACGTCTCCGGGCTAGAATTCTCTGGAATCTGTTTCACAGCTCGTTAGTCTTCATCAAACCGTCCGATCTTTAATTACTTCACTGTAGTTTTTTCAAAAAAGTTTCACTTTGTTTGTTAATTGTGTGTGTTTTTTAAATATTGTAAAACAGGGGTGTCCAGTGATGTTCCTACACTGAAAACTACAAATATATATTTACTCCTTTGATTAAATGGCTGTAGTTGTATGGCACAATACAAGTCTCCTTACTTTAGCTCTAGTGATTAGCATCTTAAAACTAAATGAAATCTATCATTTTTAATTTTGTTGTTTCTTTAAATGTAATTGCTCAGAATCCACCGGTAGACCCAGATCCACTTGTAGACCCAGATCCACTGGTAGACCCAGCTCCACAGGTAGGCCCAGATCCACTGGTAGAACCAGATCCCCTGGTAGAACCAGATCCCCTGGTAGAACCAGATCCCCTGGTAGAACCAGATCCCCTGGTAGAACCAGATCCACTGGTAGAACCAGATCCCCTGGTAGAACCAGATCCACTGGTAGACCCAGATCCACCGGTAGATCCCTGCTCTAAAATAACCAACATTTAGTTTTTCCAATAATTAAGGATTTTTGTGTACCCTACACTACATTATGCCAACAGAGGGCAGTACTGTGTTTTCACAATATTTAGAGGGGCGCTGTTTTACACATCATAAAACGCTCTCTCAAAAAGGGGACGGCAGTGTGGGCTTTATTCTGAAAAAGTGAGGACGCCGGCCGCCAGAAAATAACGCTGTCATCAAACAGACTGGGACAAGTTCAACAATAGCATAGCCTAGCAGAGAACATACTGTGAGTTTGAAGAAGAGCAGACCAGACCAGACCTAACAAACACAAACACTACAAACCTCTGTGACCATCGACTAACCACTCACACTGACCAGGACAAAGACAAACACCAGTGACACCGGTCGGCTGGGTCAACAAAACATACATGAGGCTTCTGTCCACACAAAATGTCGGGAGGGAAATGTATGTTTTTGTGGGTGTCAATCATATCACGTTGACCTTGAACTAAAACCCAAAGGTTTTAGCCATTTTTTAAAAATTAAAAATAAATATAAAAATTAGTTTTATACTAAAAAAAACAAAACAACGCCCCGTGTGGCGTGTTTTTCTGTGACACCAAACGTCCCTCTGAAGTCCTGTAAGACAGGAAGGAAGGGTCAAAATCCACGCACATCTTCCTGTCTTCACATTTGCTCATTTGTAGGAGTCACTTCTCAGCTTTGACGACCTGGATGATGTGACGAACAAACACAAACGATACGCGGAAGAAGAAAGTGGAGGAAGTGGAATTCAGTGGAAGTCTCGAGTAACCTTTCCTTCCTAACTCCAGTTAAAAGGTTTTAAAATGTCTAATCATCACCTTAGGAGCGTCTGGTGGCCAGTTGACAGCAAGTACTAGTTCAAACTTACTGGCAAAGAACACATTTGTTTTCCTTTCTGTAGCTGTGTTATCGAGCTAGCTCAGGCCTTTCCTTCACGCTCCGACGGACTTCCACTGACACGTTAGCCAACTGTTGACTCATGGAAAAGCTTTTAACTGAGCAGGGTTAGCCTGCTAGCCTAGTCATCATTAAACTGACAAGACACAAGACCATCAATAATGTACCATCCATCCCATAATAATAGTTTCCTAGTTCCCACCCCTTCAGCCGACTGCTTCACTGACATCTTTACCTTGGCTGAATTTTTTACTTATAGAAAAAAAAACACAATATGGTGAGATGGAGATTACGTGACATGTAAAACCACCCAGCTTTGTTCTGAGCTTTGTTAAAGAGTTCAAAGGAATGCCAACCATCAAACCTCTTCTTATTGGCCCAGAAAAGAACCAAAACAAAACAAGGTAGGATTTTGATTTGAACGTTCGTTAGTCAGATCTGAGTGCAGCCATTTTCTCTGTATTAGCTCTGTATTGATCCCAGAGCTTTCTGAACCATGAACTTCCTTCATGGTAGCAGGACAACATCTACCACTGCACTGGGACTTTGGAGGTCAAACCCATTCAACAGGATGGCATTTCCCTGATTGGTAGAGAATCCATGAATAGAAATGTGGATAATGACATTTTCAAACTTTTAAAAAGATGATTCATACTCTGGTGAACACATCTGAGGTTTCCTCATCATTCTCCCAAAAATCAATAAATGGTTCCACGATAAGCTTCCAAAGAAAACGTTGGAAGTCGCTTTGCCGAATGATTTGACGTAGCGTCCTTTATGAGGCCTGTGAGGAAACAGATGAGCTGCAGCCATCACACTTCACTGCTTTTCTAAACAACCAGATTTTTAAAGGCCCACAGCGACTATCTAAACATACATGAAGCTGCATCAGGTGCCAAACACTGAGGCCATCAACCACCACAACCTCCACCCCTCTGTATATCTAATGAAATACTTTTCCAAGGAATGTCAGTCAATCCTGAAGCCGTGTCTCTGACTTTGGTTCATGTCCTCCAGTCTCTGGTTGAGGACGTGAACCATCGTAACACGTGAACCATATCTTTACGACTATGGTTGTAAAGATATGCTATTAGGAAGTGTGCCAGCTGGTCTCTGACATCACAGCTAACTGTTGGTTGGAGCGTAAACAACCTGTAAAATGACTGACTACGAAGACCTGGTGACCCTGAAGACTGGAGGGGAATTCCTTCACACTGGTTCTGACCAGATGTTGACGACACATTCCAGTTGAACCAAGTCTGACGATCCTTCTCTGACAAACTGAAAGTATTCTTTACAAAGGTACAGCCCTAAAAGTGTTCATTTTACATATTTTATATGTAAAAAGGCCTCCAATATCAAGTCAATACTCAAAACTAGACTTTTGTTAGCAACAACATCATAGTTGATGTTAATGTTTTGTATTAGGCCTTGTTAGCTGGGTCAGCGTTACAGCTGTCGTACTGTAGCTGTGGCTAAAAGACTTAAATTTCAATTAAAACAAAAACTATGAACTTCAACGATGGTTACCCCATTTAGATTGGTGGAAAACTAGTGAACATTAATCCCAGTTCCTCATCCCAGTAAGTGACCAACACTGGTGACTTCAGTTAATGGTACCGACACTGTGTGGTTGTAGTGACCAACACTACCAGACTTCTTCAAAAATTCAATTCTTAGAAACGTTTTCTTGAAAGCGAGCCCAGGAATACCAGACTTGGTTGACCAGCATATCAGACCAAACGTCTCTTTTATGGAGACCGTTGGCAATAAACAGTTCTGAAGTAGAACTATGTGTGGACGTTTCAGTCTTCTGAAGACACTCAAGGCCAAGGGAGGAGATGGAGCTGGTCAACAGCTGCTGGTCAAACAAAGAGCTCAGATCATTTTGTCTGTGACATCTGGATGTTCTCCAGGGTTAACGTTCTCTGCAGAGGTTGCTAACATCATCTTTAGGTCCCGATGAGATGTGGCAACAGTGGAGTGGAGTCGGGGTTCGTTACTGATTTCATCTCTCACCTTTGATCTATAAAACGCTGTGTGATGTCAGACTGAATGCAGATCATGTGACATCACCTTGACTTGGTTCCATTGTTAAGTGGAGTCTGCTGGCATAAGTGTGTTTTTTATTAGAAACACATGTTGCTAACCTTTAGAGGTTTGGCAGCTCCTGCCACATATCGAAGAGTGGCTACGAGTTTTTAGCAGTGCTGCCATATTTAAAAATGATTCACCCAGAAGTTTATTACTGAACTAATAGTTATAGTTACACCAGCTGTGGCGCCACAAGCATCAATTTACTTTACTGGAGAAACTCACCTTGACTTACACATAGTACACTTTCATTGTCAGTTCTGGTCAGATGAGCAAAGAAGAAGTCACAGCTCCACAAGAGCCACAAGGTCAACCCACTGAAGTGAGCTTTGACCTTGTGGCTAAGGATTGTGGGAACCGTAACAAGTGAAATATAATAACTAAGCAACTCAGCAATCTTTGGCATAGTAAGTCTTTAGGCCTGTGGATCAGTGATCAGTAAAACACACGAGGACTAAGTACATGAACAGCAACAGACTGTAAAAAAAAAGTCCCCGATCGGGGCCCCTCGAAGTTGGGTTTTAATATCGACAGCTCCCTCATACACCAAAAACAGCACGGCCTCAGAACCTGGCAAGCTCCGCTCAGCTTCCTGGAGCAGCTCGCTCTCTAATTTAAACTTGATTGCCGTGGGCTCTCTGTGTGTGTAGCTGGTGAAATATGAGTGCGGAGAGGAGACGACGGAGGCTTGGCCCCAGGTTTGCTCTCCGCACAAAAACGATTGGTCCTGCCCAAGTTTGAGCCTATGAATGCATATGCGCACACACACACACACACACACACAAGTCTGTATCAAGGTCTTGGAGCCTGTGTGTGTGTGTGCGCTTGTGTGGTTTTTGGCCAGAGCCAGCGTAGAAGTGGGTCTGCCAGTGAGAGCCGTCTGCAGGGAATCAGGTCGGAGCTGAAGGCCGGCTGAATAACTGCACCTTTCTCAGAGTTTGGAGACGAGTCCAGGACCACTGAGCCCAGCTTCACAAACGAACAAAGTACACTCAAGTACACGCCACAGTACAGTCACCACACTGTATTTATGCAGTTGTTAAAATGCTGGACTTGGTGAATGCAATGATTCTGACTGAAACAATGGAGCGACTGTAGCTGTAACTGTAATCACTGCCTCGATAAATTAATCCACGAGAGAAGCAGAAAAATGATGGATCCAGTGTCTCGGGTTTCGCTGCAGTTAAACCATGTTTTTAATGTGTATTCAAACATGTTTGTACACGCTTTCTGGTAAACATGTTTGTAAGTCAAAAATGAACTTTAGTTTTCTTTTTATAGGAACAGAAGGGCGCCTTAATCCTTGGGCGGCGCCGCCATTCCAGGGGTAAACAAGTGGTGTCGCTGTTTTTCCTTTTAATGTGTACCCTCTGTGCTGAAGCGTTGAAAATCCTGGAGAAATAATGTTCCACTTCTATACTAGCTTGTTTCAGCCATATTTTTAGGATGATTTACCTGAACAGCAACAGACTGTGTCGGTGAGGGTGGGGACCCAGTACCACTGTAGACCCTCTCTGGTCTAAGACAAAACAACTATTAGCCAGTCTCCTTAACTCATTAACCCACCAACTGAAGCTAAGTTGGCTGGACTATTTCAGAACAAAAAATACACAGGAGACAAATCCAGAAAAAAGAGAAACCAGGAGAAAATAAACACAAAAAGACAGAGTCAAAACCTCAGGAGCAAAAAAAGTTTAAAACAGTTCAAAATGGTAACACCACCAATTAGTGACTTGGCCAGTCCCTATAAATATATTTATATATTTGATGGGAACAACAAGGCGGCGCTATTCTGTCAAATTACTATGTTTAAAAAAAAAAGAATTTTAATGTGTCACACTGTTGTTCAACACCAGAGGGCCAACTTGTCCCAGTTGTTTGTGATCACGGACTGTTTTGAGGGACACCTCTGGGGGCAGTCTGCTCAGTTCTGTGTTTTAACTCTTGCCATGCTCAAAATATAATTACAAATATCATGTAATATGAAGCGCTTTCTATTAAGATGCCACTGCACAAACACAACCACACCAGCAACAGCTGCCGTCCAATCGTAGGCCCATCATTACTAACGGTTTTTTTACAAGGAGCTGGTATATAACGACGCACTTTCTAACAGACCCAACATGTCTGTGTGATACGGAGGACACAGCAGCGAGCACCGGAGCCACACTGGGCTTCTCTGTCTGCCCCTGATACAAAGTTGCCTCCGTTGACTGTACTTGAGGTGATGAAATGAAAACAAGGCAACATTGGAGTCTGCAACTGGAGTCCAAAACAGCTCCACTTCTACTACGTCAACTAGATCAACACCATATCCTTGAAAAACACTGGGATCTTAACACACAGATGTTCACACCTCCATCCAGGTAACTCCAACAACTCCGGGGGGGTGGTCACATGACCACTTAACGATCATATTGTTGGGGCCCATGATCACTTTACTCGACAACACCCGCCCCTTTGGGGTGGATAGTACGTCAACTAGATCAACACCATATCCTTGAAAAACACTGGGATCTTAACACACAGATGTTCACACCTCCATCCAGGTAACTCCAACGACTCCCAGTCACATGACCACTTAACGATCATATTGTTGGGGCCCATGATCACTTTACTCGACAACACCCGCCCCTTTGGGGTGGATAGATACCTGGAAACTCCCCACCAGAAAACTAGAACTGATGAAGCTCTTGGATGCGAGGAGAAACGTCGTCAACTTGAGGACTTGAACTTAACTTAAGTTAGTTAGTTTTTTTTAACTTAACTTAACTTGAGGTGAGTCCAGTTGACTACTTTAAAACTGCTTTGGAGGTTGTTTTGCCATATTGATCAACTGGGATAAGTTTTTGTTTTTGGAAACAGAAAAAAGCAACAAAGGCTAGCTGAAGTTTCACAAACACATCATGGTTTTTGGCAGTAAATGAACCCCCTGGTCCCCATGTCCCACTGTCGGACACCGATCGTGTGTGTCATTTTCTGCCAACTTTAAAACAAACCCTGTCATCTTAGACCTCAAACACGGGGAGTCCAGGTCCTCGTGGTACGTGTTCTGTTGAACTTTGCACACCTTCTAACTCCACGGTGTTTGTCAGTTTGGACACTGAGCCCCCGGGTACATGGATGTTGACGATGAGCAGAAACAGGACGAGGTTCATAAACACAGATGAAGCCGACTCTGCCTTTCACTTCATCATCTCTGAGTGTCACAGCCAGCTGCTTGGATAAACACAAGTGCACAGTGATGTCATCGGATAGCACCGGAGGGTAAGGCTCAAATTCTGCCACTGATTTGCAACATTCACTTTGTGATGGAGAGTTAGAGTTCCAGGGAACAACCTGGAACAACCTGGAACAACCTGGAACAACCTGGACTTCACTTTATTCCACAGACAATCGGTGTGAAAACCACAAACTGAGCTAACTTTTTAGCACACATCTGTGTCCAACTGTCCTCACTACTACTACTACTACTACTACTACTACTACTACAACTCACTATTACCACTACACCTACGACCACTCCAGTCCCTCAGGCTTCATCTGTCGTTCTCTTCCTCTTCTCTTCCAGATGCGACTACATTCCTGTTCAGTTCTATTTCAAGCCTCAGTCACTCCACAGACTGAAGGAATGCACATCTGTAGTGAAGACATGTCCCACTGTCCAACTGTCCCAATGATCGTTCATAGCTCCCATCAAAATTATTGATCAAGTTTAAAGTTTTGTCTTTGGTTACCTATTAACATGTGTGGTCAAAGTCCTGGCTCGGGTCAAAATGTGGACCGTGTTAAAGTGAGTCTCATATTTCCATCAACTGTTGGAGACACAGTGGTTTTTTAAAGTTCAAATGAACAGACTCTGGTTCACAGTGTTGATTCACAAAGACACAGAATTAGAGTTGAAGAAATAAAAAATATCAATGTACTTCAAATGAGAATTAACCTTGTTTTCCATAGATGTTTTGACCAGAACTTCTGCTGGACTTCAGCAGCTACGTTACCACGTGAGTAGAACACGCAGATCATTAACGTCACCCAGTTTACGATTAAAGTATTCCACTTGTATTGGTGTAATGAAAGGTACTTCGTCTGAAGGACTAAAAACACGGTAACAAAGAGAAACAGAAAACGACTCCAGTGTCTACTACTCCTGAGTTTGACGGCAGCTGACACCAGATTCTGATTGGATGGATTGACTGTCAATCAACTTGGTTTTTCTACTCATTAGATACACCTTCTATTTTCCCTTATTGTCAAGTCCTTCTGAATAAGATCATAAATCACATGACTCTCTGTTGGTGGAACCCAGAACCAGTGCCAGATCAGCCCAGACCGGCCCAACAGCACACGGATTTCTGGTTTCACATTTCTAGCTTGGACGTACCTCAGAGTTGGCCCAGAACACTCCAGCACAAAGTTGTTCAGAACAACAAGAATAATCTCATTGATTGGCCGCCATCATAATTATGTCACATGTTCAACCCTATCAAACCATCCTGTTGGACAGACAGGACTCAGAGAACTACTGTGGTTTATCTGTACTATAAGACCACATGTTCAACCCTATCAAACCATCCTGTTGGACAGACAGGACTCAGAGAACTACTGTGGTTTATCTGTACTATAAGACTGTTGGATTAGGGTTGTACAGTACACTAACTGTAAATATAAATATACACACAAACATCTCATTAAACTATGTGAGATTTTTTATTTTATTATTTATTATTAAGTGTCAGGTTTTTAAAAAATCCTAAATAATATATATATTTCAGAAATAATAATGCTTCTAAAAGGAATGTTTTTATTTTACTATGTTTAAATCAGAGCCTCATATGATGACTATTCTGGTTTCCTATTATAATTCCTAATTAGTAATAATTAGTATTTGCTGTAATCGATGTCAGAGCTTTATCACTGTGAAGATTTTAAAAACATCTCGCTGATTTTAATTGGTCGAAATTCAGTCATCGCTGAAGCCCAAACAAGGACAAGGAAAAACAACTCCTTCGAAGCAAATATCGTCCAGCATAAAACAAACAAACACTAGTTACAACATAAATAACCGTTTCCTATGTTTAAAGAACCAGACAAGTTAAAGATGGGGCTTTAACCAGATCTTCGCGTGACATCCTGTCCGTGGACGACACAGGAGTAAATCCTCTCCGTGTTTCTGTCCCGTCACAAACTCACACCGAGGAACTTTTCCTTCCCTCGGACAAACTCACAGCATCTTATCCGCTTATTTCACTTCTACGCCTTCAAAACCTACCTTGAAAAAATGTCGCCGAGTCACACAGGCATTATTATGTTGTCGCCGTCCATGGCTGGGACTTTTATCGTGCTCTTCCTCGGCCCCCTGGAGAGACTACAACCGGAGCAGCGGCGGAGAGCAGCTACAAAGTCGGACTAGGAGGAGAACCAGCGAGGGGAGGGGATTGGAGGAGACGGACGCCGTCCTATTGGAAGAGACGGCCGTCAATCATCAGGCGCAGTGGGTGGGTCGTAACTGTAAAGTGATTAAGGAGGCAGAGCTATCAGGAGTCAGGAATGTAGCTGTGGAAAAACATGGAAAAGTATGACAGATAATCAGGGCCACATGGATTTTTCTGGCTCAGAGTGTGGCGATTAAAATGACTCGATGTCAGTAAGTTTATTTTATTTCTGTTTCTGAAAAAACGGCGATTAAAATGACTCGATGTCAGTAAATTTAAAAAATTTCACTTAGCATGGTGAAGCTGCTAAAGCTGCTAAAGCTGCTAAAGCTACACACGGCCCCAAGTATACATTGTTACTATGATGATATCAAACTTGTCTTTTTGTCTTGCACTCTTCGTATTTTCTGCAGATTAATCCAAAATGTTTTTTGATTCTGAGAGATGGTTTTTATAATCTGATCATTTAAAACTCTTCTGAGAATTTGGATTCTGTGTATTTTCATCTGTTGTTCACTTTGCTTAGATTTACTGCAGAATTTCCATTGAACAGTAGAAACGTTTGTGTAGGGTTTGAACTCTTGACCTTTAGGCTACGAGGTTAGAACCTTAACCACTTTGTTATACTGATTACTGATGTCACATTCTAACAGGTTCACGTCTACGTGGCAGAAGTGACAACAAACGAACAAAGTCATAGCATCACCTGGGGTCATGTTAGGACGTTTTTAACTACTTTACAGTAATGGTGTGAAAACAGCCGTTCTCAAACAGCACATCAACATCAGGTAAGTCCTGATCAACAGTCCACCACCATCATCATCATCATCATCACCATCATCATCACAGATGTGTGTGTAAGAGGGAGAGAGAGAACACACACTCATTCAGTCACTCCTGTCTAGTTAGTTTACCTGTGACCTGATGGACCATGTGACCATTAAAACCTCTGATGGCTGCAGTTCAGCAGACGACAGACAGGTGACAGTGACGTGTCATTAATGAGAGCTCTGACCTTCCGTTCTCCTCCTGCAGTGACATCACTGCAGCTCTGCTCCACTGTCACCACCCAAGGACTCAACTTCACAAGAAGAAAAACAAACAACAAACACAGAGCAAGTTTAAGTTTGGCAAAGAACTGGACAGACACTAGAGGGAGACACACCACACTGGGCCACTTCAGGTTATGGGTCGTGACTTGGGACAGAGTGGTCTGGCACCAGATGGCTCTGGGATCAATCCACCGACCCTCCGTGGGCACCAACACCTGCAGTCCACTGGACACAGACATACAGCACTTACTAAGATCTAGTTCTGTTAGCTGCTAATGCTCATGCTAATTTAGCTTTTAGCCAGTGTCTCTAGAAAATAGAGGACAGTAGCGGTGCATGATGGTCCATCAACTGATGTGACCTTTAGCACAGATTCCTTTCACAGTGGGCAGCAGTCACCTCACAGATACTTAGGACATGGAAATTCCCACTAAAAGAATTCCAGATTTTCCTCTGGACTTGACCTTTGACCTTATATCTGCAGAGTTTGGGGGCAACAGGCTGTTTGTTTATGAAGTGAAAACAAGTCGACTGGTTCGTCTTATCAGCTGGTACCGATTTTCCTTTTACTGTGCAGTTTTTAAAGAGTGACCTATTGACCTTGACTTGGTTTAACTGCCCACACATTCTCTACAGAATGAGTCGGTCAGAGGGAGGACATTTTCTTTGTTCATCAGAACTAGTTAGTTTTGTCCTGATTGTTCTGACGATGTCAATCAACATTTATATAAACTCTAGTCCTCAGAGTACTACATTAATAAAATTACTACTTATTTTACTGCATCCTCACGTATTTGAAACTGTGACTATAAAAGTGGCAGCGTTCTCACCCAGCTGTTGAACAACGTTCTGGTGTCGCCACCTGCTGGTCATTTTGGCTCCTTACACTAATACGTAAGTACAACCGTTATCTTAAGACTGTCCGGGGTCTACCCCGCCCTCTGCTGTCAACAACTGGGATTGACTCCAGCGCCTCCACCCGTGACCTGCAGGAGGATCATTAACTGCAGCTTAATCCTTTGCAGCATGGATATAATCTTGACATGTGTTTTATCCATCCGTCCATCCATCATCCATCCATCATCCATCCATCCGTCCGTCCATCCATCATACTGTCCATTTCACCTACGACAGAGCTAAAACCAGCTACTTGTTAGACAAAACTGTCTAAAAGTTATAAAAAGCAGCAGGAAGTTTAAGGTTCGGCCTAAAATACAGAGTTTTAAATAATCCAACAAAAAACTGAAGGATCACTAATGTGTGTGGACACACACATTAGTGATCCTTCAGTTTAAAACACCTATGACACCAATGCCTTTTAAAATCTTTCAGCTAACTGTTAGCCACCAACATAAACACACACACATCTGAGGATTATGGAGTCCCTGTGCGGCGGCCCTGCCACCCAGTGGTGGGTGTGGTCAACAGCAGCGGGTGTGGTTAAACATACCAGAGGATGAATGCTGTTGACTCACATCAGTCCCTCCCCCCTCTGTGTCCCCCCCTCTCAGTTTTCCTCCCAGTCTGCAGCTCTCAGACGGTGAAGTCGGACGTCTACGTTCTCCAGGTAGATCCAGTTCACTTGGACTTCTTTCTTGTTTATTTTCAACCTTGTGTCTGTCACGGTGTTTCACCCACTGACTGAGCGACTGCTTTGTGTCTCCTCTGTGCTCATGGACCAGAGTTCTGTCAGAGATGAACATGTTTCTGCCACTGTCCCTGCTGATGTGTGTGTCAGCCGTCCAGCTGAGCGTGGGAGACGAGTCTGTGGAGGAAATCCTCACTTCAAGTAAGAACTGATACGAAAACAACACCTTTTATGGACACGTCACAGCAGGACCATGGACCACGGTTTTATTATCACAGCAGGGACATGCTTTTCGGACAAACAGAACATTCAATATTCTAAAATATTGACTCAAAAAAAAAGTTTTTTGGACTAAGTTGTTTATTAAACTTTATGACAAAATCCACAAAAAAGCCACAATTCTGTTTATAACATTGTTTTAAAAAAATGAATAAAAAAGCATATACTGTATATATAACATGTATGCGTGTATATATACATGTATCTGGTGGATGTTGACCCAGAGAGTTAGGGACATCATGAAACCAGTTAAAGAGCTGGACATTATTAGTAAGTACCTGTACCTGACCCCGACCCCGACCCTGAGTTTGACACCAGTCTCTGTCAACACTTTATTTTTTATCAAGTCAACACTATTTTATGTCAACTTTTTTCATGGACAGGGTTAAAATTGCATATAAAAAGATCCAAACATCACGTCACTTCAGTGCTGAAGGCTTATTGGTCACACGCTCATGTACACGGACATGAGATGTTCAATAAGAAGAAATTTACATTAGAATAAAATATAAAAAAACCACAGAATGTGCATTTACTTTTTTTATTTTCTTTCTTTTTCAGAGGTAAAAAAAATAGGTTGTTGTTCACGGACCTCGTGTCATGTGTAAACCAGTGTGGTAGAGTTGACTGTTCCAGTCGACCTCGTGTCATGTGTAAACCAGTGTGGTAGAGTTGACTGTTCCAGTCCCAGCTGTACACTACACTACAGCACACCCACTTCAGATAAGAGACGACTACATTCAACACACACAGGGTACCACAGTACTACACAGTACTACTATTGTATAGGTGTTGGTCCTCAACAATCACACACACCATCACAACAACACTCGGTCACTGGGTGTGTCCACAGTGACATCAGGGTGGAAAAGGGAGAGCGGTTTCTGCAGAGGAGAACCGTTGGTGAGGTTGGGAACACTGAGTCATTCCCTGAGAAAACATCGACTGCCAGGTTCCACCAGCCAGAACAGACTTTGACAGAGCACAGCAGAATTGAACCACCAACCAACTACACTGTAGTACAGCAGCTGGGCACAGACGATTGCTTCAGTACTTCAGTACGCAGTACTGTGAATACCAGTGACAACACTGTGGTCAGTGTAGAAATACCACTATGACAGGAAACATAAGAGCAATGCACACTGGGTAGAGAACACGACACAACTAACGTTAGTGATGCAGTGGTTAAACGTCTAAAAGTGTGTTTTCCTGCTAGGGACACTACCTGTTCTGGGTGGCTGGGTTGACAGGAGTCCAGACTCTGCTGAGATCCAGGCTGCAGTCCAGTATTCTCTGGAGATGTTCAACAGCCGGCCCAAAAACAAGCGCATGTTCAAACTGGTCTCTGTTAAAAGTGCAAGGTCAAAGGTTAGACTCTGACCTCTGGTCAATGTTTTAACTTCTTCAACAAAACAAAACATTGTCACCAGCAAGTTTTTAAAATGTAAAGGAAAAGTAGTGTCATTTTATGTTGCTTTGGTTTTTTAATCATGTTGTTGTTTTAGGTGACCAACACAATCAACTTTAAAATTGATGTAATCCTGAGGAAAACCAAGTGTCTCCGGTCTGAAAATCAAGAGCTGGACACCTGTGCCCTGACCAAAAAGGTAAATCCATTATCTGTGGACAAAGTAGTGTGTACTAATACTGCATACTGCAGATGCTAGTACTGCTGAACTACATGCTCTAGAGTAGAACAGAGCACCGATATATACCTATGTGGCTAACTGTTTATTTAATTTAATTATTTAACTACTCAAATATTTATACTGTTCATAACTTTAAACTATTTATATATGTGTAGATAATACTAATTTAATTTAGTAATAACAATAGTATAATAAAAAAGACTGCAATCAACAACACCACGAAGGACAACAATTATTACCTACTACTCTAACACTACTAACACTACTCTATTTACTAACCTACTAATCTACTTACATCCTACTACTTCCACAGCTGGAGCCTAAATCATTAGATTTAAATTGATCTAAATATTAATTAATTAGCTACTTCCAGAGATCGAATCGTGATTTAGACACAACAATATTGAAATGTACCGAGAAAACACAACAAACGGTTTAATAAATTTGCAGAGAGCGTAATTTGTACAGAAAACGTCAGCAGTTCGACTGGAATAGAAGACGTTGACAACTGTCACTCGTGGTTGACTAAATAATAGACACGAACATATAACAACACAATAAAGATTAATTAGGACGCAGCCACAGACCGGAAAATGGCGCCAAACCACGTTGTGAAAAAGTCAAATAAAAGCTCTATAAATGTTTATCACACTCACAAAAGTTTGTGGTTTGGTTTTTTTCTTGTTTGTTTTTATCAGTTTGACAACATAAAAGCATAAAAAACAACAAAAGGAACACAATTAGAAGTAAAAAAAGACATACCTTCCTCAACCGCAACCGAACACGAGATGGGGAGGGGAGTGCTCCGATATGTTGACGTCATCATGAGTAAAAGTTGACGAAATTTTAAAAAAGACAAAACGCTGCCAAAACAATTTACTGTACGGAACTTACGAACTGCTTCCTTACTTTCTCGAAGTGAACTTCCGAGGGATCAACAAAATTATTTCTAACGATCTATCTATCTGAAAATATTAAAATGTAACCAAAAATAGAGTCATCAGGCCGAGTTGAAGTAGTACTGCTTGACTTTCGCACGCGCGAGCGGTCGCCATCTTGGACAGGGCCAAACGGCAACACCAGTTGGACAAACGTCATATGCGCAGATTTGCAGTACGGACGGCTCGTTTACGCATACGCAAAAGAGTGCTGTAAATCGTTGCAAATCGCCGCAAACAGCGTCGCTGTTATCGACTTTCTATTAAACAGAAACAAAGTATTCACTAAATATTCACTATATATAGTTATACTCTGTATGTCTATTTTAAGATACATGCTAACTTATTTACGCACACGGTTGACATTAAAAACACAGTGTTTGTAAGGTCTGTGTTAAACTTTTTTTTCTTGTCGTTTACAGCAATTGAAATGTCTCTTTGAAGGGACGTTTGACCCACGCAACGACAAATATGAGCTGTACAACCACAAGTGCAAGAAAATGGAGATGGAGAAAGTTTAACGGACTTGATACTTGTATTTTTTTAATGGATACTCTGACAGCCTGCTGGTGCAGAAGTGTTCTACAGCTAAGCTTCAATGGAGACTTGTTTTAGTGGAAGTCTTAAGAAAATGATTGGAAAAGAAGAGTGGAGGGGGGTGTCGGTAAGGAATGAAGCAGTAATTCTTCTTCAAGGATTGTTATGCTGTATTATTATCCACAAAGGTAAAATGATACTTTAATATACAGTACTCCTTTTCCAAATATTTTAGACAAAAATGAAATAAATTGTGCAGTTTTTCACAGAAATTAATAGGAGTCTGTGTTTATTTCTATGACAATGACATTTATTTGCAGTTTCTTTTACACACTTCACTATTCAAATGTTTATTAAATCATGTTATTATTTGTCACAACATACATTAAAACTCCACTCATCAAAGGTGCGGCCCACCCAGGGGGTCTGGATCCCAGGTTTACCAACTGCATCCATATAATCTGTTGACTCTGAGAACATCCAGGTCAGACATGTCCTCTCTCTGCCCGGTGGGAACAGAGGAATCAGGGATGGGGGTGATGGTCTCTGCCCCCAGAGCTGAGGAAAAAGCCGTCCTGAAAAAAAAACAAAACAATAAAATAAATGTTGGGAATTCTATTTTATTACTATAATTTGAATTTGACAAAATAAAACAGACTGATCTTTCCACAGAACCACAGTTGACACGAAGCTAATATCCGTTACCTTCCATAGTGCATGATGGAGGAGTAGTCGTAGGGCGTGTCCAGGTTGTTGGTGTCCTTTTTGTGGAAGTCATGTGCGTTTACTACAAAACATACGGTATGACAACTGATGATTACAATACACTCAGATCCACTCAACTGATACCAAAGTCATGTGATTTGTTGATATGTTTGATGATGGAGAGGCTCAGACCAGCAGGAAGGTTCTCCCAGTTGATCCTGACGTACTGGTCCCTGTCGCTCCTGGTATGTTCATGGTGGAAGCCCAGAGCGTGGAGCAGCTCGTGCTGAATGGTTCCATGATCCAGACAACCATAGACAGACAGAGACACCACCTGCGCACCCCCGTCTCTGCCAATGGAGGACCAGCATCTACGGTGTGACCAACAGACAATCACTGGCCTGTACCAGTGCAAGACTAGTCATGCTAACACCTGGTCGCCGGGGGGCAGCGCAGGAAGTGGCCCCAGGGCGGCGGGCCAAGATACGGGATCTATTTCAAGCAGGTGCTTGACCCGGCCCTCCAGATTAGCCCCTCCAGGACTGCCTGAACCTCCTGCTCCCCCTGTTGGCCCTGGACCCGCCCACGTACCTGTTCTGTCCACTCACCCCATTTCACTCTGAATGCTCAGGTGGTCGGACTGACCACGATAAGGAACAAAACGGACACAGGTTTTCTGGTGGAACGTTTCCATGGCTTTTTGGATCAAAACTTTTTCTTCATCATCTGTAAGAAAAAAACCCAGATTATTTTCCAAAAACTGAAGCAAAAATGTCTCATTTTAAAAAAGAACCAAACGTAAACAGCTGCAAGTGTAGCTGCTAAGCTATCACAGAAACAAATGGTCATTAAGAAATAGCAGTAGCATCTGAGTTAGCTGCTAATTGCTAATGCCTGACACCCCCCCCACCACCACCTCCCACAAACAGGTCAATGTTAGCACTACATTTACAGTCCACTATGAGGACAGGGAGTAGTTGGTACTGAGTACTTGAGTACAGTACAGTAATAATCGCTGATGCTGTAGGGTACTTCCACCAGTCCGTTTAAAGACTTCTTCCACGTGCAGTACCGGCTCCAACACTTGAGGGCGTTCCTTTTCTTTGACACGACCACGTCACCTTCCACCAGAATGTGAGTGACTCCTGGAGAAGAACAAAGAAAAGCAGCGGGGTACACAGACATACAGTACACACTTGTGTGGTATTGTCAGTAATACTGCATCTGAATACTGAATACTTCCTCATAATCTCAAAAACTTACGTCGATTTGCCTCCAGGATTCTTGAAGTCATGTCCAGTTGCGGAGCTGTTTCGGAGTTTGTTCAAACAGAACACGTTACTTCACTACAGCCACTTCAACGACAGCTGTACTACTGCAGTAGGAGTAGTATTCACAGTGTAGTAGAGTTACCTTCGTCTTTGGGTGAAGTCTGCAGAGACAGAAGGTGAACAAAATCAAGAACTTTCCATCAACAGTTCTAACACTGTAGTGTTGTACTCACCGGCGCCTCACTGTGGACTGACAGTCCCAGCAGGACGACTAGAACAGCTGAGGACAGGAGACTCATCTTCTGTGTCCAAGCTCTGGTTCAGACCAGGTGACCTCTGGGTCGGGGTCCTTGGTTTTATACAGACCAGAGGGAGGGGCCTCCACTGTGGAGAGACTCAGTGAAAAAACATCTGTCGCCCCCAGAACAAATGTTTGTTAAAGGCGACGTCTGCAGCAGGAAGCACCTTCAGAAAAAAACTAAAACTAAAACTAAAAAGACAAGGTCCACGTCAAAGTCAAAGTATTTGATGATTGATTGATCAGTGATGTGATTAATAATGTTTTTGGTGACGTATGAACACATGATGATGATCTTTAGCTGAGCTCACGTTGACACAGGTGATCCCGTGAGAACACACACCAACCTAAGACGTCAACATCCCATAATTCACTCTGAGTGGTCCACACCCAGGGGTCGCTCATCTATTTGCAAACGAAAAACAGCGGGCGATATATGCTATCATCTATTTGCAAACGAAAAACAGCGGACGATATAATTGTGTCCTACGTACTGTAACACCTCTGCTAATAAAAGGTACAAAACTAGAGTGTATGGTTAGCCAACATAAAACAGATGCTGAAATAAAAACCTACATTAGCTAAACACGAGACAAACAGAGAAATGTACAAGCTAAAGGTTAGCTTAACAGTACAAGCTAATGTAAACTCCAGGTTTCCAGGGAACAAGTTGACCTGTCTGTGTCACCAAGGTGAGCAGTGGGCAGCAGTGTGTGGGGACGGTGGACTCGAACCTCCATGACCATCAGAAACAAAAAAAATCTACATTTTGGTCCCAAACAATATTTATTTACAATAATTTACACTTTTTTTTTCATGTTTGCAAAGTTTTAAAAAAATCCTCATTTTGTGACTAAAACATAAAAGAAAAAAAGCTGTAGGTGATGAAGAGGAGCAGGACCAGTTTGGATTCACTCCATGTCCAAAGGAAGTGACATCATCTTTAACAGCAGAACATTTGGTCACATGACGGTGAATCAGACGCTGGTCTCAACATGAGGCGACGTCTTACCGCTCAACATACGGGACAAAAGTCTGTGCTGTCTGTGGTACCTGACACACACACAGACACACACACACACAGACACACGAGAGCAAATAAATAGAAGTTACTCATTGGCTCCATCACCTGGACTAGATTTGTTACTACAACGATTTCTCGTCACTGTGTGTAAAACAAATATAAGAAAAGGTTCGGTGGAATCTAAAATCAATGAATGGTCGTTATTAGAGTTACTGGACTTTTTAAAGTAGGAAGAAAACATTCCAATTTAATCTACACTCACCGGTCACTTTATTAGGTACACCTGTCCAACTGCTCGTTAACACTTAATTTC
>NC_024320.1:25889242-25899065 GCF_000523025.1 Cynoglossus semilaevis
CCTGGCAGTTGGTGGATTCGAACCTGGGGCCTTCCGGACCGAAGTCCGCTTCCTTTACCACTAGGCCACCACCTAGGCCTCACGCACCATCACCACCGCCTAATGCACCATGTCATAAAGCTGGAATCATTTCAGACTGGTTTCTTGAACATGACAATGAGTTCACTGTACTCAAATGGCCTCCACAGTCACCACATCTCAATCCAATAGAGCATCTTTGGGATGTGGTGGAACGGGAGATTCGCATCATGGATGTGCAGCCGACAAATCTGCGGCAACTGTGTGATGTCATCATGTCAATATGGACCAAACTCTCTGAATGCTTCCAGCACCTTGTTGAATCTATGCCACGAAGAATTGAGGCAGTTCTGAAGGCAAAAGGGTCCAACCCGTTACTAGCATGGTGGACCTAATAAAGTGGCCGGTGAGTGTATAATCTACTACATATAATCCTTCGTTTCCCAAAGGAACTCCTGAGGGATTAATGTAGTTCTACCTGTAAGAACAAATGAACCATGACCATGAATGTAAATGAAATATGAATCACAGACCAGTTCCAGACCAGTGTCACAGACGCTGGTGAAGTCAGATTTATAATTACACTCTCGTCTCACATGACAGACATGTACCAGATCTGGCCCGCAGGCCTCAGTTTGGACACGTGGTGTGTGTTTCAGAGACACCTACTTCTCTATGACCCTCTGTATCTCTCTGTGTTCTTCTTCTCTCAGTTTCAGGAGAATGTGCTCCAGGATGGGAAGCTCAAGGTTCAGATACTGCGCCACCTGGTGTCAGGAAAATACAGAAACAAAAGATAAACTCTATGACTGCTGAAGAAACCCCCCCAGCCCCCCCGATGTTCCTGCTCATGGACTCACATCGTTGCTGACCTCCCGTTCATCCACGTCCATCAGGAAGATCTTCATGATGTCATCAGACGGTCCCTGCAGGATTCGCTCCCACAGCGGCTGCTCTCTGTTACTGAGCTTCTTCTTCTCTGGTTCAAACAACGCAGCGTTACTTCTTCATGACCGTGATCTCTCTCATAAAGCCATAGAACCAAGAGAACCTACAGAACCAACAGAACCTACAGAAACTACAGAACCAAGAGACCCTACAGAACCAACAGAACCAAGAGAACCGACAGAACCAACAGAACCAAGAGGACCAAGACACCCAACAGACCCTACAGGACCAAGAGGACCTACAGAACCAACAGGACCTACAAAACCAAGAGGACCAAGACACCCAACAGACCCTACAGGACCAAGAGGAACTACAGCACCAACAGAACCTACAGAAACTACAGAACCAAGAGATCCTACAGAACCTACAGAAACTACAGAACCAAGAGACCCTACAGAACCAACAGGACCAAGAGAACCTACAAAACCTACAGAACCAAGAGAACCTACTGGACCAAGAGAACCAACAGAAACTACAGAACCAATAGGACCTACAGAACCAACAGAACCAAGAGAACCTACAGAACCAACAGAACCAAGAGGACCTACAGAACCAACAGAACCAAGAGAACCTACAGAACCAACAGAACCAAGAGAAACTACAGGACCAAGAGAACCTACAGAACCTACAGAACCAAGAGGACCTACAGAACCAACAGAACCTACAGAACCTACAGAAACTACAGAACCAAGAGAACCTACATAACCAACAGAACCTACTGGACCAAGAGAACCTACAGAAACTACAGAACCTACAGAACCAAGAGGACCTACAGAAACTACAGAACCAAGAGGACCTACCTGAACCTACAGGACCAAGAGAACCAAGAGGACCTACAGAACCAACAGAACCTACAGGACCAAGAGAACCAAGAGGACCTACAGAACCAACAGAACCTACAGGACCAAGAGAACCAAGAGGACCTACAGAACCAACAGAACCTACAGAACCAAGAGAACCAAGAGAACCAAGAGAACCTACCTCCACTCTGGTGAAGACAGTACAGAGCGAACTCCTGTGGGTCGTTCTCTATCTGAAGAATGAAGAATACTTCAGTCAAGTACTTCATGGTACACAGTACTGCAGGTACTTGACCTGAGCAGTTATTATTGTTTGTTGATGTTAAAGTCATGAAATAAAAAACGAACGAAAAATAATCAGAAGAATAAGGAAGTTGAGTGAGGATTTACAGTAAAGAGAAGTTCGTCAAAGGAAGTAGAAAAACAGTTCATTCACACTGTTCGTCAAAGGAAGTAGAAAAACAGTTCTGAGTTCATGATAGAAAAACAAACTCCCACAGACCTTGAACTTGTTCAGGAGCTCCTGGATCACCTGGTCTGTCGTCATGCTGCTGGAGATACGAACTTTAGTCGGAGTTCCGAAGGAAGGAGTGAAGATCGACGTCTGAACCAATCAAATAAACACGTTTTTGTAATGTTTTCAAACAAAAGCTGATGAAGTTTTCCACGTTATTTCCTGGTGCAAGTTTCTGTAACGAAACTGTGGCGAACAATCGGGCAGTTTGTGCAGTTTGTTTTTTACTTTGAGGCTAACTCCTGGACTAATTGCTAACCTGCTAAAATGCTAAAAACCACATTTTAATGGTAATAAAATGCCATTTAAATTCAACGTAGACGTTTGAGAAGTTTGACCTTGTAGTTGTAGAAATGTCCATTGATAGAAAAGCGGTGCTGCCGTTCGCTCTCTCTCTGTGCGGCCGTCTTCCCTCGTCCTCGTCTCCTCTTGACCAACGATGCGTCACTCATGCAGCGGAACAGATTGGACTCGTCCTCCAGCTCCTGGTTCTTCGGCCTCACTGGACGCAGGGTGCTGCTCTCGTACACAACAGGCTCTTTGGGGGAGACAGAATGAGTCGCGCTTCTGTTTCCATCGGTGTCTGGTTGTAACGTGAACGTAAGAATTCTGCTGCGTTAATGGAACCAGAACCAACCTGGTGTCGGCTCCGTGACCACGGTTTCCTGGACCGTCTCTGACATCTCATCGATCTGATGAAGGTCAGAATATTCTCCCCACCGAGTCATTCCTCTGTACAGACGCACAAACACCACAGACATTGGTACAGACCTGGGTCTGTGTTTCTGCAGCTGCAGTTCAGCCTTAAAAAGAATTCATTTTTACTGTTTCAACTGAAGTCACAAACAAACAAACAAACAAACAAACAAACAGAGTCGTCGTCAACGTCTGTTGCACAGAAACAGTCTGTTGTCTGTCTGTAGGTTGCCATGATCTTTGTCAATACTTAGGTATTGGACAAAGTGAATATCTGGACTACTTTAAAGTACTTTAAAATACTTTGAAGTACTTCTCCACCTCTTATTCCCCACTGGACTGACTGGACTGCTGGGCATCTGCTTGTCGTCCTGTATCTTCAGCCTGATTGGTCTCCTCACCCCCCAGCAGATATTCAGGATACCTTCCACCACCACTTCTCCGTCCGCCGCCTGACACACAGTCAGAAGACAAAAAAAAAAAAACACAAAACAAAAACTAAAATGTGGTTTTGGTCCAAAGACGTTAAAGTCCATGGTGTCTCCACGTCACCTGAGAGAAGCTGAGGTGGAGCTGAGTCTGGTCCTTCAGGAAACAGTTGTAGGTGTTGAGCAGTGACAGGAACTCAGCTCTGAAACAGTTTCAACAGAGCAGAAAAATCAAAAGACTGGAGAAACCAGTGACGTCAATCACGGAGAACACACACTCCACACACACTCAACACACACTCCACACACACTCCACACACACTCCACACACACTCAACACACTCCACAAGGCCGTGAAGTTCATCAATAATCATCAATAAACCTTTTTGTTCAGTAAACAGTTCCATCGGTTCTGAGGACTTTGTCAAAGGAATCACTCAAAGTGCTAAACGTTAGCCAGAGCATATAAACAACAACAGAACACTTAGCACCTGGCTAACTAAATATTAGCTACGCTAGAAATCATCTGAAATATATTTTAATGAGCCTCAAACGATCAATTAAAAATAGAAATAAAACTCTAAAGTAGTAACAACAACAACAACAACAAAACGTTATCTTAGGAACACAAACTTTATCCCGGAGTTAGCTCAAAGAATAAAAGATTAATAGTCATAAAATAACGTTCGTGGTAAATCCTAACGGAGCAGCTAACAGTTAGCTCAAAAAAAACTTCTGTGACTTTGATCAAAAATCCAGAACAAACATTTTTTTCCCAAATTGCAATGGACAAAATAAAAACAAGTAAAATCTTTGAAACCGTGCGGGGGCGCTAACCAGCTAATAAGTCCATGCTAACGCTTTAGCACCGTGCAGGCGTGTGATGTCCTCCGGACACAAGTGTCTCACCTGGACAGGGTCCTTCCGTCTCCTGCCTGGATGAAGGGGAGCACAGCTGCTTCATTCATCTCTGCTTCACCAGAACTACAGCGACATCACGTGGCAGCCGCAGGTACAAGGAGGAACAACGAAAGTCAGTCCGGTGTCTGGAAGATACTGACGTGGAAAAGAATCAAAACAACTGGGAATTACCCAGACTGCACCTGTACAACGCACACGCACACGCACACACACTCAGGCAGGTTCTTTTCTAAACAGTTTCTATAAGTTCAGACTCCTACCGTGAGTGACATCTGACCAATCAGAGCTCGGACTGAGTCTGTCGCTTTGTCTGTTTCTGTGTTATATTTATCTCTCTCTCTCTCTCTCTCTCTCTCTCTCTCTCTCTCTTTCTCCTCCACCACAGTTAATAACAGTGCTCCACCCAGTAACCAGTGGTGACAGTGTGCAGCAGCAGCAGCAGCAGCAGCAGCAGTAGAACTCAAACTCCGCCCTCTTGTGGTTAAAGTCAAGTTTCCACCTGTTTTTTTTCTCTTTAACTTTCTCTCTGGTGTCCCCCCCCTTCAACCCCCCCTGCTTGAAAAAGGACACGTCAGTCTGACAGCAGCAGTGTCCCCCCCCCTCCCCCTCCCCCCCGTGTCTCAGCCTGTGAAAACTCTCAGGTATTCACAGCTGTCACCCTGCAGCCACAACACTCCCTGCTCCCATTCACACACAGGGTGTGTGTGTGTGTGTGTGTGTGTGTGTGTGTAACATAATGCAGTGTCAGCACAAAGTGAGAGTAAAAAGTCAAAGTAACACTTTTGTCTCTGACCGACTTTTCACAGAGTCTTTCAACCACAAATAAACCTGTAAAATATATGTGTATATAAATATATCAATGTGTTTTCAGTTACTACAGAGATACTTCACCAGTACACAGTACACGTACTCCATGCAGTACGGTGATGTTTCTTCTACTCTACATGTCTGGACAGGAACTACCTGAATATTCACCACTCAGTACTACTGCAGTAAATAGTACACAGTAATGTCAGTCTGGCTGAACCAGGTCCAGGTCCAGGTCCAGGTCCAGGTCCAGGTCCAGGTCTCACCTGGTGTCAGTGTGTCTGTGGTGATGTCAGTGATTTATGAGGGAGTGCAGTACAGTCCAGGAGAACTGCAGTACAGTCCATGAGAACTGCAGTACAGTCCAGGAGAACTGTAGTACAGTCCATGAGAACTGCAGTACAGTCCAGGAGAACTGTAGTACAGTCCATGAGAACTGCAGTACAGTCCAGGAGAACTGTAGTACAGTCCAGGAGAACTGCAGTACAGTCCAGGGGAACTGCAGTACAGTCCAGGAGCACTGCAGTACAGTCCAGGGGAACTGCAGTACAGTCCAGGAGAACTGCATTACAGTCCATGAGAACTGTAGTACAGTCCAGGAGAACTGTAGTACACAGCACGGCTCAGGACGGTGACATCACAAACTTTATTGTCCAGACTGAGGCAGAAGGAGAAAAAAATAGAGTACACACTGACACACCCTGTTCCTCCCTCTCTCTCTCTCTCTCTCTCTCGTCTTTTTACTTTCCCTTCTCCACAGTGAACAGATGCCACATGTCAAAGCTCCTCCTCAGACCCAGGGTCGTGGTCTCCTCCTCAGCCCCAGGGTCGTGGTCTCCTCCTCTGACCCAGGGGCGTGGGGCCCCCCCCCCCCCCCCCCCTCTCTCTCTCTCTCTCTCCCTCTCTCCCCCTCTCTCCCTCTCTCTCCCTCTCTCCCTCTCTCCCTCTCTCCCTCTCTCTCCCTCTCTCCCCCTCTCTCCCTCTCTCTCACTCTCTCTCACTCTCCCTCCACCTCTCTCTCTCTCCCTCTCTCCCTCTCTCCCTCTCTCTCACTCTCTCTCACTCTCCCTCCACCTCTCTCTCTCTCCCTCTCTCCCCCTCTCTCTCCCTCTCCCCCTCCCTCTCTCTCTCTCCCTCTCTCCCTCTCTCCCTCTCCCTCTCCCTCTCCCTCTCTCTCTCTCTCGTCTTTTTACTTTCCCTTCTCCACAGTGAACAGATGCCACATGTCAAAGCTCCTCCTCTGACCCAGGGTCGTGGTCTCCTCCTCAGCCCCAGGGTCGTGGTCTCCTCCTCAGCCCCAGGGTCGTGGTCTCCTCCTCAGCCCCAGGGTCGTGGTCTCCTCCTCAGCCCCAGGGTCGTGGTCTCCCCCTCTGACCCAGGGTCGTGGTCTCCTCCTCTGACCCAGGGTCGTGGTCTCCTCCTCAGCCCCAGGGTCGTGGTCTCCTCCTCTGACCCAGGTCGTGGTCTCCCCTTCAGACCCAGGGTCGTGGGCTCCCCCTCTGACCCAGGGTCGTGGTCTCCTCCTCAGCCCCAGGGTCGTGGTCTCCTCCTCTGACCCAGGGTCGTGGTCTCCTCCTCCTCAGTGGAGGTATATTTCTGACTCCACTCAGGGGGAGACCAAGACTCTGGGTAATCAGTACTCAGATTACTGATTACTGATTACTGTAACTGTAACAGTGACAGAGCTCTGTTTCACACACATACAGGTGTTCAGACACCGGTGAGTCCCTCAGTCCTACCTGAGCAGCAGATCTAGGATCCTCCACCAGAAAAACATTCATCCATGTTTGAGCTCCTGTCGCCGGCAGCAGACGTGTGTGTGTGAAGTGTACCCAGGGTTAGGTGTGTGTGTGTGTGAGTGTGTTGAGTCCAGAGTGCAGTGTGTGTGTGTGTGTGAGGAGGAGAACTGACTGCAGCTGGTTAATTATTGTAGGACACGTTGAGACAGAGTAGAGACGGAGGAGCTGAGTGACACCAGATATGACTCACCCTGAGTGTGTGTGTGTGTGTGTGTGTGTGTGCCTAGAGTGAGAATGAACAAAGAGAGAACAAAAGAGAAAGAGCAGGGAGTGTGTGTGAGAAAACACACACACCCAGAAACGTCCTTTATTATTATTATTATTTATAATAAAACATTACACTTTACTCTATAACATTTCAATATAGAAAAGGACAGATTGTAATACATACATATATAAATATATATATATGCAGAACATAATAAGTTTAATACATAACTCTCCAATGTAATACATGTAAAAACATGTAAATAAACAATCAGTTTATTATAATAAACTTAATAATAATAATAAAACATGGAGTAAAATATTTTTTGTCTGATGATGATGAAGATGATGATGAAGATGATGATGAAGATGATGATGATGAAGATGATGATGATGATGATGATGATGATGATGATGATGATGATGATGATGATGATGATGATGATGATGATGATGATGATGATGATGATGATGATGATGATGATGATGATGATGATGATGATGATGATGATGATGATGATGATGATGATGATTATAAAGGTTCTGTGTTATGTTCATCGTTATGTTCATGCTTTTAAAGGGTTAATAGTTCCGGGAGTGAGGAGGCGTGGTGACTTATGCATTACAGTCAGTCAGTCAGTCAGAACAAACGAACAAACGAACAAACGAACAAACGAACAAACGAACAAACGAACAAACGAACAGTCAGACGTTTGTGATTTACCCTACAGTGCAGCTGTTCTGTGTAACAGCACCATCTTGTGGTGAAAACTGCACAGTAACGGAACAGGGTTCAATCTCTGCTGTTTCCCAGTGTGTCCCTGGGCAAGTCCGGTGTCAATTATACGCAGCCAATCAACGAGCAGTGACGTCATTGTTCTGCGAAGAACGGCTGCAGCAGGAAGAGTGGCTCAGGTGTAAACCAAAGGTCAGACGTTTCATTATGGAGATCAGAGGAGGAAGAGAAGGAGGAGAGGAGGAGGAGGAGGAGAGGTCCTCACCAAGAACCAGGCAACGTCAGAGAGGAACAGACCAGTGGACCAGTGGACCAGTGGACCAGCGGACCAGTGGACCAGTGGACCAGTGGACCAGTGGACAGGAGGGTTCATCTGTCAGCTTTACTACAATAGTCGTCCCCTACACACGGCTGAATGGAGGAGGAGGAGCAGGAGGAGGAGCAGGAGGAGGAGCAGGAGGAGGAATGCCATTCCTTTCTTAAAATATCCCAGGATACGCACACACACACACTCATACAGGCAGTCAGGCAACAGGTGGACACAAAGGCTGGACTCTGTGTTAACACTGTGCCCTGTGTCGAAATACTGCAGTACTGCTTATACTGCGGGTGGTGGATATTGCAGTACTCCTGGTACCACAGGTGTCGATCACTGATTGGTTCAACAGAACTGACTCCTCTTGAAACATTTTGTTTTACTACAGAATTCATTTGAATAACTTTTGATTCCTGTTAAATTTGCAACATTTTGTTTATCGTAACAACTTTTACATCATAAACTTTGTTGTTTTCCTGTTACCTTTCTATTACCATTAGCAGCTGCTAACAGCTGTTAGCACTCCTGAGATTAGATTGATTGACTGATCTGAAGTAAGTCTGAAGTTAGTGTGAAGTTAGTCTGAAGTTGGTCTGAAGTTAGTCTGAAGATAGTGTGAAGTTGGTCTGACGGTACTCTGAAGTTATTCTGAAGTTAGTCTGAAATTAGTCTGACGTTAGTCTGAAGTTAGACTGACGTTAGTGTGAGGTTAGTCTGAAGTTAGGTGTGTGTGTGTGTGATGGACAGCGGCAGCTGCTGGGTGTGCCCCCACACACACACACACAAAGATTCATCTACATTTACACGAATCCATGCTACACTAACTTCAGACTTACTTCAGATCAGTCAATCAATCTAATCACAGGAGTGCTAACACCTGTTAGCAGCTGCTAACAGCTGTTAGCACGCCTGAGATTAGATTGATTGACTGTTCTGAAGTAAGTCTGAAGTGAGTGTGGAGTTAGTCTGAAGTTAGGTGTGTGTGTGTGTGGGGGCACACCCAGCAGCTGCCGCTGTCCATCACACACACACACACAAAGATTCATCTACATTTACACGAATCCATGCTACACTAACTTCAGACTAACGTCAGACTAATTTCAGACTAACTTCAGACTTACTTCAGATCAGTCAATCAATCTAATCACAGGAGTGCTAACACCTGTTAGCAGCTGCTAACAGCTGTTAGCACTCCTGAGATTAGATTGATTTACTGATCTGAAGTAAGTCTGAAGTGAGTGGGAAGTTAGTCTGACGGTAGTGTGAAGTTAGTCTGACGGTAGTGTGAAGTTAGTCTGAAATTAGTCTGACGTTAGTGTGAAGTTAGTCTGGCGATAGTGTGAAGTTAGTGTGATGTTAGTGAGAAGTTAGTCTGAAGTGAGTGGGAAGTTAGTCTGAAGTGAGTGGGAAGTTAGTCTGACGTTAGTCTGACGTTAGTCTGAAGTTAGACTGACGTTAGTGTGAAGTTGGTCTGACGTTAGTGTGAAGTTAGTGTGATGTTAGTGAGAAGTTAGTCTGAAGTGAGTGTGAAGTTAGTCTGACGTTAGTCTGACGTTAGTCTGAAGTTAGACTGACGTTAGTGTGAGGTTAGTCTGAAGTTAGACTGACGTTAGTGTGAAGTTGGTCTGAAGAA
>NC_024320.1:25899106-25902475 GCF_000523025.1 Cynoglossus semilaevis
TGAAGTTAGTCTGAAGTTAGTCTGAAGTTAGTCTGAAGTTAGTCTGAAGTTAGTGTAGCATGGATTCGTGTAAATGTAGATGAATCTTTGTGTGTGTGTGTGTGTGTGTGGGGACATCCAGCAGCTGCCGCTGTCCATCACACACACACACACACACACACACACGGCTCCACAGAGGGCAGAAACACAGCGAGTGAATCAACAGGAGCTTCTTCTTCTTCTTCTTCTTCTTCTTCTGATCCAGTTCAGTCTGAGACAACATGAAGAGCGTGGGACTAGTTTGGGTCATTGAGCTCCAGGTTCTACTGGTTCTGGTCCACACCAGCCACAGTGTACAGAGAGGTAGGTTTGACCACACGGACTGGCAGTGTGTGTGTGTGTGTGTGTGTGTGTGTTTGAAACAAGTACAGCTGGGTATCGAACGTTAGACGTTAGAGTTGTTAAATTGAAAAAGGTCACTCTGGTCCTGGTCCTGGTCCTGGTCCTGGTCCTGGTCCTGGTCCTGGTCTGACTAACCTCTGTTCAACAGGAGCAAAACATAAATATATTTCTGCTTCAAACTGTGAAAGAAAAAAATACAGGTCTCAAAGGTCAAACAGGTCTCAAAGGTCAAACAGGTCTCAAAGGTCAAACAGGTTTTTGTTCCACCCACTGAACCACAGGTCCAGGTTCTGTTGACCGGCTTCATGAAAAGCTGTGACTATGAGACGGAAACTGCTGCTGAATGTGTGTTGTCTTCAGTGGTGTGTGTGTGTGTGTGTGTGTGTGATGGGCTGATGGGGTCATGAAGAACCAACTGGACCACCTCCACAGAACTGTTGGAGGTCAGGTCTGTAGAACTGTTGGAGGTCAGGTCTGTGGAACTGTTGGAGGTCAGGTCTGTGGAACTGTTGGAGGTCAGGTCTGTGGAACTGTTGGAGGTCAGGTCTGTGGAACTGTTGGAGGTCAGGTCTGTGGAACTGTTTAATCCTTTCAGGGCAGTTGTTAAATACAAGTCATTCATTTCGAACGATAATAATAAACATCTGTGTCTTCATTGACTTTACTGACACTGAACAACAACAACAACAACAACAACAACAACAACAACAACAACAACAACAACAACAACAACAACAACAAAGAAAATCAAATGAATCCGTTTTTCCTTCACAAATGAAACGACTGATGTTTCACATTTGAATGTTTCAGACGCCAAGGCTGAAGCAGTAAAACATCTCACCACAAGGTGTCACCAACAGACAACTTTATTATCATCATATCTCAGGAAGAGCTGTGTTGTTGATTTGGATTTTCAACTGGTGTCACTGAAAAAGCATCGAAGGAGTTGAAGGACAAGTGACTAGTAACAAGAGACTAGTAACAAGAGACTAGTAACAAGTGACTAGTAACAAGAGACCAGTAACAAGAGACTAGTAACAAGAGACTAGTAACAAGTGACTAGTAACAAGAGACCAGTAACAAGAGACTAGTAACAAGAGACCAGTGCCAAGAGACCAGTAACAAGTAACTAGTAACAAGAGACTAGTAACAACCATGTAACCACCAGTAACCACGTCTCCTGCTGCCTGGCCGCTCCTCCAAGGCGGCACTCCAGGTATGGGATCCTACAGTTGAGCCACCTCTGCCTCGGAGAGAGGGGGGCGATGATGTAACAGATCACGGACAATTAAACCCAGAAAGTCACATCATGGGCCGCGACCCACCAAAATAATCTCAACAGAGAAGGCTGAGATGAAGGGGAGGGGAGGCATGGCCTCCCATCTCCCATCTTCAACCTTCAGACCTCTGAACCTCTGAACCTCTGAACCTTCAGACCTCTGAACCTTCAGACCTCTGAACCTTCAGACCTCTGAACCTTCAGACCTCTGAACCTCTGAACCTCTGAACCTTCAGACCTCTGAACATCTGAACCTTCAGACATCTGAACCTCTGAACCTCTGAACCCTGGTCTTTATTCTCTCTCTTTAAACCATGTTTCTCTGTGTTTCCTTCTAATTTTCCAGTTTCTCTTCTTCTTCCTTTTTCAGTGGGTACAGAGTTTAAAACAACCCCAGTTCCTCTGATCCAGATCCAGATACAATAATCCTCTCTGGGCGACACAGCTCCACTGGATCCTTTTTCCATTTTGACAAGGCTGAAATTATAATTCCCTCTTTCATTGCTTCAATCCTGGACATTCTCAGTAAAAACTTACTGGTTTTCTCCGTTATCTTATTTATTTATTTTAAACTTTGACTGTGTTTGTGTCAGCGAGTCCAGTAAAAGTCCTTTTTTTCTTCATCAATCTTCGTTTGATGAAATCAGACCTTGACCAGAGGAAGTCCTACGGCCTCGAGTTTAAAAGGTTGTTGTGGTTTCAAGTAAAAAACAAAACTCCAGAAGTTTTATGTCCAGTTTCAGCTAAAAACCTCTGAAAAAAATAGATTTTCTCTCCCCCAATCATTGCGTTCCTGTTGCCCCCTCCCTCCTGCCCCCCAGGGTAAAAACACTGACCTCTTACTGTATTTGTCAACACAGACGGAATGTCAACCCCAACAGAGGACTCTGTGTCCAAAATGGGAATGTCGGGAATGTCAACAGGAAGAATTAGTACAGACTAACTTCAGTCTGATCGCATAAACTGAGACACAATCCCCCCCCTCCACACACACACACACACAACAACAACAACAACAACAACATCATAGTGTGTTTCTTTTCGGTTGTCTTTCCTGTCCAGCTCCTCGGATCATCACGTTGTTGGAGACCATGGACATCCTGCTAGGTCACAACGCCACCTTCATTTGTGAGGTGGAATCACGCCCTCCTGCTGACATCACCTGGACCAAGAACAACCAACCAATCATGTGAGTCCACACCAGAACAACTTCACTTTTAGACACAGCGTTGTGGGAAGTCGTACCTTCAGAAAACGTTGTTAGTTTAGTAGTTAGCTAGTTAGCTAGTTAGCTAGTTTTCCCAAAGGGATTAATAAATAATAACAAATAATACATAATTTTATCTATCCATCCATCCATCCATCCATCCATCTATCCATCCGTCCATCCATCCATCCATCATCCATCCACTCATCCATCCACCCGTCCATCCAGGTTGTCAACCGGTTTCACTGGTACCGATGTGATAAAAACACTAGAATCCACATCAGACGCCAAGGCTGAAGCAGTAAAACATCTCACCACAAGGTGTCACCAACAGACAACTTTATTATCATCATATCTCAGGAAGAGCTGTGTTGTTGATTTGGATTTTCAACTGGTGTCACTGAAAAAGCATCGAAGGAGTTGAAGGACAAGAGACTAGTAACAAGAGACTAGTAACAAGAGACCAGTAACAAGTGACTAGTAACAAGAGACTAGTAACAAG
>NC_024320.1:25902787-25904572 GCF_000523025.1 Cynoglossus semilaevis
AGTAACAAGAGACCAGTAACAAGTGACTAGTAACAAGTGACTAGTAATAAGTGACTAATAGTAACAATCCACTTCAGGAGACTCCTGATTAAACATCATGGAGACCGGATAACTAGTCCAGATTAGTCTAAACTAAAACTCTTTGACTACAACAAAGTGAAAAAGAAAGAGAAGTTCCACACAGTGAAACCCAATGATAGGAATCATAGTACTCTCTAGTACTCTCTAGTACTCTGTAGTACTTTAGGATAAGGCACTTCAACAGAGACGGAGAACACTTTCCAAAAACCAGATCAAATGATATGAACTGACGAGTCATTGTTACAGAACCAGTGAACCAGTGAACCAGTGAACCAGTGAACCAGTGAACCAGTGAACCAGTGAACCAGTGAACTGAAGACCAGGCTGCGGCCACTGGTCCAAGCCTCTAAACCACTGATATCTGCTGGTCCCCCCCGCCCCCCCTCCAGGTACTACGACCCCCGCTACAGAACCAGGGAGCAGGGACAGATGCTAATCATTCCTCATGTGAGAGAGTCGGACAACGGAGAATACTGCTGCATCGCCAACAATGGGATTGGAGAGGGAGCCAAGAGCTGTGGCGCCCTCCAGCTGAAGATGAGTGAGTGGCTTCGGTTTGATGGATGAAATCCTCCAATCAGATAAGAGCGACCAATCCTGTGTATTAGTGAAGACAAAAGGACGGAAACGTTGTGTCATGTCTGTCTCTGCTTCAGAACCACAAATCAAACGCCACCCGTCCAACCTGACCCAGCTGTTGGGCTCCAAAGCTGTGTTGCCTTGTGTGACCCTGGGAAACCCCAGACCTGATGTCACCTGGCTCAAGGACGACGAGATGATCAAGGTTGGTTTGTTTTATATACCTTTCCCGGACAGTGGGCCGGACATTGGGCCCGTCTGGTGTACAGTCCTGAGAGTGTGGGCCACAGTGGTACAGTGAGGTCCAGCCCACTGTATCTGTGGGTCACAACACGCCTACCCTTTTAGGTTTGTGGCCCACTTTCTGAATACCAAATATAGGTTTGTGAATACCCATAATTCTTTGCAATAAAGTAAAAACCCTGCTGAGTGAAATGATTTTCTCTGTGGCCTCACAGATCAGTGACCGTGTTACCATCCTGGACTACGGAACGCTGAAGATCCACAACGTACAGAAGGAGGACGCGGGCCAGTACCGCTGTGTGGCCAGAAACAGCTTAGGGTTGACCTTTTCAAGGCCGGTCACCATGGAGGTGCAGGGTATGTGTTCAAATCCCTGACGTTTTCTAGGTTACTCTTTAATCCAGCAGCTGATCTGCTGGATCTTGTCATCATACCGATGTGAACTTCTGCCCAGCGCCGGCTCGGATCCTGCAGGTGCCGAAAGAGAAGAGGGTGGCGTTCGGCAGCCAGGTCACCCTGGAGTGTAACGCCACGGGAAATCCAGTTCCAACCATCACCTGGCTGGAAAATGGGAATACTGTAAGTACTCCAACCCCAGCTTTGAGCTTTGATAGGACGAAAGCATTACGATGCTCTCTGGCTCCCTCTATCTGCAGTACTGCAGGCAGTCACACAGCACAGCAGCGACGGTGAATAAACCACAGAAACATTCACGGCCAATAAACCAAAGACTGGGTTTAACATGTGACTGGACCACACGGTTCTGGTTTAGTCATCACTGCCGCCGCGACGGCGTCGTAATCGTCCCAACATCAAACGGCCAGAGCAGCACGTTAGCGACATGAAACCACAGGAACACGTCTGCGTTCTCTTCCTGGAACA
>NC_024320.1:25904632-25909134 GCF_000523025.1 Cynoglossus semilaevis
CCACGCGCGGAGGAGGGAAAGGAAAAAAAGAGCAGGGCAGGGGGGGGGGGGGGGGGGGGGGGGGCGGTGGGCTCTAATGGGAAGCTGGTCCATTATCACAGTGGACATGTTAATGTGGTTACAGGCTCGTAATGACTAATGAAAGTGTGTGTGTGTGTGTGTGTGTGTGTGTGACAGTAAATTCAACAGGACAGAAAAAAACACACGTTTTTTTGTCTTTGAAAATGTGGATTCTGATTTTGAAGTTGCGATAAGACATTTGCGAACGATTGCTGGTAGATTAGTTCACCTGGACCAGATTGTACACAGTATACTACTGTACTTGGTGTACTTGGTGTACTTGGTGTACTTGGTGTACTGGAGCGTGCTCTTCTATTCCACACCCTGATTGGCTCATGCATCATAGCATCTCAGTGTCTCCCCCTGTCTGTCGGCCACTCTGAGTCGTTTACTTCTGTGAATATAACTGTGTATGTGTGGGTGGGGGGTGATAACAGAGTGGGGGGAGGAGGTTCATAAAGGGTAAATATATAATATATACGTTAATAATATAATAACTATCTCGACTACTTCGTGGATTTGACCTTTTCACGGTGGGACAAAACTGATAGGAGAGGGATACATATATATGTACTGTATACATATATGTATAATGTATATACATATATACATATATATGTACTGTATACATATATATAATGTATATACATATATACATATATATGTACTGTATACATATATATGTAATGTATATACATATATACATATATATGTACTATATACATATATAATGTATATACATATATACGTATATATGTATATACCTATATACATATATATGATGTATATACATATATAAGTATATGTATATACATCCATCCATCCATCCATCCATTTTCATCCGCTTATCCGTTACCGGGTCGCGGGGGCAGCAGTCTCCACCCACATCACACTGCACCGTACCAACCCCCCAAAGCTTCCTACGGGTGGTGAGTCCACTGGAAGGTACCAGCCGCCCTGACCGAGATTCGAACTTGCCCAGGAGGTGAACCCTGGGGTTCCACACCAATGACAGAGACATTGGCTCTGGGTGAAAGCGCCACATGTATATACATATATACGTATATACATATACATATACATACATGTATGTATATAACAAGGTAGTTTTTAACTTTTTGTTGTAGTAACATGAGGAGAAAACAGATACTCTGTCCAGTACAGTAATACTGTGTCCATGTCCAGTACAGTAATATGTGTCCAGTACAGTAATACTGTGTCCAGTACAGTAATACTGTGTCTCAGCTCTCAGGAGCGGCAGTTGAAGAAACTCTGGTGGGAGAAGCGGTTCTGTCCGTTCTCAGAGTGACGGTCAACAAACCGGCTCTTTACACCTGCCTGGCGTCCAACAGACACAGCGCCGGAGCCAACACCGTCAAAGCAACAGCCAGAGTCACCGTCACAGGTGAGGTCACCACACACACACACACACACACACACTGATCCATGTGCTGTGGCTCAGTGTTATTGCAGTGACGTCCTGTGTGTCCTCAGCTGTTCGTCCCTGACACCCCAGAAAAACAAAAACACACTCCTTTTGGCCACACACACACACCCCGTCTGTCTGCCTGTGTGTGTGTGTGTCCACCTGGTGGAGCCTCAGTCTCAGCTGTGGCTCAGTGGGAGCAGGTCATGGTTGTGTCTCCTCTAACCTCTCTGTCTCGTCTCCTCTCCTTCTTCTCCCTCCTTCTTCTCCCTCGTCCATCGTCTTCTGGACTTTGTCACTTCTCCGTAGAATGGAGGTAAGAGAATTTATCACCACTTTTGATTCGTGCACGTCGGTCGTAGATCATGTGATGAAGACGAGGTTTGAGTCGGAAACCTGATGAAGGGAAGGTGAAATACAGCCCTGAAGTATTACAGAGCCTCACCATGCTTTGACAACTTCAAACACCACAGTAGTATTACTACACAATAGTACATGATAGTATTTTTATCTTTTTATGTCAGTAATGCCAAATTACTAATACAAAATAATATTTATTTATTTCTTTTTGCTCGTTATATTATATATATATATATTATAGTTTTTTTTGTTCCTGCGTGGTTGGTAAACTCCAGGTCCAGGGGCCACATCTGGCCCACGAAGCCCCTGCATCCAGGCCGTGACGACAATGTTATTGATGACATTTTGACCTTGATTTTATATTTTTGTATTTCCTAAAATGCTTCAGCTGTTGACTTATCAGTAACCAACTTACCAACTAGCTAACTAACCAACTAACCAACTAACCAACTAACAACTAACCAACTAGCCAACTAACCAACTAGCCAACTAACCAACTAGCCAACTAACCAACTAACCAACAAACCAACTAACAACTAACCAACTAGCCAACTAACCAACTAGCCAACTAACCAACTAACCAACTAACCAACTAACAACTAACCAACTAGCCAACTAACCAACTAGCCAACTAACCCAGTACAATGTACATGCATATATAAATATAATGGCTGCCAACGCAGTTTTATTCATGTGGTATGAAAGCTAAAGGTTAGCAAAGGTTAGCCAAGGTTAGCCAAGGTTAGCCAAGGTTAGCCGATACATCCTTTAGTGAACATAAAAGCAACTAACCAACTAGCCAACTAACCCAGTACAATGTACATGCATATATAAATATATTGGCTGCCAACGCAGTTTTATTCATGTGTTATGAAAGCTAAAGGTTAGCCAAGGTTAGCCAAGGTTAGCCGAACATAAAACCTGTTTTTTTTTCTTTCATCACCAAATCAAATATTCTCAGGGTATTTTCATAACTGACGACCCCCCCCCGTCCGTCCGTCCCCTTATTTTTTTTGTTTTAAACGGAGACGCCAGTTCTTTGTCTCCTTCTTCTTCTCCCAGACTCTACAAAGGCGTGGCAGGGTACTGCAGCGCCTACAGAGGAGACGTCTGCCGCACCGTCCTTCCAGATCATTCTCTGGTTTTCTTCAACTCCTCTCTCTCCGAGGACACGCAGGAGGATCAGGTCCAGAGTTGGTCGACAGATCTGGACGGCCTGGGTCCTCTGTGTGCTCCAGCTCTACGTTCTCTACTCTGTCATCACTCCTTCCCTGACTGCAACCCATCAGGACTGGGACCTGCACCCAAACCCGTCTGCAGGTAGACTGGTCTGGGTCTTGGTTCACTTTCACTGGGTAAAGTAGAGTTAGCGAAAGAAAATGTAAGATTCCAGGAGCAGGAGGTGAGCAGGAGGTGGCGCTCTTGTTGATGTACGGTTGAAGCTCTACGTCTTATAAAATATATCCTCGTGGTTCGTGCCGGATCACATCTGCGACTGGACTTAGAACCAATGTTTGTCTGATCAGACCTGAGCTCAAGTTCTAGACACTACGGTCTGTTGGTTGACACACGTACGTGTGTGTGTGTGTGTGTGTGTGTGTGTGTTCATCCATCAGAGAACACTGTCTGGCTGTGAAGGAGCTCTACTGTCAGAAAGAGTGGCTGGCCCTGCTCCAGTCCGGACTCTTCAGCTCGGTCACTGGTTCCAGTGCTCCCAGTTCACCGCTGCCCAACTGTCAGGTCCTGCCCAGCCTGGGCCCAGAGCCAGAGGTTTGCACTCATGTCCCTTTTGTAGGTAAGAAACCACCGAGTGCGTGATTCTTCTTCACACTCTAGGCCGGGATTTGACCTCTGACCCTGTTCACTTTCTCTCTTTAGATGTGAAGAAAGACCACGTCACCAGTGAGTACTGACCTTTGACCTCATATACAGTACTCTCAACAGCAGAACTAACCATTGTAACTATTTGAACCATTTGAACTCAGCGTCCTGTTACAACGACCGAGGTCGTTTCTACCAGGGCGGCGTGAACGTGACCAGCTCTGGGACTTCCTGTCAGCCCTGGGCTCAACAGGTACACGCTCACAACACAGTACTTTGCACTTATTTGCAGTATGCAGTGTATGAAGACTTCAAATATGAACTCTTCCAAATACATTTGATAACTTGTATCCACCCCACCCACCCTGCAGGGGGTGACAAACTCAATTCCTCCAGGGGCTGACATTTCTAAGAACAGGAGAATCCAGTTTTTAGACACTAACCCTGGAGTCCCAGACTGGGACTGTGGACCAGTGGAGAGGGTTGGTCTCCTCAGAAACTGGGTGGAGAGAGAGAGAGAGAGAAGGAGAGAGAGAGATAGAGAGAGAAGGAGAGAGATGGAGGGAGAGAGAGGGAGAGAGAGGGAGAGTAAAAGGAGGGAGGGGCTCATGTCACATCCTGCCTCTGGAAGCAATTAACATTCACCCACATGTGCAGCACAGAGGTGTGTGTGTGTGTGTGTGTGTGTGTGTGTGTGATAACTTGATCCCAGACTAAAGTCCAGCTCTGAGTCTGAAGTGGAGGCAGAAACACTTCATTTCTTCGTCTGTTTCTACTTCAGAAACATTGTCTTTAATCAACAAACACATGACATTATTTACTACTCATCAATCAC
>NC_024320.1:25913117-25917465 GCF_000523025.1 Cynoglossus semilaevis
CTCCCTCCCATCCCCCAAGTAAACAGGCTTCCTCGAATGCTGCCAGCGAACACACGCTAGCAGTTGTTTATTCTCCGTCTAATCGTCTTCCTGGAAAATCTATTAGGAAGCAGTTTGTTAGTGTTAGATCAGATCGTTTGTTTTAGTCTGGACCAAACAAAGACACATTAGTTGTCAAGCAACCTGGAGGGATGAAGGCTGGAGGGAAAAAACCAACAACCTTCTGAGGTGAATGACACACGGTATCTGGACAGGAAGTCTGTCACAGAACACTGGGTTATAATACACACAAGCAACTAAAGGTCAAAGGTCAACTCTGAAATAGATACTAAAACATTTCACCCTAATGTTAAGACAATATTTAAATCCATGATCATAAAAGTCTTTCAGCCAAGGCCTTGACCATAACCTGGATCAAAAACATTCCAGGCTCCATTTGAACCAAATCAAAGTCACAATAAAAAGTTCCACTTACGTCTTCCAGCTGTTCAGTGAAACTCCCCGACCAAACCATCGTAAACTGTGACTCAAACCATTCACATTTCACCTCCGCCGTCTGGACAGATTCAGTCGTCGAGGTTACTCTGAACGTCCAACCAATCACAACCACGACGGAGCGGCCACGTGGCTGAATGGGCTGAACAGAAGTCAACTGGTCGTGAAGTGAAGTGGAGAGTGTGGAAACACAAAGTGAAACTACTGCCCCCTGTGGCTGTTTCTGTACATGTTTTTACAGTAGGTTCCAAATAAGAACATTACATTTGAGGCAGTTTTTGAAGCCAGGTTAAAAGAGTTCACAGTCTGACCTTGAAGGTTAGCATGAGCTAGAGAGCACGCTAAGGTCTTTGTGGCTAATGCTAAAACAAAGCTGAGCTTAAAGATCCTGCTATAAATTCTACTCCAAACAGTCAAAGTTTTAGGTAGTGGAAAAATGGTCATCAGTCGACTGAGTAAAAAGAAATGTGTTGCTGAGCTTAAAGATCCTGCTATAAATTCTACTCCAAACAGTCAAAGAGAGGTTCTGCCACCTAGTGTTCATGCAAAATTCCAATTGAATATGCAGAAAAGGTCCTGGGCACAACTAGCACACATCTAGAGTAGCAGGCTAGCTAGTTGTAGCATAGCATATCTGCCGGACCTGGAGCAGGTGTCCTGAAACTTTACATCCTGAGATCGATTTGTTTCTTGTAAATATATTCCAGGGTAATTGTTGTGAATTCTGCCCTGGGTGTCACCCCTCCCCCTCCCGCCCTGCTGCCATTGGCTCCGCCTCCTCTACTTCCTCTCACGTCTTCCTCTCTGTCCGACAGGTGGGTGTGCGGGGGGTAAACCCATGTGTCTGATGTTTGAGTACATGGCCCACGGCGACCTCAACGAGTTCCTGCGCCGTCGCTCCCCCGCTCAGTCTGTTCACACGCTGAGCTCGGCCAGCCTATCAGGGCGCAGCTTCACCTCCGAGGCCGAGGCCGCGCCTCTCTCCTGTACTCAGATGTTGTCCGTGTCCAAGCAGATCGCCGCTGGAATGGCCTACCTGTCGGAACGCAAATTCGTCCACCGTGACCTCGCCACCAGAAACTGCCTGGTGGGAGAAGAGATGGTGGTGAAGATCGCAGACTTCGGCCTCTCCAGGAACATCTATTCGGCCGACTACTACAAAGCCAACGAGAACGACGCCATCCCAATCCGCTGGATGCCTCCGGAGTCCATCTTCTACAACCGCTACACCTCCGAGTCGGACGTGTGGGCGTACGGCGTGGTGCTGTGGGAGATCTTTTCCCACGGGATGCAGCCGTACTACGGCATGGGTCACGAGGAAGTGATCTACTACGTGAGGGACGGTCACATCCTGTCCTGTCCCGACAACTGTCCTCTGGAGCTGTACAACCTGATGAGGCTGTGCTGGAGCGGCCAGCCGTCGGAGCGGCCCAGCTTCAGCAGCATACACCGCATACTGGAGCGGATGCATCAGAACACAGAGAGAGTGGACACTGGGCCAGAGGTCAGCTGCTGAGGTCAGCCGCCGAGGTCAGCCGCCGAGGTCAGCCGCCGAGGTCGAAGCCTACAGTATTGTGGTTTTTTCAGGTATTTTATGATGACTTTTTTTATACGTATACATTTTAAAAGGTTTGTTTTTAATTGCTGTGCTAATGTTAGCGTCCTAGCCTGTGGCTGTAGCTACTGTATCTTCTGCTGTCCTTTGAGCTCCTCCTTCATCTCTTTGAAGTCTTTTTGACCTCATCAATGTCACAGTTTTGGGGATTTTCCCTCCGACTCTTGTCCCTTCATTTTCAGTCGACTGTTTTAATGAGAGAAAACCAAACCTCATTCTGATGACATCACTTCCTCTTTTTTTCTTTTTCCTCTCATGGTGTTACATGGTGTTACATGGTGTTACATGGTGTTACATGGTGTTACATGGACCTGATTCCACAACAGCACACACTCACTTTAGAACATGTTTGTCTGTGTTTTATTCTATTCCAGTTTTGGACATTGTTGAAATAGAAAAACTTTATATTTTTTATTTTATTATTTTCTGATGTTTATCCTAAAGATTATACATTAATACACATTCAAGTCAAATACATTTGTTCTCCCACAAAACCTTCTTTCCAATCTGGACCTGAAAAACGTCCCCATGAGGTCAAAAGGTCCCCACAAGTACACCTAGACCACACACACACACACACACACACACCGTCCAGAGGTCAAGAGGTCAAACATTCAGGCAGTCAAACACGTCCAGCTGCTCTGACACTGTAACATTAATCATTTCAGTGATTCTGTTCCAGTTGTTGACAAACTAAGGCTCCCGGCCCCTCGATGGTCCAAATAAACCAGCATTCATTCAAACTTTTCTCAGTTTCTTTTATTGTTGCTGGAACGTCCAGTGTCAAAGCTGTGGCTGGACATCCAGTCGTGGACCGTAGTTTGTGTCACTGACGTACGACTGGTACAAAGTCATGTTTCAAATGCTACCCACCGTTAGCATGAACAACAAATGAACTGTGTTCCACGTTTTTTCCACTTTTACAACAAAGACGGTAAAAAAAGTTTTATTTGTTTTCTGATCAACGCGTGTATATTTACTGTAAGGCAAACGTAGGCTAATACTGTTAGCGACACACGCATGCGAAAGATGATCCAAACACCAACTGGACATTTGCGTGCACTGCCTCCTAGTGGTTGAATGTCAAACTGATTCTTCCGAGTTTTTCCAACGAACGCGTTATTATTGAAAGTAAGAATATTTATACTTTAAAAACATCATTTCGGGCGTGGTCATTGACGTTCAACCTCAGGGGGGCAGTATTTCACCTTAAGAAGACACTGCACACGTATATAGATACTTACTTCTGGGTGTGGGTGACAAATACAGTATGTTAATGACACTGCAGTACATGTAGTAATAATAGAAGAAGCCGACACATGGTACAAAGACGAACCAATACTACAGTACACAGTATACATCTGGGTACCAGAGTATGATGTGGTACATTTACAAACACACACACACACAACACACACTTCCCTTCATTGATTAACGTTGACTATATATTTATACACAAACATACTGTACATACACGGTCGACAGAGAGTGAGTCACTGGTAACCAGGTAGAAAAACACTAGTTTAACCTGAAGACGACCAGTCCGTCCGAAACCTCTGAAACCAGCGCCACCTCTGGTACCGTTACACTCAGGAGCAACCAGATAAAGTGGTCAACCGTTTTACAGACTGGTTTCCGACCGACACAGACTGAGCGCCTCGGTCCAACAGGACGTGTCTGTCAAAGGTCAACTCTCCCTCAACTCCTGATGTCAGTTATTTTTCTAGACATTTCCGTTCTGTGGTTCTCTGGCAGTGATGTGATTGGTCAGTGTTTATGATTGACAGCTGGCCTCATATTCAACTGTTATTGACTTCAAACCTGGACCGTGTCGTCAGAGTCGAGTTCAACAGAACTGAAACCAGTGCCGTTATAAAGTACTCTCTGTCTGTGTACTTTAAATGTGGATAAACGTGTGTTTTTCTTTGTGAGGAACGGCTCGGTGTTAAGTCTTGGGTTCAAATCCCTGACACACATCTTGGGTCCTGGAGATCATATGGGCTGTACTTCTGGCTTTGATTCTGACTTTCTGGGCTGTCAGCTGTTGGGAGTTTTAGTCTGTGTACTCTGTGTACTCTGTGTACTCCGGCCAAAAACTGTGTGTGTGTGTGATTTTTCCAAGTACAACAAAAAAATCCCAGCTGGCAGTTTTGAACACAGCACGTCACTGTACTTACACTTGGCAGTAAATCACAAGCTCACGCACGGCCAACATCAGGGGGCGCACTGACTCAACTC
>NC_024320.1:25917591-25919356 GCF_000523025.1 Cynoglossus semilaevis
TCCAAACACCAGGCCAATACTGAACATAAAACCTCCAGAAGGAAAATCAACTCAAACCTGTGTTTGTTACATTTCCAGTTTGGTGAAGAACCGACTTCAAAGAAAATAAATGTTTTGTCTTTTATGTCACTCTGCTGATGAAATCAATCAACAAAAGGACAAAAGATCCAACCAGCTGGAGGTTTGGGGTAAACGTCTTCATCTGTTTTTAGGTTGGCCTTTGACCTTTGACCTTTGCACAAAACGTTATTACAAGTGCACCGCAACAACCTCTGCTTCCCAGCGGGACACCCGTCTGTCTTAGTTTTAGAAACCTGTGACATCATGACCATAATCTCCACTCTTTTTTAAGTCAAATATAAACTTTAACCCTTAAATTTCCAGTCCCAGAAATAAAGTTGGATGAAGTCGTCGTTCTGACAACGTGAAACGACCTCACAGACTGTAAACTGTTAGAAAGAGCTCAATGTTGCAGTGTCCTTGTAATAGTATTCTGTGCACTGGTCAAGACACTTTGTTTCTCTCACATTATCCTTCATCTTTGCTGACTTTGGGACAAATTACGCCCCCTCCTGGCTAAACACACCTCTGCTCTAACTGTGAACCACTTCCTGTCTTTAACACAAAACAACCACCACCTTCACGTGCGCTGTAAATAAAAATACATAATAGAACACTAGGTGGCGTCTGATGATGACAAACTGATGAAACACTGTCACATGTTTAGATCCACTAGGTGGCGTCTGATGATGACAAACATGTTTAGATTCTTCTTCACTCTGACCTTCAGCTCGTCTTCATCCTCCTCTTCCTCCTCACTCTGCTCACATCCTGGTTCAACCTGTCTTTAATTCCTTCAACCTCAGACATTTGTCTCTCTGAGATCCTGGTCGCCCTCGTGTGAAGCTGTGACTGGTGGGGGGGTCACTGACAAGGTGATGGGGTAAAAACAACGTCTCACTGTAAAGACTAGGAATGGCTTCATGTCAACTTGGACCATCAGCCGGTACCGACATGTCCGCGGCTGCCGGTTCTGGTTGTTCTGTATCAGGTATCGGATCAGACGGGTTAAAGATTTTTTTAGATGTTCGATCCTGAAATTTTGACCAACATTGGACTGGTACTGATCGGAGTGTCGAAAAAACTAGCCGTCAGTTTCCCAAGTTATGATATTATTTAGAGAAATCTAGCTAGCTGTCTTAGTTCCCGTAGCTATCCTTTAGGTACCTGGGTGTTTGGTTTTTATTCACTTTTAGCTATTAAGCTAACTAATAGCATATTGAACATCATTTGCTGAAACGTTACTTTTGTGCTAATGCTAATGCTAATGCTAATGCAGTGACTTCTGAATCCACTGCATCCAGTTCTTCCACACCTTCCACTGTAGTTTTCATCGAATCCTAGTTTCCTAAACGTGGGCTCTGACCACATGACCATGTGATTCCTGACCAGGACGTGACCCAGAATGTCAGGTTGCAGAGTCTGGCGGAGTTCAACTGGCATCTCATTTCACAGAATACTTTTAAATACTTCATATCAGTACAACACAGACGCAAAATATTAAACAACTCAAAAAAAAAATAGTAACAGCCAATCACAGTCCTGGAGGATTAGACCACGCCTCCACACCGGCGTTAAGTTCTTCATGGTTGATCTCGGATCTTCTTCATCATCAGACACGCCCACTTCTCTGTCCTTTTTTCCACAGAGATTAACCCCCCGACAGCAGCTGGATTAACCCCCCCTCTCCCCCCACACCGCCCCC
>NC_024320.1:25939100-25940414 GCF_000523025.1 Cynoglossus semilaevis
ACACCGCCCCCCGCCCTCATACCACCGAGTGTTCGTTGTTGTGGTGGTGGTGATGCGTTCCACTGCCGCTCAGCACCGTGTGGTTAATGGACGACGCCGAGCGGTCCGATCCTTCTGCCACCGTCCCGTTCACGTTCTCCTGTCGCTGGCAGCACAGGATCTGCCTGAAGGTGGCGCTCATCTCCTTGTCCCTGTAGGAGTAGATGATGGGGTTCATGGCTGAGTTGAATTCGGCGAGAAGAAGGAAGAATTTCTCGTAGGTGAGGACGTTACAGCTGGCACAGAAAACATCGAGGAGGAGGATGACGAGGCCGGGCGTCCAGCAGACGATGAAGGCACCTGAAGAAAGACGGGGGAGAGAAGTGGGGGGAGAGAAGTGGGGGGTGAGAAGGGGGAGGGTGAGAAGGGGGAGGGTTATTTGCTCAATTTTTCTTTACAAACTTTCCTGAGATCAGTGGTTCCCAAAATGAGGGAAGGGACCCCCAGTTGGGTTCATAAGAACAGTACCTTTGTAGAACTGAAGGTGAGTACAACAGTCGTAGGACTGTCACTGGAAGGCACCACCTAGTGGCCAAAACCAGAACTGAGCAGCTTCGCTCACTCAGTTCAGGTGCTGTGGTACCGACTGGTACCGACTGTACTTGACTGGATTAACTGCAGTATATTGTATATTATATATATGGATGACAGTGAGGTCAAGACTGAGCATCTTTGTAAACATATAAATAAAAAGATGAAAAATTCATATAAATATGTGTTTGTATATATGAGACAGTATAAACACATATTTACACTATAAATGCACTGTATATATGTACTGTATATATATATGTACTGTATATCTGTACTGTATATCTGTACTGTATATATGTGCTATATATATGTGCTGCATATATGTGCTGTATATATATATATGTGCTGTATATATATGTGTGCTGTATATATATATATATGTGCTGTATATATATGTGTGCTGTATATATATGTACTGTATATATATATGTGCTGTATATATGTGCTGTATATATGTGCTGTATATATGTGCTGTATATATGTGCTGTATATATGTGCTGTATATATGTGCTGTATATATGTGCTGTATATATGTGCTGTATATATGTGCTGTATATATGTGCTGTATATATGTGCTGTATATATGTGCTGTATATATGTGCTGTATATATGTGCTGTATATATGTGCTGTATATATGTGCTGTATATATGTGCTGTATATATGTGCTGTATATATGTGCTGTATATATGTGCTGTATATATGTGCTGTATATATGTGCTGTATATATGTGCTGTATATAT
>NC_024320.1:25942051-25943271 GCF_000523025.1 Cynoglossus semilaevis
TAAGACTGAGTTAAGACTGAGCTAAGACTGAGCTAAGACTGAGTAGCACTCAATCCTTTGTTTCCGTGGTCCCCTGGTCCCCCGGTCTCCCGGTCCCCCAGTCTCCCGGCCTCTCGGTCCGACCGGCCCGTCCTGTGGTCGCTGCATGTTTAGCCCCTCTAACTTGAACTGACATATTTGTCTGATTGTCTTCGGTTCTAGAACCAGATCCCAGATATTTGGCTCCTCTTTGGAAATCATCTTACAGGAGATTTGAAACATGTTAGTTTTTCATTCACATGTTTCAGAAGTAAATGAGAGTCAGGTGGAACTCTGTGGATCAGAGAACATCTGTACGAAGTTTGTTGCGTTACGACATCATCTTGTTTCTGAATCACAAAACACCAATACGAGTCCTGAGGATTGGCTAATCCTAACACGGAACAGACCGTCTGAACGAGGACCAGGAAACACCTCAAACTCTGTTCACAGTTTATGGAATATATACACGCAAGTCAAAAACAACTTTATCTTTAGGTGATGACCTGTGTGACCTTTAACCCGGAAAAATTTCAATTCTAATTGAAACAGAGCAAACGTCACATTTTTCTTAGACCAGAACCTGAAGCTGGATGTGACCTGGTGTCAAAGGTCATCCTCCAGGGTTTGTCTGATTTTCCCCTCACCTCCCCTGACAGTATAGTTCAGGCCTGGGCAAACTAAGGCCCGGGGGCCGGATGGGTTCGATTATCATTGTACGTCTGCCTTTTCTCTGCAATACCCACGTTCCCCCAATAGATGGCATAGAAAATGATAAAAGCATTTTAGTCCATGATGTAAAGGTCACGCATAAATACAATACATTCATTTATATTAGTTTGCACGAATGCCCCATCTCTCTGTCCCTCGTCAAAAAGTAGACAGTAAACCAGGCCTGGTCTACGTAGTTCTGTCTGATTGTAGCCACTTTAGCTAAAGCAAAGAATTGATTAATTAGTCAAAAAGTTGGCCAAGATGAAGCTAATCGTTAGCCAAACCGTTCGTCCACATGTCAACAATCCTAAGTCATCGTGGAGCCTTAGAGTCTGTCACAGTGGATCTACAGGTCACGTGACGCCATGACCTGGATCTGGTTTCCACTAACGTTCGATTCTCTCAGGCTCTAAAGAATCACCAAACACAGAATATTAGATTTAGTTCATCTCCCGTCCTCCCTCCCCCCCTCCCTCCCTGCCTCCCTC
>NC_024320.1:25943383-25946791 GCF_000523025.1 Cynoglossus semilaevis
TCCCTCCCGTCTGTTTCCTCCCCCACTGGTTTCCTTCCCGCTCTATCTTTCTGCATCTATTCAGTTTTGAACATCTTTTTCCAATTTCCTCCCTGTTTTCTTCTCTCTCTCTCTCTCTCTCTCTCCCTCTCTCTCTCCTGTCTCTTGAGGAGGTCTCTCAGTCTTCTCCACATCCTGTCGTTCACTCTTGATTGTTTTCTCTCTGACTTCACTGTCGTCTATGGTCACGACTACAGTGAAACAACAGCGTTCACAACCATCATCTAACGGAACAAACACTGTCAACACGCACGGACACAGTCAAAAAGTTCTAAGACATTAGGAGCGACTACTACTACTACTTCTTCTTCCTCTTCTTCCTCTTCCTCTTCTTCTTCTTCCTCTTCTTCTCCTTCCTCTTCTTCTTCTTCTTTTTCCTCTTCTTCTTCTTCTTTTTCCTCTTCTTCTTCTTCTTCTTTTTCCTCTTCTTCTTCTTCTTCATCTTCTTCTTCTTCCTCTTCTTCTCCTTCCTCTTCTTCTTCTTCATGTTCTTCTTCTTCTTCTTTCTCTTCTTCTTTTTCTTTTTCTTTTTCTTCTTCCTCTTCTTCTTCTTTTTCTTCTTCTTCTTTTTCTTCTTCTTCATCTTCTTTTTCTTCTTCTTCTTCTTTTTGTTCTTCTTCTTCTTCTTCTTTTTCCTCTTCTTCTTCTTCTTCTTCTCCTTCTTCTTCTTCCTCTTCTTTCTCTTCTTCTTCTTCTTTTTCCTCTTCTTCTTCTTCTTCCTCCTCTTCTTTTTCTTCTTCTTCTTCTTCTTCTTCTGATTAATAACATATCAGGTTAGTATTTTCACATTTTGGCTAACTCTTAGCTCGGGGCTAGGGGATACTCTTATCCTGTTTCTTTTCTGTACTGCAAACTGTATTATACAAAGATAGCTACAAATATTTTCGGACAAAAAAACATGCTAGTATTTCTACCTTATATACAGTATTTTTAAACTTTTAACAAATTCTTGTCCAAAGTAAAATTCTTATCTCACTGTTAGTTACAGTGACAAACGTTTGGACTCTCAAAGTCATACTTAGCTACGGCTAACGTGGAGCGTTTTTTTGGATCATTTTGTCTTAAAGTAAAAAGAGCTACAAATGACTCAACTTTATATGAACTATTGAAAAACAAACAAACAAACAAACAAAAACATGCTTTTTCTGTCCCAGGAAGGTATCAGAGAAATACAGAACAACAACAACGGTGTTTGGACACATGTCTTCACAGACATGGACTCGTCTGTTAGAGAGAGACAACTGACGCTGCAGAGGCCGAATTCCTCAGGACAAATGCTGCCTGCCACACACACACACACACACACACACACACACTGATGAAGAAAACAGGTGACATCAGAGCGGACACAGCAGCCATGGTTCCAGCAGGTGGCACTGCTCGTCTGCTCTGACTGTTTCTGCCATTTGTTGATTCTTTTTTCAGTAACGTTGGTTTACAGGTGAACAAGGAGCAGAGCTAAGACCACGGCCCTTCTGGGATGGACTTTACAGCCAACAGAGCTATGAACTGTAGCATCTGTTAGCATGTGTTCAGCCAATGGTATGTGTTGGCGCTCCACACTGTCTGATGATGTCATCACAGAGAACACAGAGCACAGAGGACCCCACCAGGAGCCAACACCATCAGGTGTAAACGTCGACACGATACCACACAATATTATTCACACATTAACATTAAATATAAAAACAAATATGTTTCCAATTGACTGATCAACCATAAAACCCTGCGCCCCCTGCTGGATGGTGACAGTCTATCAATATCACGTGTTCCTGTCCAGTCTCATCATACTGTGGTGGTTACGTTTCCTTTGCCCTTCACTGTAACAGTGTTGGAGCCACGCTGACGCTAACTGTCCTGATGCTAACTGTCCTGATGCTAACTGTCCTGATGCTCACTGTCCTGACGCTAACGGTCCTGACGCTAACTGTCCTGATGCTCACTGTCCTGACGCTAACGGTCCTGACGCTAACTGTCCTGATGCTCACTGTCCTGACGCTAACTGTCCTGCCGCTAACTGTCCCGATGCTAACTGTCCTGATTCTAACTGTCCTGACGGCAGTCAAATGTCTTCCTACTTACAGCCTGGTGGGGGCGTCTGTGTCCATCAGCTCCTGAGCGGATGTTTTCTACAACTAATGACTTGTTCGTGTGTGCGTGTGTGCATGTGTGCGTGCGAGCCCATGTTGGTATGATCTTTTCACCTAAATGAAGTTGAAGCCAGATTCTGGCTGGAGTTTTCCCATCAGACTTCATGTGAACGGGTTAGGGTGGGGGTGGTCCTCAGCCTGGGGATTCATGTGAATGGAACAGAGCGGCCCACATGTGGACACAGGCTTCATCTGTCTGCCGGAGCGCATGCAAGCTTTTTTTTTTTCTTTCCTCTCTGAACCTCATCGTGTCCTTCTGAGAAGAAATCATCCGTGGCCGTTTTTACAGCATCCTGAGAAGACCAAGTGGAGAGGAGGTCGTCGCCATCTGGTCGGCAGATGGGAAAAAGCTGCAGTTGGACTGAGTCGATGGTGAAACTGGTTCAAAGCTCCCTGAAGACGAGGAGAACAATCAGAGCTCAGTGGCAGCTTCGACACACAGCAGAGCGGTGTCTGAGGCTAACGCTAACGCTAACGCTGTTCAGAACTAGTCACTGCCTCAGAGAAGAAAAGAAACACTGGTGTCCAATGTCCGTGTCACTATTAGAATGACCTCACTTCCTGTCTGACCTGAAAACAGACTACAGCCTGAGTCCAGACCTACGTCCCAGTCCAGGGGTTCAGACCTACGTCCCAGTCCAGGGGCTCAGACCTACGTCCCAGTCCAGGGGTTCAGACCTACGTCCCAGTCCAGGGGTTCAGATCTACGTCCCAGTCCAGGGGTTCAGACCTACGTCCCAGTCCAGGGGTTCAGATCTACGTCCCAGTCCAGGGGTTCTGATCAGTTATCCTCCTCCTTCATTGGCTCCTTGGTTTTCCTGCTCATCCATACAACATTCCCTGATGTGGAGAGGTCTGCAGGCGGTAACGTGTGGGAGGTTTAGGTCAGGTTTCCCATCAGCAGATAATGAACCGCACCCAGAACACTGTGTTCTGCTGCTGAGACAGATGAGATGACACAGAACCCTGAGGACCAAACAGAACCCTGGTCCGTCTGCCCCAGGTCCAGTTGGACCAGTGAGCTGGGGGTCGACTGGTGTAACCAACCACGGAGGAACACCAGGTTGACCAGACTGGTCATCACTGTCTTACTCTTTATACTGCAGTATTTACCAGTAAGCCACATATTTAAGACAAGTACACAGTAGTACGCAGTAGACTGGAGCAGTAGTACGCAGTAGTACGCAGTAGTACACAGTAGTACACAGTAGTACACAGT
>NC_024320.1:25948853-25950272 GCF_000523025.1 Cynoglossus semilaevis
CAGAGACTTCAGAGACTTCAGAGACTACAAAGACTACAGAGACTTCAGAGACTCAGAGACTCAGAGACTACAGAGACTTCAGAGACTTCAGAGACTTCAGAGACTACAGAGACTTCAGAGACTTCAGAGACTTCAGAGACTACAGAGACTACAGAGACTACAAAGACTCACCTAGGACGATGGCTACGGTTTTTAGCAGCGACATCATCGTATCCCGATTCCGCCGGCTCCCAGAGCTGTGCCGTGACATCCTCATGGTCCTCTGTCGCACGTACATGAAGATGTGTGCGTAGAGTGTGACCATGACCACGAACGTCACCAGGTTGAAGACCGCCCAGAACACCAGGTAGGAGTTGCTGTAGAGTGGAGCCATGTTGGAACACGACCTTAGACTGCAGATACAGTTCCAGCCCACACTGGGGATGGCGCCCATGACTATGGACATGGTCCAGATGATGACAATCACCACCACCACACGCCGGTTGCTCATGCGTGTGTGCAGCTGCATACGGAACACGGTGATATGGCGCTCGATGGCGATGGCTAAGAGATTGGCCACTGACGCCGTCAAGCTGGTGTCGATCAAACCCTGACGCAGCAGCCACGTGGAAACGGTGAGACGCCGCGTGTTTGGCCCCGTGTTGAACATCAAGTAGAAGTAGGCCAGTCCAGCAAAGAAGTCGGCGGCCGCCAGGTTGGCCATCAGGTAGTAGATGGGGAAGTGGAATCTCCTGTTCACGTAGATGGCGATCATCACCAGGAGGTTGGCGAGCATGATGAAGATGCACACGGTGATTCCCAGGCCCATCACCAGCCGACTGACCGTGTTCCAGTCTGTGGCAAGGTACTTGCCACTGCGGTTGTAGAAGAAGGCGATGGTCTCGTTGTAGTAGCACTGGTCCTCCTCCATGGTGGAGCTGTTGCTTTCTGAAAGACCGACACAAACAGCTGTCAAACCAGATCAAACCAGATCACACCTACTGGTCAAGTTATAGGTCAACTGTTTCCTGTCTGTTCTGTTCAGGGAGCAGTGTGTGGGGAGGGTGCCATGGACTCGAACCTGAAACCCTGGACCCAAGTTCACTTCCTTAACCACTAAGCCACCACTGCCCCAACTATGAAGGTGAAGTCAGAATCAATTAAAAACATTCTTTCCTGGACTGTGTTTATATTCTCTGTTCCCTGTGGCAGTCGATAAGAAAACGGCTGTGATTATCTGGACTGAGTCATGGCTAATGCTAATGCTAATGCTAATGCTACTGTTCAAACAGAACAAACAGACAGGTGTGGGTTTTCATCACCCACGACAAACAGAGGATTTTTCTTCAATCACGCTTTTATTTTGGGACCAAATGAATGAATATTCTAGGAACTAATGCTGGTACAAGCTGGTCACCTGGTACCAGCTGGTCACCTGGT
>NC_024320.1:25951478-25952141 GCF_000523025.1 Cynoglossus semilaevis
CACACACACACACACACACACACACACACACACACACACACAGCTGCTTTAATGTGTGACAGTGAAGTCACAGCAGTGATGGAGGGTGTTTTTAATAAGTGCATGTGTCGGGGGGGTCGAAGGGGAGGGTCGAGGGGGGAGGGGGGCAGTGAATGGACCACCCTGCAATCCACACAAATGAGAAATGAGGTCATAACTACACACACACACACACACACACACACACTCACTCACTCTGAGCAGTCAGAAAGTTCCCAGACTCTCCTGCAGGGGGTGTGATGTTCATCACTCAGACCGGTTCAGACTGGTCTCCACCAGCTTTGACCACTTTGATCATCATATGTGTTGAACTCAGTGACCTTTGACCTTTGAACCCTCAGAAATGAGGCCTGTTGAACTCAGAGGTCACATCAGCAGGACTAGTGTAGCCGTAAACTAACTAGCCAACTGCTAACAAGTCACCGAGTCATCAAGTCAACGGGTGACGTCAAGGGTCTAAAGGTCGGAGGAAAACGCCTTTCTGTTTCAGGCTAATGCGAAGGCTACGGCTAACAGCTAACAGCTAACAGCTAACCTAACTTTGTCTTGTTGCATATCGACATGAACAAGATGGACGGGTTGTGGGGGGGGGGGGGGGGCTGAGGGGGTCAACACTGGGGCTGA
>NC_024320.1:25953590-25954618 GCF_000523025.1 Cynoglossus semilaevis
CCCCCAGATCTCCACCCATGGTCTTTTCCACACCTGGTATGAAGCTGTGCCAAGAGGAGACAAATATCTGGGAGGCGGCCACGAGGCCAGTGTTCCTGAGTGGGGTGTGGCCCACAGACGTGTTGGCCCGCGGTCGTGTTCAGGGACAGATGGTTGTTCTGACCAAGTATGAAGTCAACGTTCCGGGAGTTTCCTCTTCATCACTTCACTCTTTTGTCTTGATCCTTTTCTGGGATGGGGAGGGAATGGAACCCATCCCAGCAGACAGCGGGTGAGTGTGGGTTACACCCTGGACGTCTGGTCTCTTTAGACAACTGCCCACAACACATGATGTCCACTATACTACAGACATTAACTGGCCCACATCTAGTACACACACTAGGATGTGGGACACGCCTTAGCCAAAAATGGCCGACTCACAGTACAAATGTCTATGGTCTAATGGGCTAATAAAAAGTTGGCTGCATATCTATATATATCTACTCCACATGGGCCACTCTTTCAGCCCATTGGTCACCCAAAGGTTAACACCTTATAAGGGTCTTTGGAGAGGCCCTGATCTGTATGTTGGACCACACCAGTGTGGCCAGAATAAAATAGGTTCAAATGTTGGCTACAGCTAATATGTGGCCCACATTTTTTTAGTGGATGCCAAAAGATGCGCCGTGTTTTAACCCTCTGGTCCAGGACCCATGAGTGGACCGGGCGACCCGAGTGGGCATCATCTGAACCCTCTGACTTCACACCAACATTCCTCTGACTGACCTTTAACATGAACTTCTCTGTGGTGACCTGGACTGCAAAAATGAGGTCCACACCTGTATGTGGGCCATAGGTTGGGCCTCACTTTAACTGCCGTTTCCTGGGTTAAATCCTCTGAGTCTGTTCTACACATTTATTTCACATCTTCTTTCATCATCTCTTTGGTGCTGCTTTCCTCCCCTGCCTCCCCCCTCCTTTTCCCCCTCGTCTTTTCCCCCTCGTCTTCTCCCCCACCTCCCCCACCTCCCCCACCTCCTCGGCCAACT
>NC_024320.1:25955383-25956576 GCF_000523025.1 Cynoglossus semilaevis
CCCTCACCCTCACCCTCACACATACTCTCCAACGGTTGGACAAGGCAGGGATTGAGAGCAGCTGGTGGGTCATGTGACGTCCTGATTCACGACCCAGAATTCTCTGCTGCTAAATTACATGCACTTCTGCAGAGACGTCTGTTATCGCAGCGGCGTCGACTTCGTCCGTGGCGACTGAAACGTGGTCCGGGGTCATGAGTGAGACGAGACAGGGATTTGGATTTGACGACAGGGTTCAAAGGTCACTCAAACCTCCGACTGATGGAGCCGGTTCATCTGCAGAGCGCTGTATCACACACACACACACACACACACGCTCAGGGTGTCAACGCAAAAAGTACCTTTTACTCTAAGTTGCCAGCAGGGGCAGCATGTGGTGTACGATACTTGTCCTTTTTCTGACAGAGGGCTCATGTAACAGATCTGTGCCAGGAGTTTCCAGAAATCTTTAAGGCTTTTACACCAGGATTGTTGAAGGAACATCAGGGAACGTCAGGGAACATCAGGGAACGCCAGGGGATGTCAGGGAACATCAGGGAACGCCAGGGGATGTCAGGGAACATCAGGGAACGTCAGGGAACGTCTGGGGTCGTCAGGGGACGTCAGGGATCGTCAGGGAACGTCAGGGAACGTCAGGGAACGTCAGGGGACGTCAGGGAACGTCAGGGGACTTCAGGGAACGTCAGGGATCGTAGTCCAGTAAATGGTTCTTGGTTGTTGTTTGTACAAAAAGCATTTTTGAAAACCTGTTCCTGTCATAAAAAAAACTCATTGTATTATGACGTATTATTTGGTTTTAAAGGATTTTAAAATGTGCTTCGTTTGGACAGAACTGGAGACCAGGTCCAGTCCATTAGATGTTGGACAACTTTTGACAAAGTTTCAGCAGCTTCTTTGAGGACCAATGAAAACCAACTCAGGATTCTCTCTGTAGTGGAGAATCTCCCTCTTTGGACCAAAGCTCTGCCTTCTTTTGAGTCTCTTCAGTTAAGCCCTTGAGGCAAAGGGGGGTGGGGGGGGGGTGAGGCAGTAGGTGATTGACACAGCCCTGACCCACCAGGGCCGGCTCTTACTTCCTCTAGTCACTGGATGAAAGTGACATGAGTTCACAGACCTCCACATAAATGAAATGCACCACACGGTGGAGGTGAAGCCCCTGACGGAGGTGAAGCCCCTGACGGAGGGGAAGCCCC
>NC_024320.1:25956797-25959442 GCF_000523025.1 Cynoglossus semilaevis
GATGATCTTCTTCTATCTTCATGTTTGGTTGGGCCTACAGCACCACTCAGTGGTCATTTGTACCAACACCTATCCACATGAGATTCGCTAACAAAAAAAACCCACAAACACAAAATTTGACATGAACGTAAGAACCGCATGAAACTAAGCAAAGAGCCACACGCGGCTCCCGAGCCACGGGTTGGCCACGGTGTTTGTGCTTGGTCCAGTACCTCGTAGTCACCGATAGTTTTCACAGATTTTTACATCACTTCCTGACAAACGGTGACTATATGCATTGCTTTCCTGGGGTCTAACCACAAACGTTTCCTCTGGTCCACGTGGGGGAGGTGAACGACGGCCGAGGCTTCGTCCTCGTACTGTTTACTCTGCAGTGGAAGGATTAAAGACGGCAGTATGTACTTGTGTGTAATTATCATAGTATTCTGTCCTGTGTTTGTCAACGAGCTGCACTTCACAGTGGAGCGAAGGTCGCATTTGAAAACACCATCCATGACTTCACTGCTAAAATGTTATTGAAGTGAATGAATCCAAACCTACAACAAAGGCTACAGACAAACAAGACACATCAGTCGGTCAGTTATTCAACTAGCCTAGCCTATGCTAAGCTAACTCTGGCTAACCACCATTGCCCTAGTCCTTTTACTTTTGGGGCTTCAACAGCAAGTTTGAATCTTATGAGCTTGATTACTGCCATCTAGTGTCTGATAAATATTTACATCATCAGTAAATCAGCAGTTCCTACTTTGAACAACTGTAGTTCTGCTTTAGTAACCTCTGCAGTAACCAGTAGCCAGTAGCCAGTCTCAGACGTCTGTTCCTGGTTGTTGTTTTTTTTTCAGACATCAATGTCAAAAAACAAACCAGTGACCCAGTGTTCCAGTGACCTTAGACATTCAGACATCTGTTTCATTCACCCATTCAGCTGACATTTTATCCAAAGATTAACAACCGAGCACGTGCTAACCGCTACACTGTTGAACACAACGACGTTTGCTATTGGCCTGGTCTGAGCACAAACCAAGGACCAATGATCAACCTCCGGTCTGTGGTCTGACACGTGATCACACCCTCAAACTCACCCCCAGTAGGGCCGTGGTTTTACTGAGCAAATCAACAAGTTGCCCTTTAACTTGTACTCATCAAGTCAGAGTCTGGTACCAATGCGGGGGGGGGTGCTGGGGGGGCCGGCGGGGGCCCAGGGGGCCCCCGGGGGGCCTCTGACTTGACTGTGGACTCTGGCAGTAAGAATGGGTGGAATGTGGGTCCTGAGACGAGGGGGAGGAGAGAGGGGCCGTCAGTAATCAGGGCACAGATGTTTCCAGGAGCCACTCCTCTGACGGATGTCAGCGCTCACGCAGGGAAACATAAAACGCAGACCTGGGATGATCTTAGTGGAAGAAGATGGTGGAGACGTCAACGCTAACTCCACATCAGTGACACACAATTGGAAAAAAGGTCAATCCTGATTTGAGGCTTTGAGGCTGGTGTCTGTACCAGGACTGTCGTAGCTAACGTTAGCTCTGGTGTGAGGTTAAAGAACATGGTCCTAGCCTCCGGGCTAACCTTACTTTAGACGCCGTGTCTAACGTGTGCGCTCTGTGGCCTGGACAGTGTGAAGTCATAGAGATTTTTTTTTTTCCATCAGGAAAATGAAACAAACCAAAAGGTCAGAGGTGAACTACAAAAACTTGATGGAAAACGTTCAGAAACTGGGTTTGAAACCCGGCTGTGATTAGAACTGTCTGGGGGTGAATGTTCCTCACCCTCTGCTGTGGCATCAAAGACTCCCCGAGGGGAGCAGCAGTGGGTGGTGGGTAAATAGTTGACCTCACTCTGTGCTGCAAGTATACAAATAAACACACACACACACACACACACACCTTTGAAACTCTAGAATCATTAGGTCACAGCAAATGGAGAAGCAGAACACATGGTTTTTCACTGACGTGTTACCAGAACTGAGGGTAAGTACAAGTCCCAGTTACCCCAGATCTGCCCTATATCGCCCCCTACATACGCTTTATAAAGTTTACACTGTCACAACACTGAGTTAACTGTCCCAACACTGAGTTACACCATCACAACACTGAGTTACACTGTCACAACACTGAGTTACACCGTCACTACACTGTGTTACACCGTCACAACACTGAGTTACACTGTCACAACACTGAGTTACACTGTCACTACACTGAGTTACACTGTCACTACACTGAGTTACTCCGTCACAACACTGAGTTACACCGTCACTACACTGTGTTACACCGTCACAACACTGAGTTACACCGTCACTACACTGTGTTACACTGTCACAACACTGAGTTACACCGTCACTACACTGTGTTACACTGTCACAACACTGAGTTACACTGTCACTACACTAGGTTACACTGTCACTACACTGAGTTACTCCGTCACAACACTGAGTTACACCGTCACTACACTGTGTTACACCGTCACAACACTGTGTTACACTGTCACAACACTGAGTTACACCGTCACAACACTGAGTTACACCGTCACTACACTGTGTTACACTGTCACAACACTGAGTTAACTGTCCCAACACTGAGTTACACCATCACAACACTGAGTTACACTGTCACTACACTAGGTTACACTGTCACTACACTGAGTTACAC
>NC_024320.1:25959501-25960071 GCF_000523025.1 Cynoglossus semilaevis
ACACTGTGTTACACCGTCACAACACTGAGTTACACCGTCACTACACTGTGTTACACTGTCACAACACTGAGTTACACTGTCACAACACTGAGTTACACTGTCACAACACTGAGTTACACTGTCACAACACTGAGTTACACTGTCACAACACTGAGTTACACTGTCACAACACTGAGTTACACTGTCACAACACTGAGTTACACTGTCACAACACTGAGTTACACTGTCACTACAACAGTTTTTTTCAGTCCTTCTGTCACAGCCGGTCAGTGAAGGCAACACAGCAGATCATGACGTTGACGTTGTTCCACCAGACCAAAACTGTTGTCCTGTCAAAGAACAGGAACAGGAAACAGAAAGTACCCGCAGATAGTGAAGATGTGGTTCTGTCGTGGGACTAATGGACCTGACGGGTCGGCGGAGCTTCCTGCTCCACACCAGGTTTTATCTTCTCCAGTTTCATTGGTTTGTTTACTGCAGAGGGAAAATCTTCTTTAGAGGTAACGTTGATACGGACGAAGAAACCAGAAGGAATTCATCTGGTTCTCAGGAAACACTGTGTATCACCTG
>NC_024320.1:25960118-25960608 GCF_000523025.1 Cynoglossus semilaevis
GGGGGGCAACACAAGAGAACTGCTGCTGCTGCTGCTGCATCATGTTTTAGTCATTACAGCTGAGCGAGTGAAAAACTGTGACTTGTTTGTTCGATTGTTTTGTTCGATTGTCTTTTGTTTTTTGTTTTCAACGAGCAGAAACCGAACAAGGAAAATTCCAAAGACATTCTCCAAATGCAGATCAGCGTGGAAAAATCAAGACAGATGTCAAACCTTTACTCCCAGACCCAACGCCCACTGCAGTGTGTGTGTGTGGGTGGGGGGGGGGGGCGTGTGTTTTTCCGCTAACTCTCTTCCACAAATATTGTTCCAGTCCCAGAGTTTGATAAAGAGCCCAGCTCTGGCGCAACACGTCTCTCCGGGATCAGAACCGAGTCGATATCACGGCGAGCTCTGCCGTCAGGAACCGTTCTCTGAGCCCAGCGGCTCCGCGCCGCGTCTACGTGGCAGCAGGTACACCGTGAGTGTGGAACGAGATGCCCACGGTGCG
>NC_024320.1:25960905-25961187 GCF_000523025.1 Cynoglossus semilaevis
ATGTGGACCAGGATTAAAACTGAGCAGCGTGAATGTAAAACACCGTCATACTCACTTCTTATCCCTCGTTAGTTGGTCGAAGCTCAGTCTCTGACCGGTCCCTGATTTGGTTTGAGTTTGATTCTGAAACTCCTCTCTCCTAGAAAACTCCTGGAAAACTCCTGGAGACTCCGTCTGAGCGGCTCCTGTGTCAAAGTCGCAGCGGTTCAAGACGAGACTCCGAATCCAGAGCACCTCCAGGTGACCGTGTCATTGTCCGTCCCCGCCGCGAAAAGAAGAACC
>NC_024320.1:25961277-25964173 GCF_000523025.1 Cynoglossus semilaevis
AGTGAGCAGAGGCTGGAGGAACCGCTGCTCCACACTGCTCTCCCTCCCTCTCCCGTTCTCTCTCTCCCTCTCTCTCCCTCCCACCCTCCCTCTTCGCCTCCCACCCTCCTTTCCAGTGAGTGTTCAACCAAGAGCCACTCACCTTTTCCCGCTGTTCTTCACGCCTCTCTCACTCTCTTTATAATCCTTAACCCAGGTCTAAAACCGAGTCCTGTCACAGATGACGTCATCAAGGTCCTCAGTTTGGTGTGTGAGGAGACTTGGCCTCATTTGTATAGAAAAACCTGTACAGTCACACACTGTGTGGGTGGGGGGGGGGGGCATCCACCCATCCATCCATTATCCATCCATCATCCATCATCGATCCTCCCTGACATCCATAATCCATCCATCCATCCATCCATGTGTCCGTCCGTTCATCCATCCATCCATCCATCCATCTATCATCCATCCATCAATCCATCCATCCATCATCCATCATCCATCATCCATCATCCATCCATCCATCCATCATCCATCCATCATCCATCATCGATCCTCCCTGACATCCATAATCCATCCATCCATCCATCCATGTGTCCGTCCGTTCATCCATCCATCCATCCATCCATCTATCATCCATCCATCAATCCATCCATCCATCATCCATCCATCCCTCCATCCATCCATCCGGCCCACATCAGTACTGTAGGACATATTGGCCTCTGGGCCACAGCCCACATTAGCCTGGACCTGTGACAGGATGAAGGTGCTGCTCGTTAACAGTTACTCGTTACTATTAGCTCAGCACAAAAACGAAACCAACTTCACGTATTTTTAGCTGAAAACTCTGTTTCTGGTTTTTATGACATAAACTCTGTGTCGCAACACGTTTCCTGCAGCGACTGTGGAGAAACGTCTTTGTTCTTCAGGGTCTAATTCAAAACACATTGTTTCAGAAACTTGTTAAAAGGGGAGGGGGGCGGATGGATGATGGATGGATGGATGATGGATGGATGGATGATGGATGGATGGATGATGGATGGATGATGGGTTAAAAGGGGAGGGGGGTGGGTGGGGGGGGGGCAGGAATGGAGGGAGAAAGAGGTGGAGTGACAGTGAGGCGTTCAAAGACACTGAAGCTGCTCAGCTTCTGCTGTGAGACAGGATTTGTTCCGGCGACGGTGATGTCTACAGACTGTTCCCATCTGTGAACGGTTAGTGAGGTGTTCGTAGTAAATCGACCGCTGGAATGAAATGGGCCGTAAAAACCACAATCCACCGCCAACGAGACGTCTATCGTCTGAGCCGCTAATCCCAACGTGTTTTTGCGTATTTTGAGCATCGACAATATTTATTCACCCACAGTCACAGTCAGCTGACGTCTCCAGACTGCACTGTGAAGAGGAAGAACCAGAGGTTTGGCACCATAGGTCCAAATCTACAGCCATCACAGTTGAACGTCATCGGCGTACGGCTTCACAGTGACACGCTTCCACTGCTGCTGTTTTTTCACCACAAATGCTGACTCGGCCCAATCATAGAAGACATCAGAGTTGGGGAGAATGTTCTGTGTACTTCAGTACTTCAGTACTTCAGTACTTCAGTACTTCAGTACTTCAGTACTCATGTATTTCCTGTGAGTTGCATCTCATTAAATGTCAAAATTCCTAGAGTACAACAGCAGTCAGTGTCTCTGTAGCAGTAGCTCCACCCAGAGGTGACTTCATCACCTGCTGTGTTGACTCCATCGTGGTACTGTCAATACCACACCCCATTCACACCTCCGACCTGGTGACTCTACACCCCACCCTCCTTAGAATAGGGTGTGTTTTACTGAACCTACACCCCCCTTTCCGCAACGACTCTTGTTACAGGTATGCTGCCCCCTTGAGGCCAAATTCCAGGTCCAGTCGACCTCCCTGTGACCAGTTCTGACCAGGACTGAGAACCTGCTCTGTTGTTGAAACAGTTCCAGGACCAAGTTCTCCGCTGAGTCACTGGCGTCGCACAAGTCCGAGGAGTCAGAGTCATAAGTCTGAAGACTCAGAAGTCCTGAAGGGTCCTGAATGTCTCGTCTGGTTCATTTAGCCTTTTTAACCTTTGACCTCTTTGACCTTTTGAAGAACTCCGGTGAGTCAACCGGTCTATCACTGTAGGAGTGTGTCATCGACCCAAACCTCAGTCTACAGACCGTCTGTAGGACTAGGTGTAGGACTAGGACTAGGACTAGGACTAGGACTAGGACTAGGACTAGGACCAGGACTGGTCCTGGTCCTGGTCCTTGTCCTGGTTCTGGTCCTAGTTCTGGTCCTGGTTCTGGTCCTGGTCATGGTCCTGGTTCTGGTCCACTCCTCATGTCTCTGGTCTTTATAACAAATTTAAATGATTTCTCAGGAGAAAACCATCAGACATACACACAGTCAGAGGGCGGTGAGGTGACAGCTGTTTGTTATTGAGGCAGTGAGGTCACAGAGGTCACAGAGGTCACAGAGGTCAGCTGTAGCTCAGACTGAGAGCTGCTCCTTCACAGATTCTTTTATTTTTTAATAATTCTTGTTTTTATTCATCACACTCTAACAGGTATATGGTCTGACCCATGGTCCGCCCCATGGTCCGCCCCATGGTCCGACCCATGGTCCGACCCATGGTCCGACCCATGGTTCGACCCATGGTCCGCCCCATGGTCCAGACACTCAGCACAGATAAAAGTCAAACTTTCATTTTGTTCAGTCCGTGGAGAAATGTTGGCTGAAAGGTTTGGTTTCAGCTTCAAACCTGAGAAGAATGTGTTTTTATTTCCTGTCAGGAGCAGTGACTTCCTGGAGGCTCTGGAAACTACTTTTTTTTTTAACTTTTATGCTAAGCTAATGGTATCCTGTCAGTGCTGCAGTCAGCAGCTAAAGTCACCCCCCAG
>NC_024320.1:25964665-25974665 GCF_000523025.1 Cynoglossus semilaevis
CTCCCCCTGCCCCTCCACAGCTCACTCTTGACTTTCTCACCCCCCCCCACACACACCACAATTAAGAAAACGTTTGCGTTGAACGTAGAACTCTCTGAGTCTGGTCACATGATCCATGAGAAGAGCAGCCGTCAGCACAGCGCCACCATGGGTGGTGGGTCCATGTCCGCCCTGCAGCCAATAAAACAAACAGCTCCTAATCCAAGAATGTGTGTGTGTGTGTGTGTGTGTGTTGGTTTTAGGTAGCTGTGGCGGTAAGACAGAGGAGTCACATGACCTTCTCACTTCAGAAATCTCTGGGTCGGTCACTGTCCGTGGGTCGGTCACTGTCCGTGGGTCGGTCACTTTGTCACAACAACTGTAACATGTTGTGTTTCCTGGTGACAGATAGGGGGCGGTGACGGTTTGATTTTCTTCAGCTCAGATTAAACAATGAAGGAAACAAAAATAGGACAAAAGAGTGGTTTCAGAAAACTCTGTTTACAGTTTCTCGTATACAGACGCAGTGAATCAGCGCTGAGTCGAAGTACACAGTCTACAGTACACAGTCTACAGTACTCAGTCAACAGTACACAGTCAACAGTACACAGTCAACAGTACACAGTCAACAGTACACAGTCAACAGTACACAGTCAACAGTACACAGTCAACAGTACACAGTCAACAGTACACAGTCAACAGTACACAGTCAACAGTACACAGTCAACAGTACACAGTCAAAGGTACACTTGTGTACATTACAGTGGGGAGAATCTGACAAAAATAAACTGCAGGTTTGGAGACAAACTTTCTGTTTATTCAGTAAAAGACGGAGCTCAGCTCCACCTCCGCCACAGTCCTCAGCTGGTCCTCAGCTGGTCCTCAGCTGGTCCTCAACTGGTCCTCACCCACCATTGTAGCTGTTAGGCCTCCCTACAGTTGTCACTCTCACTCTATCTCCCCCTGCTGGATGGGGAGCAGGGGTAAAAGAAGCTCTTGTCTATTTCAGTTCCTTTTTAGCATTAGCATTAGCATTAGCATTAGCATTAGCCTAACTCTGTTTAATGTCTGGATATGACGTATCTAAATGTAGTATTTCAACAGTTGCCCATGTGTACTCACAAATACACAGGTCAGATGAAGAAAAGACTGTAATGTTCCAGAACATTCTGTCACGGAGAACGTTCGCCAGTCCGTCCTTGGTCGGTCTGCCCTCGGTCAGTCTGTCCTCGGTCGGTCTGTCAAAGACATCTCTTCAACAGCGTTATCTGTCCAATCCATCTGCATCTTAAAGTAAAACCTGAAAATACCTCAGAGCTCCTGCCATTTATGGTCCCAGAGCCAGAGTTTGGATCTACCTAGTTCTGTCCCTGGGACTTTGTCAAAGACTCAGGTAGAGGAGGATGATGGAGGAGTGAGACACCACCCGTCTCCTGTTGAAAGAGTGAGGTCACCATGGTCCAACACACACACACACACACACACACAGTCTGTAAATCACGATCACTCTCTCAGTCACCGCTGGTTTTGTCGTTAACGTTGTCTCCGTCGTGGAGTTTCTCTCTGTTCTGGTGAATTTTATTGCGTCGGTTTCTGAGACCAAACGTTTGGTTTCCAGATTTCTGCTGCGTGAACTCGGCGACGACGGCTAACTGTTTATGGGAACTCCATTTAAACGCAGCTGCTGTTTTACTGTAACATTAAAAGTTGACCAACACATTGGAAAAAAGAATGCGATAATTTAGGAAAGGTTTGGGTCACAATCTGTCACCCAGTAAATCTGCAGTAGTTCCTCCACTGGCCACCAGGAGCATTTTCAGCCTAGCTTTCAGCACAAATGTTCCCCAAAAGTACAAGGTAACAGTAAGAGGTCATTAATAATTACCTGTTAACGAGTTCATATTTTTGTTCTGTAAATATGATTTGATTAGCCTGCTAGCATAGTTAGCATATGAGCTAAAACCCCTAAGGCAGATGGCAGCCTTGTTTGGTCACAGCTTCTACTCAACGTCAAAACGTTTCTTTCACGACACAATATGTCGCAATTCAAAATACCAAAACACTCGTACAACTTTCTTAGAGGTTGAAGACCCCGATCTTGAACTCTGCTTAGACCACAAGTGGGCTCTGAACCCCCGTTTGTGGCTGCGCTCTACTGTCATGTGTTTGAATGAAGCTAAGGTTCCAATCCCAACTTTCCTGTTGAAGCGTTCACCACTAAAACAAACTTCTCAAATCGTTTATTCATGTCTGAATCCGACTGAAGACTAAGACTGGGATCACGTCACTGATCAGTTCCTGGACTTTTCTGGACGACTGGCGTACGTTCAGCTCACAGGTCGTGACTTTTTTGTTTTCTCACACGTTTTCCTCTGTTCCTCTGTTCTTTGAAGCCGTTCCTCAGTCTTTAAAATCCACCGTCTGTGGTTACTGTGGAAAAACAACAGAAGGACTTTGTTGTTTTTGTCACTGGAACCTGGACGTCATTTAACATTTTCACACTGAGCTAAAAGCACTGACAGCACCACATGACCAGGCTCCCATTGGCTGAACCAGCTGTCAATCACTTGTGGTCTCTATTCCAAGTTCAAAGTCTCCCTGAAGGAAAGACTTTGTGACTTTGAGGCCACGAAAAAAATACTTCTACTCCATAATACTCCGAGAGAAATGTGACAATACTGGCCATCGATACTTCACTCCAAAAAATGCAGTGAAGTTTCTACGCTGAGGCGTCCGTACGTCCAGACGCTACACTTCTGTCCCATTAGCATATAAGCTAACAGCTAACTCACGCTAACAAACATGTACTTCACTCATCAGTGTTTCCTCCATGTCAGCATTGACATTTAAAAACACAGCAGTAACAACAGTAACAACAGTAACAGCAGCAGTAACAACAGTAACAGCAGTAACAACAGTAACAGCAGCAGCAACAACAGCAGCAGCAGTAACAACAGTATCAGCAGCAGCAGTAACAACAGCAGCAGTAACAGCAGTAACAACAGCAGCAGCAGCAGTAACAACAGTAACAGCAGCAGCAACAACAGCAGCAGCAGTAACAGCAGCAGCAGTAACAGCAGCAGCAGTAACAGCAGCAGCAGCAGCAGCAGCAGTAACAGCAGCAGCAGCAGCAGCAGCAGCAGCAATAACAGTAACAGCAGCAGCAGCAGCAGTAACAGCAGTAACAACAGCAGCAGCAGCAGTAACAGCAGCAGCAGTAACAGCAGTAACAACAGTAACAGCAGCAGCAACAACAGCAGCAGCAGTAACAGCAGCAGTAACAGTAACATTTGATGGTTGGTTGGTTGGTTGATGTCCATTTTTACAGTAACATTTGATGGTTGGTTGGTTGATGTCAATTTTTGGTGGTTGGTTATGGTTGGTTGTTGGTTGGTTGATGGATGATGGTTGGTTAGTTGATGTTGATGGTTGTTGGTTGGTTGATGGTTGTTGATGGTTGGTTGGTTGTTGTTGATGGTTGTTGGTTGTTGATGGTTGTTGGTTGATTTTTGTTGGTTGGTGGTTGTTGATGGTTGTTGGTTGATGGATGGTTGTTGGTTGGTTGTTGTTGTTGGTTGTTGTTGATGGTTGTTGTTGGTGGTTGTTGTGGATGGTTGTTGTTGTTGGTTGTTGTTGATGGTTGTTGGTTGGTTGATGGTTGGTTGATGGTTGTTGGTTGGTTGTTGTTGTTGGTTGTTGTTGATGGTTGTTGGTTGGTTGATGGTTGTTGGTGATGGTTGTTGTTGATGGTTGTTGGTTGGTTGTTGGTTGGTTGATGGATGATGGTTGGTTAGTTGATGTTGATGGTTGTTGGCTGGTTGATGGTTGTTGATGGTTGGTTGGTTGTTGTTGATGGTTGTTGTTGTTGGTTGTTGTTGATGGTTGTTGTTGATGGTTGTTTGTTGGTTGTTGGTTGGTTGATGGTTGTTGGTTGGTTGATGGTTGTTGGTGATGGTTGTTGTTGATGGTTGTTGTTGGTTGGTTGTTGGTTGGTTGATGGTTGTTGGTTGGTATCAGTAAAGATTTTGTCACTTTTTCAAGATGAAAACATACTTTAAAGATGCGCTAACAATGCTAGCATTGTTACACCATGTTGTTGCCCCTGTGTAATGTCTGCACTGACACGGCAAAAGGTGTGGGGTAACACACACACACACACACACTAACAGCTTTGTGACCAAGGGTGTGTGTGTTTATAGCTCGCCTGTTGACCTTCTATATGTGTGTGTGTGTGTGTGTGTGTGATTGGGTGTGTGTGTGTGTGTGTGTGATTGGGTGTACAGACAGAGATTGTTCTCTCTGGGTGTTAGCTTTCGCTGCAGGAAGTGCACGTTCGGGTCAGGGGGAGATCTGAGCGCGCTCAGTCTGTCCACATCTGTTCAAATACCAGAGACCCTCCAAGTCACACAGGAAACGTGTGCACGTACGTGCGTGTAGATGCCACATAAGCCATTCTTTGTCAAAGCAATTTCTTTATCATAAAAAAGATTTGACCTTTGACCTGCGTTGACCAGGTTCCCACAGTAAATACCAGGAGGGAAACTGGTCGTGTACCTGCTGTAAACAGGTCAGTCTTTCTGAGGCTCCCCCTACTGGCTAAATACTGTTCAGAGTTAGAGGGAAAAAATAAGGACTTTTCTAGGAAGTATTCATTTTTTATAAATATATTTTTATTTTATTTGTACTGTGAGTTCTTTCTAATATTTATTTTTCTAATAGAAATGGATTGTTTCCAAGAACATATATGTACATATATTTACACACATATACAGGTTATATCTGTATATAAAAACATATACTTTAAAACATTAGAATATGCTGGGGTTGGGGGGGGGGTCAAAAGGTCACGACAGAAGAAGCTGGTTGTCCTGAGTCTGGAAGGAAAAGAAATAAATTATAAAAACCAAAAGTTTGTCTTTAAAACTGTGTTTTTGAAGTTGAGTCCCAGCTGTGACTGACAGACGTCAACACACTCTGGACGCCCACCGTGCTGCTTTTCCCCCTAGGACAGTGAAGGCATCACTGTCTTATTAAACGGCAACTTCTGACATTCCACTCAAAATAAACAGTCCTTCAGCAGCAGCCGAAAAAACGGGAGAGGAAAGAAGGGGGGGGGGGGACTTCTGAGACTTCTGCTGTTTGAAAACCACACGTCACTTGAACGCTGCTGAAGTGCATGCACGAGCAGAATGACAACTGTGACATCTAGCGGATACAAATGGCTATTGCAGGTGTGCTGGTCAAAAACAAACAGTCAGTAAAGCAGTACATCCGTCGACTAAAGTTGAATAACACCTAAACTCTGAGTTCAGTACAAATGTTAAAACCAGGCATTAATTCACTGTAGCTCAAGTAGCTTAGCATTAGCCAGATCTCAGTCAATAAACAGGACACAGAGGAAAGACACAGAAAATGATGCTAAATTTCCCAAAGGGATTAATATCATTCATCCATCTATCATCCATCCATCCATCCATCCATCATCCATCATCCATCTATCATCCATCCATCCATCATCCATCCATCTAGAGTCAAAGTAAAGAGAAATGAAGTAACAAATAAAAAGTAAAGTATCAGACTGAACTGCAGTACACGTTCTCTCCCTCAGGTGTCACTAAAGTCATTTCTGATTCTGCTTAAAATCCATGTCTGTCTGAAGTACCACTCTCTGACCAGTAGTGGCAGAGCTCCACAGGTTCATAGGTTAGGTTCATGATTAAGTACGTTTTTGGAGATGCGTTCGTCGGTGCAGGAATCGAAGCAGTTCCACCTGACATCTATGGGGGCAGAATAGCTCCCACGGGACAGAAAGGTACAGAGAAGAAGAAGACAAGAACACAGCAGCGACGCAAACGGGTTCTGGGTCTAAAGGCAGTGAAGGTGAAGTGGAGCACTGCCCCCAGTGGCTGTATTGCTTAATAACCATAACCATGGTATGTGGGCAGTGACCTGTAGCTAATCAGGTACAGGAAGGAACATGGATGTGGTTGGAGGCTCCGACCCACAGATGGTGTCGACCACACAGTACGAAGGCTCCACCTTATTAAACCCAGAACTGCTGGTGTTGAAGAGTCGGCCACTGACGCTGACCAGCGTCTGTAGAAACCCTCAGGACAACATCACCGCGCGTCACATCACTCCTTCTGACACTGACTCCACGTCTCCTGTTCCCATGAGCCTCGGTTAAACCTGCGTCAGCGTCTACCGACCCCCAGAAGGTCATGCTGGGAGCCAGACTGGTCCTCCTTCTTCTGGGACTCACAGGAATCCTTGGGGAGTTGGGACAACTGACAGGGCCAAGAGGGGTGACCACCACCATTGGCATTGCCACACTTGGTTCAGGACCACGCAGGCGGGGGCTTTCCTCCAGGGGAACCCGCACCGCAGCCAACTGCTGGATGAGCTGCGTCCGGGAACGCTTTTCCTTCCGGCGACGGAACACCAGAATCAGGACCACAAGAATAACGATGAGAAGCAAACAGGCCAGCAGGGGCAGTATTATGAGGAGCGGGTCCGACGCTGGACGAGGAAGGACCTCTAAATGATCCGGTTGGACGTCAGGTGGGTTCAGCGGCCCACGTTGGTCTGGTCCTGCTGGGCTGCTCCCCGACTTGTCTCTGGTACGACTGTGGTTCCCCCAGCGGTGGTGAGTCCTCGGTCGGTGATGGGTCCTGTTGTTGGCTTTATGTAATAAAATATGGGGATGTAAACCCACACCCTCCCCTGCTTTTCCGCCTGAAGTCGTCTTATTTTGTGCCGGCGGTCGGGGGGGTGTAGCGTGCGTGCGACCTGCACCGTCCGGACCGTGACCCATCTGGTGGTGTGGAAAGATGGTGAAGTGGAGCTCGCCCTTGGCTGGCTGAACGTTTCCAGCCTTCAATAAGAAGGTGAAGGAATCGTTGAGAGGCGTGGCAGGGGCGTGGCCTCCAGCTGTGGCCAGTGCTGATTGGTTGTCATGAAGCTGGCTGTCGTCGTCACTCAGAGTTTCCTCAATGGCAACCCTGCCTTGAACCACATCTCTGAAAGTGAAGGACTTCAGAAGCTGGGACGCCTGGGTAGGATCGTATGTCATCTGCATACAGGACCAGACGACAACAGACACAAATATATGAACAGACGACAACAGACAAATATATGAACAGACCACAACAGACACAAATATATGAACAGACCATAACAGACACAAATATATGAACAGACCATAACAGACACAAATATATGAACAGACCACAACAGACACAAATATATGAACAGACGACAACAGACAAATATATGAACAGACAGACAAATACATGAACAGACGACAACAGACAAATATATGAACAGACCACAACAGACACAAATATATGAACAGACCATAACAGACACAAATATATGAACAGACCACAACAGACACAAATATATGAACAGACGACAACAGACAAATATATAAACAGACAACAGACAAATACATGAACAGACGACAACAGACAAATATATGAACAGATGACAACAGACACAAATATGTGAACAGACGACAACAGACACAAATATACAAACACACTACAACAGACACATATACATGAACAGACGAGAACAGACACAAATATGTGAACAGACGACAACAGACACAAATATACGAACACACGACAACAGACACAAATATATGAACAGACCATAACAGACACAAATATATGAACAGACCATAACAGACACAAATATATGAACAGACCATAACAGACACAAATATATGAACAGACCATAACAGACACAAATATATGAACAGACCACAACAGACACAAATATATGAACAGACGACAACAGACACAAATATACAAACACACTACAACAGACACATATACATGAACAGACGAGAACAGACACAAATATGTGAACAGACGACAACAGACAAATATATGAACAGACAACAGACAAATACATGAACAGACGACAACAGACACAGATACTGGCTACGTTTACAGCAACAAATGGAATTTTTTAAAAAAAACTATTTCCTCTTTCTGCGATGTTGGTAATAAAAGTTTGTTTCTGTTACTATTGTTTAACATTCCTTCCTTCGGCTACTTCTGTGCTAGCTTCTGTGCTAGCTTCTGTGCTAGCTTCTGTGCTAGCTTCATTTATTTTGGCATTCACTGCAACTTCTGTCATTTTGGAAACTCTTTTTAATCCGACTCTGGTGTCATTTAATTTTACGCACTTTAATTTAAGTTATTTTTGTTGGTTCAGTCCGTTCACCTGTGCTAACCTGTGCTAACCTGTGCTAACCTGTAGCCAACGTTCAGCTAACTTTTGAACACTTTCTTGTTCTCTCTTGGTGATTCTACCTTGACCAGTTTTCCATGTTTCGGTGAAGTCAGAACTTCAAAGACCGGGTCCGACCTGCTGATCCTGGCCAGTTCAGACGCGTCCATCATGGATTTTCCCAGTTTAACAGCGATCCCACTGGGAACCCGGATCGGTTCTCTCAGGTAGAGGAGCGGCCGCACCGTGACCTTCACCGTCTGACCGCTCACATTACCATAATCCACACCATGTGAGGAAGCCGACACTGAGATCTGGAACGTGTCCTCTGATTCGCTGAGGTCAGTCATGTGATAGACCACCCGACCAAACTGAAGGTCCTGGTGGCAGAAGCCCACCACCTCCTGGTCATTGATGGCTATGCGCCCGTGCTGAGGCGACGCAGTAACGGTGTAGCTGATGTTGGCCTGGCTTCGGCCGTTTGTTCGTGCTGCCAGCTGATTGGTTGTTAGGACCACAGCCGTCCTACCTTGGACCAATGAGAGGCCAGTGTTGTTGACGATGGAGACTGAAGGTTGAACCACCTCCAGAGTGAAGAGTTTGTAGAGCGGCCGGTGATGACCGTCGGTCACGTTGAAGTAAAAAACCCCCGTTGACGCCTCACCCTGACGGGTGAGGAGACGGAGAGAGAGTGGGAGGAAGAAAGAAGGAGAAAGAACTTGATGACACACACAGGAGCAAATATAAACAAATATAAACCTGTACATATATTTATACTTCATCATCAGACTTCATCAGTTTACTGGTTTAACTGGTTTAACTGGTTTTACTGGTTTAACTGGTTTTACTGGTTTTACTAGTTTTACTTCACATCTTTCTACAGTTAATAATAATCCATCACTGGTTTGAGTTGATCTTCTACTAACGACCTCACTGTTTCCTGTTGTCTCTGTCCTGTTGTCTCTGTATGGACCAACGCTGCTGCTACACTGTCAGTGGTCAGCCTGTCAGTGGTCAGCCTGAGATCAAGTCCATCCGTCCGTCCGTCCATCCATCCGTCCATCCGTCCATCCATCCGTCCATTCATCCGTCCATCCATCCAGCCATCCATTCATCCGTCCATCCATCCAGCCATCCATTCATCCGTCCATCCATCCAGCCATCCATTCATCCGTCCATCCATCCATCCATCCATTCGTCCATCCATCATCCATCCATCCAAATATAAAGGCTGAGTAACTCGTTCTATTTTTTCTTGTCGCTGTATTTTAGCTGAATGTGACCATTTTTTTAGCTGTCAATGCTAATGTTTTGGAGCTAATGTTTTGGAGCTAATGTTTTCACTGTATCTAAGACTTCATTTTCAACACTGACTTCACTTCACCTGTCCACGTTTATTCATCTTAACTCACGTAGTTTGATTCTTGACCGAGCTGTGATTATACAAACACTACACACTGTTGAAATACCAATACTACAGTAGTCTGGACCTACTGTGTACCGCGTCAGTCACCCCTCACCTGCTGTGTGAAATGCAGTCGACCGTGGTTGACGTCATACTGCGTGAAGGAGGTGACGGGTTCTGGTCTTTCTCCTAAGGTCAGGTAACCGTTGTTGGAGCCACTGATGAGCAGGTAGTGAAGTTCTTCAGGGGGGGTGTCCTGGTCCTCAACCTGATCAAAGAGACACCTGCAGGTAAACACCGGTATTCACTGATGTTCTGAACAGACGCAGCAGTTGTACTGGTGTCTCACCTGGAGGGAGTCTGGACCCAGAACCA
>NC_024320.1:25976517-25988154 GCF_000523025.1 Cynoglossus semilaevis
GGTAGACCTCGATTGGATGGTTTTTCTGCAGAGTCAGCACCAGAGAAAATGCAGTGGTGCTGAAGATCTGTCGAGGAGCAAAGTTCACGCCATCGTTCACCTGGAAGTGGAAGCCGCCGGTGAAGGCACCTGCAGAAGAAGAACCAACGCAGGAGTCAGACAAGGTGGAGCCTTGGAGCCACCAGTAGGAGTTCAAGCCCGGAGCTCACCACTGTGGACAAACAGCAGCCGTCCACTCTGTACGTGAGCCTGGGTGAAGTTCAGAATGTGCCTGGAAGGGGCGCTCTTCAGGGCCAGGTGGCCGTTGCTCGGGGGCGTGACGACAAACTGCAGCAGCTCAGACGCAGTGTCCGCGTCTTCAGCGCTTAAAACATCTGCGGTGATTTCTGTCACTGAACCGGCCGCGACCTGAGGGAACAGGAAGGACGGACACAGGACTTCCTGTCAATCGGTCTGAGAGAAGGTCAAGACGTCCTGCACCTTCTTCTTACCTTCAGACCTCGGTTGGCCGTGACGACAGGAGTCTGGTCGTTGACCGGTGCCACGCTGATGTTGATGGTACACGGCAGGCTGTGTTTGCTGGTTTCTGTCTGATTGGCCACCAGGGTGAAGTTGTCTCTGTGTGTCTCGCTGCCGTCATGGACGTAGGAGATGAAGTGACGTTCTACCTGGAGATGAAGGGGGCAGGAACCTGATGAGCGATGATCAGAGAGGGACTGGGACATTCTCTGACACAGAGTGTGTGGAGCGGAACCTCAGTGTGTGTGAAGGCAGCGATGGCCATCCCTGGGATCCGGCTGTGCTCCAGGTGTCCGTGTCGGGGTGGAACCAGGACTTGGTAGAGGAAGTTCACGTCTGAGAAGTGATGACTGGTGACCTTGATGAGGTCAGTGGTTAGAGGCGCAGCAGAGCCTTCATCCAGGGTCAACTCAGACACCTGCAGAGTCGTCAGGTTAGTATCACTGACCCTTCGACCCTGGAGCGGGTCACTGAGTCTCCCCTGTGCAGTCTACGGTAAAAGCTAACGTGTAACCAGCCGTGTTACAGGCTCTGTTCGGAAAAAGTGAAGAAAAAAAAACACCTGGACACCTGAGGCCCATTTTTAAATTTAGTGGGTGGGGCTTATATTCAGCTGCGCTCAATAGTCTGGAACGTTCTCTGAGACGTTCACTACATGTAATGACATGTTGTACCTGAAGAGGGACAAGTTTTGGAATGATGTCAATCTCCAGCACGATGGGTCCAACCTCAGTCATGCCGTTGGTCGCCTCCAACAGAACGGAGTCATTTCTGCCTCCAGCAGCCCGCTGATGGTAGATGATCAATCCCTGGTTCACGTCACTCTGGGTGAAGGAGCTCGTCTGCTCGGGGTCAAAGGTCTGCAAAAGAAGAGGACTGAAATGCAGCTGTCTGTGAAACAGAAGTAGGGGGCGCCACTGTCATACACCCAGGGAGCGTTGGTTCCTCCTCAACTTCATCAACACAACCTCCACTGAGCTTCAAAATAAAACAATGTCCACCTGACAGTACGACCTATGCGTCAATTCTGGTGACAGCAGGTCAGAGGTCAAACAGCCAGGTCACGTGGTTGATTTTCACCATGGACGAGGACAGAGTCAAATACTGTTGTTTGTTGTTTCCTTTTTTTACGCCCCTTCATGGCTGAATCCCCTGGTTTTACAGGGTTTCAACACAACACTGACACCCAGTGGAAAATCAGGGTAAGTGTGTGACAAACCACGGCTGAAGACAGAGGTGCTGTCCAGCAGTAATGGACCGGAAATGACTGCAGACATGGTTGTACCTGTGGGTGTCGCTGTTTCCCATTGATAGTCTGCTGCTCATGGACAGGGGGGGTCTTTTGAAGAAAGCCCAGAGATGGGGGGTTGAGGACAGTGAAGGTGACGTCTGGGGGCCGGCTGTCTTCATGGACCACCTGAAAAACAACGTGACTAGAACACACTGTGACGTCATGGTTTGGTGGAATGAATAAATATGGTTTCTGACCTCTAAATTCACTCTAGTGACGGAGACATTTTGTCCCTCTTCCACGACCACCGGGTGGTTCGTGAGGACCGTCGGGGGCCTCTGGTGACTCTCCAGGTAGATTTTAATCGGAACTGCGATGTCCAGACGAACCTCGCTCCTCCTCCTTCTGCCCCGTTGCCCAGCGGTGCTCTTCTCGTTTGCCTTTGCTGTAACGTTGAAACAATCCGAGAGTTCGTAGCTGCCGTCGTGGTGATACGACAGACGCTCTGTCTCTAGATCCCACTGGGTGAACGTTGAAACTCCACTCGCCTGATTGGCCGGGTCACAGTCACCGTCCATTAGGCACAGGACACCGTGTTGAGGCGGGAGGAAGACTTGGAACGTCACTTCCTGTGGATCGCGGATGTCGAGGTTGGTAAGGACGCTGAGGCTAGCAGACGTGACGTTTGTGTTCCCGCCTCGTTGGACCATGAGACCGGTGTTGTTTTCCACGTGAAGATAAGGATCCTGGGCCATGACCTGTGTCATCAAATAAATGAGACGATCTCAACTGGGTCTGTCCAATAAAATCACTTATCTGGACATCAGCTCCGTCCACTACACTAGTATACCAGGTGAGAGGTCAACGTGGGTGACCCTAGGCTGAACACAGTACACGTGTTGTATGATGTAGTGGACCCCTATCAGCCCGGTGTCCTCAGGTTTGACACATTTGGTCAAAACTATAACTACAGTGATGTCAGAGACTTTCAGCCTCTGGTTCTGAATCTTTCTTTCTACATAGAGTTCTTCCAGAACTAGAAATGGGTTTGATAGAGAAGAAAGAAAAGATCTCACCTCAAACAGAGTAGACACATAATGTTTCCCATCGCTTATAAAAAGCACAAACCGTCCATAGCTGACTCCTCCGTGGACAAACAGCACCTTGTTCTAAGAGAAAAACAGTTGATGCTTCAAACCATAGAAATCTCCACATCTTCCATCACATGGTCTTATTTCTCACTGGCCTCAGGTTATACACCACCCCCAGGTAGACGGCGAAACCTTTATCCCCAACAGTCGTTAGCGAGCTTCATATTGCTATTAGCTAGTTTGCTATAATCACTTGTGAGCAGCTAAATTGGGAACAAAAATCACCACCAAAAAGTTCGTTACCAAATGACTGATGGAAACTTTCACTTCAGTTCTACTAATTTGATGAGAGATGGTGTGACTTCTACTTCACACTCTAATCTAATCTAATCTAATCTAATCTAATCTAATCTAATCTAATCTCACTGGGAAATATTTAGTTCATTACACACTTCTGACCACCAGGGAACTTCTAATCTAATCTAATCTAATCTCACTGAGAAATATGTCGAAGTCGAACTGACCTGCTGGATGTCCCTCTGTGTGAACTGGTACAGTTTGTGACTGGGGTCACTGCTCAGCACCACGTCGCCCATGGGAATCCCCCTTCGAGTGTATACCAGGGCGCCGTCGTCAAAGTCCGAGTCTTCGTCCTTGTAGCGGAGGTCATTCAGCGTCAGCAGCCTCTGACCGTCCCGGGTCACGTTGAAGACTTTGTCCACCACCCTCTCAGGTCGGTGGTCGTTGACCAGCTGCACGGAGACGTTAAAGCTACGTTCACCTCCGGTACTTTCTTCCTGTTTACCAGTGTGTACCAGAATCTGAAATTTGAAATGGTCCTGTGTGGTTTCACTGTCGTCATGAACGTACATCAGTCTCTCCTGTGAAATGTCCCAGTTTGTGAAAAGGACCACGTTGTGATTAACGGACGAGGAGTTGGACAGGTTGACCCTCCTCAGCTGTCCATGCTGTGGACTCTTTGTCACCGTGTACTGGACCTCACGGCCAGCTGCAGTGTACGTGAACAGGAAGTCTTTGGTGAGGATTCGACTGCCCCCCTCCAGGACCGTGAGCCCCTTGTTGACCACAGTGACATCAGTGGAACCATTTTTAATGTTGACCCTGAAGTCATGACTGGAAGAAACGGCTTGTGACGAAAAGACCTGAAAGCTGAACATGTCTCTGGTGTGGACGTGTACTCTGTGGTACAGCGCGTACTTCAGCAAACCATCGGTGATGTTCTTCTGGCTGAAGGTTGAGTTCTTCACTAGAACTTTGTTTTGAAGGAGGAGTTGACCTTTCTTTGGTAGGGTCAGGAGTCGGAAGTAGATGTCGCTCTCCTGGAGTTTGACACCTTTGGAGATGGCCTGGAGGTTCTCAGAGGTCACGACAACGGCCGCAACGCTGTTGACCTCCACCTTACTTCTTGTGACCTTGAAGCGAATCCAGTGAACCGCAACGGGAACACTGAGCTCCGCTGTAGCCACAGCGTTGATGCTGATGTGACATTTGAAGTGATCGCTGACGTTCCTGTGACTCTGAAGGCCGAAGTAAGTGCTGAAGTAACGGATGCGTTCTTTTTCTAACAGTTTCTGGGAGAAGGACGTCGTGACTTTCCATTCTCCACTTGAGTGCAGCCTCTGAAGTTGGCCGTATCGTGGCGACTCCGTTATATCAAAGACAACGTCCGCCGTCTGATCTGCCAAGTTTACTTCCACGGCCAGATGGTCAGTAGTGATGACCGAAGCCTGGCCCTGGTTCACCTCCAGACCTGTGTTGTTCACCACTTTGTACTCAAGTGGAACCGCTACGATCCGCAGAACCACCGTGTTGCTTGACTGCAAAAATCAAAAAAAGATGAAAATAAGACCAGAGCGAGTCCAGATAAAAGGAAAAAAAAAAGAATTCAGAGGTTCTGACCCCGACATCACAGGAACTCTAACAGTCACTGCTGTGACCACACACACTCCTGTACCTACAGAGTCACTTTGTCCTTGTCTTACCTTCTGTCCATCACTGACCCTCAGCAGCAGCCTGGTGGTGGAGACGCCACTGTGGACAAAGACGATCTTCCCCTCCTCCAGATCACGTTGGGTGAACAAGTTTATCGCCCTAAAAACAACTACAATGTTTATTCTTTGTTCTACTGGTTCGGCGACAGACCGGACCACAGGACCAGTACTAGCACCAAGACCTTGATTATGTCTAAACGCATGAATGACATGTCTTTATTTTCAACTTTTTTTTTTTAAGTAGGAAGTAGGACTGACCTCCGGGGGAAATCATTGTGCTCAAGGTGTCCTGCTTCAGTGATGATGTCACCCAGAGAGCTGAAGACCAGCTCTGTAGGACTGCTGTCGGGGTCCGACACTTTCAAGACATCGGTCGTCAACTAGGAACAACAGGAGTGTATCAGAACCGCCAGCCGAGCCCGGGACCTTCAGATGTTCTGCTGCGTTCTTACCTGTCGTTTGGACGTCTGTGGGAGTGTGAAGACATCTCCCCGTGGGAGACTGAGCTCAGGGCCGTCATTAACAGGAGTGACTGTGATATCAAAGCGCTGCAGATGTTTGACCTTCAGAAAGCCAGGTATCTGCTTCCTGCTGCTGACAGAAACTGAGAACACGAAGAAGTCACTGGGTTCCTCCGAGCCCCCGTGAACGTACATCACCCGGCCCTGCCAAAGGTCAAGCATGCTAAAAGTCCCGTTCTTGTCCTGGGTTCCCGCAGTGGCGTTCCTCTCTCGTGCCTTATCCAGGTCGGCGTCAGAGTCTGGACTGAGGTCCATCAGGAGCCGGCCATAAACTGGACGCTTCTCAATGTGAAACTTGAACTGGGAAGGATGGATTCCTAGTTTGCGAAAATTTAGATTTACCTGCAAATTTTTAAGGTCGGTAAGATAACGATGACAACAACAACAACAACAACAACAACAACAACAACAACAACAATAATGAGTGAATTACCTTGATGTGTTTGGGCTCCAGTGGAGCTCGTCCTCCCTCGTCCACCTCCAGTTTTCCGAGCAGCAGAAAGTTTGGGATCCTTTTATTTGTAATATTTGGTTTTGCGGTTGTGGCCTGAATCTGTGGAGTCCTCGTTGGACCACTAGGGGTTGTCATTATCTGGACGTGTGCTGCTCCACAGCCCACAGTGATGTCCTTTGTGATGAGAGCTTGGGGAAGTCCTTTACTTTGACTGTTTACTTTGATGTCTCGGAGACAACCTTTAAAGGACCCCCCTGCTGGTGACAGGGTAGAACGCAGACCAACTCTCCTAGCCTCTCCGTGTGCCTTCTCATCCAACCCTCCTAAAAAAAGAGCACCTTTGAGGTGGACAACCTGCGGCTCCAGACCTAGATCGGCCTTGATCGACTCCTGATCCACCTTCAGTCGGATGCTGTAGGGCAGCAGATGTAGCTGGACGGCGTACCAGGTGGAGCTCCTGCGTACATTTGTTGGAGAGCGCAGCTCCACCTTACTCCCCTCCGCATTTCCTACCGTTGCCACCAGGTGGCCATTTACAATCTCTACTGCAAGGAACTCTCCCTGGTTGCCAGAGGTGTACAGGACCACGCCGTCTTCTTCCTTTGAAGATGGGTGAAGCTCACACTCAAACACTCTCTCCTGTGGAAACTCCCACGGTGGGAGCGACAGGAAGGATTTGGGCCCAGAGAAACTGACGGGATCGAGTTCTGTTGCAGAAAATTGGGAGTCACAACCCGTCGATACCTGGTGGACACTTTTGAAGCCAAAGTACGGCCTGAGACTTGAAAGCAGGTTATGTTCATTAAACACCACTTCATCCACACAACCTCGAAACCCAGCGGTGGAGGCGTGAAGGTAGGGGTACTTCAGAGCAGCTGCCCCACCGATAAAAAGCCCATCAAGGACACCGAGTTCCCGATCTGGACCTGGCATGCTCAGGCTGGTGTGGAACTGTTGGTCCAGAGTCATGGTTAGGTTGTGTCCGTCATGGTTCAACTGCACAATATGCCACTTCCTGTCACATGGTTTTATTCCTTCTTCAAAACGCAGTGAATGTTCACCTGAGCCCAGGTCCAGACGGACCTGAGGGGAAACAAAGGTGAAAACCAGGTGACACACAAACTATGAAGTACATCTACAGAAAAAACACCTGCAGGTGTTTGACAGACTCCGCTCAACTACTTCATGAAGGAACTTGTTGTGCCAGTGGGTTTGATTTTTTTCTCTTTGAATTTGACAGCAGTCTTTCCCAGCTCTCCTCAGGACAGTAACCCACAGTAACACATTCCAGAGAGTTCTAAAGGTGGAGCGCCCTCACAAACATCACACCTGCTACATTTCTGAAAGAATCCAAAAGTCTAAACCTCATTCTACTTCTGCGTCGGTGTAGCTTCGTCGGTGTAGTTGCGTCGGTGTAGCTGTGTCGGTGTAGCTGCGTCGGTGTAGCGACCTCCGGTGTAGCTGCCTACGGTGTAGCTGCCTACGGTGTAGCGACCTACGGTGGAGCGACCTCCGGTGTAGCGCCCTACGGTGTAGCTGCCTACAGCGTAGCTGCGTCGGGGTAGCGACCTCCGGTGTAGCGACCTACGGTGTAGCGGCCTATGGTGTAGCGATCTACGGTGTAGCGACCTCCGGTGTAGCTGCCTACGGTGTAGCTGCCTACGGTGTAGCGACCTACGGTGGAGCGACCTCCGGTGTAGCGCCCTACGGTGTAGCTGCCTACAGCGTAGCTGCGTGGAAACAGGAAACCTCAAAGGACAGCACAAAAAGATGGAGTTCAAAATGAAAACATACATTTGAATTATTTTTACATAGAAAAAAATCAAAATTAAAAAAACGATGGAACTATGAAAGTTTTGTTGGAAGTTCTTTTGACCAGGCACGCTGGCAGTTCTGCTTTTGTTAGTGGATGCTAAGAGCGATCTAGGCTAATATGTCCTGACCGTTTTGTCAATGCGTCTGTTATCGGAATTCAATTAATGACCACTAATGTATCAAAGAGCAGGTCAACCTGAAATGTTCTGCTGCTAATTAGTCTGAGACAGAAGAATCTTTGAAACTAATCAGAAAACGAACACCGTGACACAAAAATCACATTTACTTTCAATTAAAATACTATGATTCCCAGAGAACGTTTACAAAAAAATAATTCCTATTAGCAAATGGCTAATGCTAATTTGCAGCTACATGGATACAATGTCCGATGAAACCACAAAAAACAAACAAACGTTATTTTAGCTAGGTGCTAACATAACTTGTTCTTCTTTTTCTTTCGGTAATAACAACTTGTGTTAATATGCTAGCAAAGATATTGAAACAAATGTGAGGGTTGACATAGAGCTAACACACGTTAGCATAGTTTGCTGTTGTGCGGTGTTGTTTGTTTTTTACATTTCGTTGTTTGTTTGTTTTACAGCGTGAAAGTGTAAAAACGCCGAGTCTGCGGGTTGTCTGTGATCGCTGCACGTCTGTTCACCTGATTCTAATCTGCCTGTCTGTGCTTCGAGTCAAGACTGGATTATTATTAATCTGCCAACACCGCTTCACTTGTCTCTGGTACAATAAACCAGTGTCAGAACAGGGGGCGCTGATCAAGGCAGCAAATCATTCCTTTATGTTTTATTTAAAGTGTCATTACGTTTGTTTTCAGGGTTTCACCTGGTCGTTCACCTGGTCGTTCACCTGGTCGTTCACCTGGTCGTTCACCTGGTCGTTCACCTGGTCGTTCACCTGGTCGTTCACCTGGTCGTTCACCTGGTCGTTCACCTGGTCGTTCACCTGGTCGTTCACCTGGTCGTTCACCTGGTCGTTCACCTGGTCGTTCACCTGGTCGTTCACCTGGTCGTTCACCTGGTCAGCTTGACCGGCTGGTTGGCTACTGAACACTTTCTTAGTTAAATCAAAGTTAAAATCACATCAATAATAAAACAACGATTTTTTTAAAACTGCAAATGTGTAAAACTGTAGCGCATGTTTTCTAAATTTGATCAAAACAAACAAGGTATCTGTAACGTTAATGAATTTAAAAGTACAAATTCTAAAGAATGTTAACATGGTCTGTGTTGAATCTGAGTGATGTTCCTCCTCCTCCTCCTCCTCCTACCTCCATAGACTGGTGACATCAGCAGCAGCAGCAGCAGCGGAGACAGATCCACCAAACTGTGTCCCATTGTCACTCAGGCCTTTTTTATTTTGGTTTTTCTGCAGCAACATCAGCTTCTCGTTTCCCTCCAGTCAGAGTTCTGTTTTCTGGCTCCGCACTGACAGTGTGTGGAAACGAGCTGCACCTGAGCTGAAGGGAGGGAGGGAGGTGTAGCTCCACCCACTGACCGTGCCTGCCGCTGTGCAGCTTAATGACACATTTTAACCACCTGAGGGAGCTGTTGACACACGTTTAGAAACATAAATGATACAGGACACGTTTTTAGGTACGCAATGTAGTAAACGGTCTTTATATAATTGTTTAGGAAGCACTGAAAGCAATGCATTGTGGGTCTTTAGTAGCCTGTACATCCAGATTTTGAGAAAAGATTCATTACAGAAAATTTCGTAAAATGTTCTTTGACTGATTTGATATGAAACCTGCACCAAAAGATAGAATTCTGAAAAATAATTTTACAAAAATGGTCATCAAAATTTGACCTAAAATGGCACTAAAACTTCAGATTTTTCTGAAAAGATTTAATACAAAAAAATTCTAAAAATGTTTTGTAAAAGTCCTGATTTGATGAGAAACCTGCAACAAAAGATAGAATTCTGAAAAATAATTTTACAAAAATGTTTGTCAAAAATCTACCATATTTGACCTAAAATGCCAGTAAAACTTCAGACAAAAGATTTAATACAAAAAATCTCTAAAAATGTTCTTTGACTGCCCTGATTTGATGAGAAACGTGTGCCAAAAGATAAAATTCTGAAAAATAATTTTACAAAAATGTTTGTCAAAAGTTTACCAAATTTGACCATAAATGGCACTAAAACTTTAGATTTTGCCAAAAGATTTAATTAAAAAAATTCTAAATTTTTTCTCTAAATGCCCTGCTTTGCTGAGAAAAATGCATGAAAAGGTAAAATTCTGAAAAATAATTTCACAAAAATGTTCGTCAGAATAAGGCACTAAAACTTCAGATTAATTTGATGAGAAACATGTAGGCAAAGATAAAATTTTGCAAATTAATTTAAAAAAATAGTCAAAATTTATTAGAATTTTGCCATTAAATGAAAAAAATTCAGATTTTGACGATTTAATACAAAAAAAATCAAAATGCTATAATTTGACGAGAGACGTGCAAAAAGGATAACATTTTGAAAAAAAAGTTTTTCATCAAAATTATTCACCAAAAATTAGATAAAATTTTCATTTTGACAAAAACTTCCAAAAAAATTTCTCAAAATGCCCTTACTACATGGGAAACATGCAGAAAAACAAAATTGTGCTATAAAATTCAGATAAATATGAATTTTATGGCAAAATCCTAATTTAGCATGTAAATATTGTCATATGTTGAACAATTATTATGAAATTTCTTATCATTTCTTTTCTGAATGTTTCTTAATAAATTAGAGCATTTAAGAATGTTTTTATATTTATTTAGGTGTTTCATTTTTACATTTTTTAGTGAATAAATGTCTCTTTGTCAGTGTTCATTGTGAAATGGTCACATTTAATGGTTGAAACCTGTCATTGTATATACATCTATAAAAAAGACCTCAGGTACAGGTTATGACATTCTACTGCTAATACATACATTATTATCATTATTATTAAATAATAAAGTTTTTGTCCGATGTTAAAGTTACATATCATAGTTTACAAAATAGGATCAAAGAGAACAAAGCCATTATGAATGTCTGAAAAAGAAAATGCTAAACTCCTACACGTGTCTTTATTATTTCTTCATGAAATTGAAAAACAACACATCAATCATCCTGTTGAATAACATAATATGAATCATTGATCCTGGCTACAGAAATGGAAGCTGCAAAAAAAAAAAATAATATTTTTTTGTTTTTCACTTGTAAAGGCAACCAACGTTTTGGAAAAGCAAACCTCTTTCATATCATTTTGTGTATTTTACAGCACAAAGAACAAAATATAACAGATGTCAAATTTCTTTACAAAACAAGTACAGTAAAAAAAAAAAAATTGGGCAAAATTTTTCAAGTCTCAAAATCCACTTAATTCTTCTTCTTTTTTTTTTTTTTTTTTTTAACAATCCAGGTCCTTGTTTTTTTCTCCAGTCGCTGAAAGCACGGTGTAAAGCTAAGTGTCTACAGAAGCCAGACTACTGTTAACCAAAGTGTTAGTCCTCGTATCGAAAAAAGGGAAAAGACTGGTGTCAGTTTCAGATTCAGTGACTGGAGGAGAAGCAGAGTCAGAGTCCGATCGCGTCGACCGTGTCGTTCACCAAGGGAGGCTACAGGGTTCCTCGAAGTTCCTTCAAACATTTGATTCTAGAGACCAATATGATGCTGCGCATACACACACACACAAACACACACCCACACACACACACACCCTGACGCACATCAGACTGGCTTCACATACACATTTCTCTGTGGGTTTTGAACCCATGACCACGGCAGACACAGACCTCAGGAAACTCAACCTGGGGGGGGGGGGGGGGTGACAGGTGTGTGGTTTTTATTTTCCTCTGTTGGTCAGAAGAATCTTCTCAGTCCGATGGGAAAAAACTTCAAACCAAATATTTCAAGTCTGCTGTAGCTCATCCAGGCCACAAGGGGGCAATGTATGTTTGTCGTTGCTCCTGTTAGTAATGATGGTAAAGTTGGTAACGTTTTCTTTTTC